>NC_087515.1:36284698-36597963 GCF_963921805.1 Phalacrocorax carbo | reverse complement strand
CTGGGCCCTGGGATCAGTTCACAGCTATTGTGGATGCCCTGTCCTTCGCACACTGGCTCTCAGCACATTTACTTTCTCAGCATTACTGCTTTTTAGTACTTAATTATGTTCTTTATTTTGCTTTTATTGAACTGTGCTGTGCTTTCATTGCTTAGATAGTTTTATCTAGCAATCCCCAGGCTTCCTGAAGGAACACTACTGCAGGAAATTAATGAATGCACTATTTTCCCCAGCACAGAGCAAACACACTGCTAATAGCCACAAACTCTCAACCCTCTCTTGGCTGCAGCACTGGTGAAAAATCCTGCCTAGTCTATGCATGTAAAGAGACGTGGCCATTGAAACTGCTGACAAATAGCTACACCTGAAGGACCGAACAGCAGGACACTAAAGCATGTGCAAATCCCACCTGATGTTTTACTTTTTGCTGTCATCATCATCAGGCAAATCCCTTGACCCAAACTTGAGAAATCAATAGTGCTCAAACAAGGAAACTTGTTATTTTCTACTGGACAAACTTTAATTGTCTCAGAGGCTTCCAAGTTCAATGACAGACACTTCATCTAAAGCAAAAAATAGTAGTGTTTTGTCTCTTTCTTTGATATTGAAGACTAGGATTCTTCAGATCTGAAGTCCGTGCTCTGGCTTGACAAATACCCAGCGCTGGTGGGTGTTTAGAACAGGCAGATTAGAAAGACAGGCGAGAGGGTGAATGATTTTGGTGCTGTGGAGTCCAGACTCTATGTAGTTTGCAATAGGCATTGCTACCACTAGCAGTCTCTGATGAGACTTTGAGTGTGACTCCTTTTCTGTCACGTTACATTATCTGCTGTGCTGGGAAACTCAATAATTACTCTGCAGTCACTGATGAAACCATACTTGTTGAAACAAACAATGGGGCATGAGGTGATTGTTAGGCACAGGCTGGAAACCATCAAGCCTGTCTCATGAGGGAAACAAACTAGAACACTGTCACTTCTCTGGTAAAAAATATTTCCATATTAAAATTGGACAGGAAGAACAGACTGAGAAATTTTTCAGGGGGGAAAGAAATAGTTCCTGGGAAGCAAATTCACTTCTGCAGAACAGAAATTATTTTTCTGCTCCTGGAAGGGTATTACCTGGTTCGCTTTTCCAGACAATCAGCTTGGGAACCAATAGATCATTTTTCCCAATGGGAAATGCAAGTGTTTGAGATAGCAAAGGTGTTTTCTACTGTCAAGTCCACAGAAAATCCCTAACTGGACATTGTATAACCTGATAAGGAACCTGACCATTGTCAACTAAAACCTAAATTATTTTGTAGGCTCCTCCCTCAGTAGAATACCTCACAAGACAACAACCACTATCACAGAGACATATCAAGGTGGGAAACACACTACCCTGTTTAACAACCTTCCACTACCCTGGAGAATGTCTTGCCCACATTTGGGTCTTGGTAACTTTCCTTGCTGGTGTGGGGTGATGGCTACTCCGTGGATGCAAAATTCTGAATTAGCAGGAGATATTTTAACATTACCTCATGAGACAGGTAAAAGGCAGCGATTCCCAATGGCCAGAAGCAGCAGAGCATGGAGAACACAGTGAGGCCGAGATGATCTCTTGGTGGCATCATCAGGAAATTGTCTTCGCTTTCAGTGTCACTTGAGTAATCGCTCTGGAATAGCAAGGGAGAGAGAAATGTAGAGGTGCTGGTTAATGATATCATTATTTCTCCTCTGTCATGGGCCACGGCTGTGATCATCTGCCCATAAAACTCTCCCCAGTCACACCAGGGCAATTCCTCAACATCAAGACAGGCCTCCAGCATTCATGATAGAAGGCTTCTGGTGACCCACTCTGGGGTCTTTATCATGTAGGGGTCTCTAGACAAGGCCAGCTCTGGGGGAACTTGTACCCTATTCAGCAGGGCCCATGTACACGTTCTGGTCTTCTGTGGCTCCACAGCAACAGGACCACAGGAGTTAACCTGCCCTCCTGCAGTGTCCACACCAGCTGGTAGCATCCTTCAGAATGACTTCAGGATTGGGACTGTGGCCATGGCACATCTCCCTCCCTTCCCTGCTGAAGGGCTCATCAGGGCACTAACTCCTGTTTTAGCAGCACCCCAACGGGAGGCTGAGAGACCCAAACCCTTATGTCTGCACCAGAATCAAACAGTGGGAGCAGAGAAGTGGGAGCACAGCTCAGAGGCAGGATTACCTCTGCAAGCTGCAGGTTGCTGCCCTGCCAACACCAATGCTTGGGGAAGCCACCCCAACCAGTGTCACAAAGTCAGCCCTCTTCTTCTCCCCTCCTGCATGCACAGCACTGGCTAGCAGGTGTCCTCCTTAAGAACACCAGAGGAATCTCCATTCCCCAATTATGTCACAGCCTCCATCACTATTGCATGAACTTGAAAGCAAGAAATGAGAAATGACAAGAGATTTTGGAAATCACTGCAGGGAGCTGAAAAGGGCCCATTTTACATGTTCATCTTTTATGAATGAAAGAAAGCAACTCTCTAGCCAGATGAACCAAGGTGAACCTGAGTGGATTGGTACTTCAGAAACATAATGTCACATATCTAATACAGAAGGAGCTGTAAGCATTGGGTGCTCTGCATCTCCCAACTCAAATGCCAGTCTTCTGGAAGGTCACTTCTCAGGTGGCCAGGACAATGTCAGCCAGACATTACCCAATGGGGACGAGGTAACAAATATGGTGCAGACCTAAGCATAAGGAACCAAGGTAGCAAAAGCTGAAAGAAAAAAAAGCATGAGTTACTCCAGCAGCAATGGGATATTGCCAGATTTACAGTGTGTAGACAGAAGCACTTGCCCAGGCATGTTTCTTAGATGCCCCATGGTCAAGCTGCAGCAACCCTGACCTAGCAAAAGTTTCTTTCATGGTGGTTACTAGGATTGATCCACAGGGATCTGACTGCCCCACTGCTGAGCGAGTATAATTCTGCAGCAGAGCAGGAGTGGAAGACAGCCTGTTCTCTGGTGGCTTCCTTCTCACCTTTAGAGAGTCCACATGCAACAACAGGCACCGAGGCTGTAGTTATTCCACACTTGGGAGTTACAGATTTGGTGCAAGAAGGGTCCTGCAAAGCTTTTTAACTCACCCTGGCAGCACCTCCAGCATGAGACAAGGTCGCCAAAAATCTTCTCAAAAAACACTTTTGTAGTTGCATGTTCTTCACTGATTGTAGCAGAAATGCTGTGTAAAATCTCACTGAAAAGAAGACATCTTTTTCATGTTTGTAAACGTATCTTTTCGGGCATGGGTACTGTGTCCATCTTGGGAACTTAGCAGCCTGTTCAGGAGTTTTTGGCCTTTCAGCCAACACAACTGCCCAAGTGACATTGCTCTATCAGTGAGCTCTAAGTTAGAAACTCCTGAACAGGCTGCTAAGTGTGAAAGACAGGAAAATGAACTCATGCTCAAGAAGGTAAGTTTCCAAATGTGCCACTAGTAAGCCATGACTCAGACAAACCTAGGCTGCCAGCCTAATTATATTTTAAAGAGTTGCTACTGGGAAAAGGGATTGCCTCCCAAGCTGACCCATTTGGGGAACCCACCAGGTGACATGACCCATCACTTACTAACATGGAGAGTCTACTTTGACAGATATTGCTGCCAAGGCCCTGCCATGGACCAGAGGGGCCTGGAAGGGAGAGATGGGGGGACCAGACAGGTCCCGTGCACTGAGACTGTGTGGTCCATGTGAACACCAGCCTGTAGAACACCCCAGTCTGTCTCGGGAGTCTTGATGCCTCAGCAGAAGCGACATTTGGCACAAACTCAATAAAATCCCACTTCCGCGGGGACACCTGTGGATGCTGGTGTACAATGTTTGAGCTTGGTGACTACCCTCTCTGCTTTAATTTTCAGAATAGGCCATGTAAGTAATTTTTAATACCAGTAATATTTCCTTTCAAGAGTAAGAGAAGAGAGGGGGTGGGAGGAAATCCACAACATTGCTGAAACAGGCTCTTGAAACAATGCCCTTCCCTGAACGCCACGACAGGTAAGATACAAAAAAAAAATGCTTTTGATTTCCCAGTTTTGGCTGAGTAGTGTGCTGGCATTGTGTCTGTGGAGACTACCTGTCTGATATTTCAAATTGCCTTTTCTTACAGATAAAGATGAAATGGGGCAAAGATTCTCTAGATAACTTCGATCAAGTACTGAACAAGAAAATTATCAGCTATGCTGCTTTCCAAAGGGACTAACCCTTCTCAGGGCGGTAGCAACACAAGATCTCAGAGAGCTTCCATGCTGAGTGGAGAGGTGTGTGTTAGATTGCAAGAGGATAATTGCAGAAATTTTCTTACTTAGGTTAACCTAAAAACCCTTACTGAGGAAGATTTTCATGATAGGCTCATACTAATTGAACAGTAGAGTTATACTGTGAATGCCATTTTGACGGGCCAAGTCCCTGTAGTACACACTGTATCAGATAACCTGGCTGTCAATCACCAAGAGTGACAGAATAATTCTGATCAGAAAGCCCTGACTATGTAGTCCAGATATGAACCAGAAGGGTGGGGGAGTGGGGGGTGGGGGGTAGCAAATGTCATAAATCACAGAAGAAATCCAACAGCAAAAGTTACCGCTTCCAGCTAAACACTCATTTCTCCAAGCAAATCTTCCTACCCGATGCTCTCTCTCTTACAACACAATACCCAGTCCCGAGCTTCCCAAGAGATCCTCCCTGTCCATAAACCTTTCTAACATTGGGAAGCTTTTGACAATTTGGCTGTCTTCACTTGTTCCTGGTTCTGCAAGAGCTGCACCCTGACACTGGAGGAGCAGGACACTAGGGGTGCTGAGAAGTCAGAATTACTTTCACCAATTACAGTCACTTTGTGTTAGCAGACTGATCCTGCATAATCACTAATATTGTCTACAGCACCGCTTCTTTCATGTTTAACAGCCCCTTTATAAATTTACATGGAACTTTTTACAGTTACATCATAATCTCACTAATCTGACTGAAAGATTCTAACTCTTTCAGAAGTTAGGGAACAACATAAATAATTAATTTTCAAGGTTTGGGTGGTGAGGAAGACTGCGCAGACAAACGTTATTTAATGTTTAGCTAGATGAGTTTAAGCAATCTAAAATATCAAACTATCACGTTTTTCTTTCTAGAGTTGTACCACTAGTGCATCCTCCAACCAAATAATAAGCAATCAAAAGAGAACTTGTGCAACTGTTAAAAAAAAAGCCTGGCAGAGACCATCCCTTTCTTGGTTGAGATATTCTGTTCATCAGCAGAGCAAAGTTCCCTAATAGTCTCCTAACAACTCCCAGGCACAATCGACTTATCCTCTTTGAAAAGAGCTCTTCTATCCTGTCAGTCAGATGACATCACTGTCTTCATGGTGCTAGAAAAATCTTAGGATGAAACAAGAAAAAAAACATCCTGATGCAGCTGCAACCACATAAGTGACAAGAGACACGAGGATCACGGGGTGTCAAGGAACAGCAGCAGCAGCAGCTGACAGTCTTTTCAGGATGTTGAGGGATTCACTCCTTTTCAGACATGACATCTGGTTCCAGCAGTTTCACTGCAATTGCACAACCACTCCTAACCACAATACACAGAGAATATTTACAGAAGGCAGCGCCTTCCTGCTGCAAGTCAGGCTCTGTCTTGGAGACACATCTTTGTGTTTTAACATGAAAGATGTAATCTCAGCAAGGTCCACAGCCATCCTCTTGCCAAGTAAGCTGCACTCTCTGCAGCCCATGCAAGGTGCTGCTGTGAGAACTGATACCTGTGCAAATGGCCCTATAGCAGAAATGACACATCTCTGAAATTACTGAGCACACAGTGGGGATGTCCTGCTTCCAGTGAATCCTGTGCCACAAAAGCAGTTATTACAATTACAACAACCCTTCTCATTCTTGCTGACCACCGCTGCATGTTGCTCACCAACACACTTGAAGTTCAACTGTGAAGACAGCACAAGATAAAGCAATCGCAGTCTCAGTTTATCCACAAGCCTTTTTGTGGCTGTTATGAGGAAGAAATGACCTCAGGAGTGCAGGCAAGACTAGAGTTACCAGGAGATCAGGCCCCAGAGGACATCTCCCCAGAGCATGAACACCTGCAGAAGGCACAGCACCCTGCCCAGATGAATGTTGATTACAGTGAGTGACAAAGAAAGCAAGCAGCTCTGTTTTTACCCTCCCCTCCCATCCCCTCTCCTCTCCTCTCTGTTTCCCACTGCCCTGCCCTGCCCTGCAGGAAAAGGACCTGAAGACAATGGCTTGTTTCCCCAGAGGACTAGGTCACACCATCAGAGGGAAGGCTTTCACTGGGTTAAATAGCTGGGAGGCCCCCACAAAAGCTCTTTTACTCTGTCTTGTTTACACACATTTTTCAATGGTGCACATCTCTGCAGCCCTTAAATGCATTAGGCACAAGTGATGTGGGCAGGATAGAAACCGGATTTCTGCAGAAACTGTGGACGTGACAAAGGATGAAGAGGAGAAATGACCTTTTTTGGGTTAAGGGAGGCGTCTACTTCCCAGACACAGAGTGCATGGGATTTTGCAGCAGGTGAAATTTGGGTGCTAGATAATCCAAGAGGAAACCTTGACCTCTGTATTCAAGGGCGCTGCTTCTGACACTTCCCAAATGACCTCCATAAAAAGTCAGCCTTGAATGTAACCACAAATGTGGCCAACCTGGAGACTGATAGGTTGAAGCTGAAACATCAATGAATTTTAGTCTGTGAAATTCAACTAGCTGCTTCAGTTGATAGTAATGTTTCCTCAGCAAATGAGTGCAGAAGGGAGGGGAGAGGAGAGGATATTTAAGATGGGCTATTGAATCACATAGACACCCCATTTGTGAAAGGACCATGGCTTGGGAGCAGGAATCACCTGGCACAATGCAAGGCTGTCTGTACACAGAGCTGAATGTGGGGTGTGCACTTTGGACTGTGTTTCATGAGGCTGTGACCCCGAGAAGGACCACTAGACCAGAGTGGTCAGTCAAGAGCAAGCTGAAAATAACCTCCTCTGTGATGCACCACAGGAGGAATGAATGTGATCCACAGAGAAGGAAGGAAAGGTACAGTACTACAGACACACACATAATGGGTCCAGTTCTGGTACCACCATTTCCCAAGTATCCTGGAGAAATTAGGACTCAGAAGGCAGGTACATGCGTCATGCTGCAGCAAATTATCTACACAGGAAGAAAGTAGAGAAGCCAACACCACTTGTAAGATAAATTTAAGATGCAATTTCATCACTGTCTGTAAGTGCCTGCATGAGTCGATAATTTCTGATCAGAGACAGCTCTTTCATTTGGCAGAAAAGCAGAAGAAACCCCAGCGACTGAAAGCAGAAGAGATGAAGAGCAGACACAAGGTGCAGATTTTTAACAGAGATGTTGATGAACACCTTTCTGTGGCTGTAATGGATTTTCTATTACATGAAGACCTTTCTTAAATTGAGGCTAGCTATCCCTAAAAGCTGTGTGCTTTACCTCAACCGAGACATTATGAGTGAACAGAAGCTCTGCAGAAAGCCTGACATGGGCTGCCTGTGACATACCAGAGGCTGTATGTGATGGTCACCTAGTCCCTTCCACTATTAAAACACTAGGCATACTGGAGAAGCCAGACAACAGGTCTGCTGTGAGCCGCAGCTGCCAACAACCTTTGGTGGGTATTCAGGAAACAGCCCTTTTGGTATTACTTTTTTCCTGCAAAGCAACACACACTGCATACAAAACTAATTTCTGCTATGGCCCTGTGGGATGTCCTTCAAACCCAGATGGTCCAGTGGTCTGTTTTGGACAAAAACCAACACATGATGCAACTCTAAGATAATACGTGCTCTGTTTCCCCCCACACAATGCCTGTTTCAGTAATGCAGTTAAACAGGATGCCCTGTTCTGACCAGCATTCTGCATCCCTTTGCTCTTCTGCAAACAGTCTGAGTTCACCTAAATGCAGCAGACATCAAAGGCAGCATGCTGGATGATGGCTCTCCCACCAATGACTGTAGTTTATCCCTGCTCTGCCTTAACACATTACTTGCCACTGAGCAGCATCTAGCTGATGCTTACTTAAGAGGTGATGTCTCTAAAACCTGTTGTCATCATGGATTTTTTTTTTTTTGCCCTGGTGATGTATTATTTATTTATTTTATTTTGCCTGTTTATTTATTTCTTTTTACCATTCTGAGTTTCGCAGTTGCTCCCCTTCAATTTTAAAGGTATTTAAATGGTCCATAATCCACTAACCCTGACATGGTCAAGCTCCTCTTGTTTCCCCAACTCCCAGTCTAAATTGGCTTGTCAGTTGAGCAACCAGCCTTGCAGAATGGGCTCACAGAGACCTCTCCTTGCTTGGAAAGCTTTTCATATATAACCTTGCAAAACCAAAACATATCATGGGCAAAAAAACCCTGGATGCAGCTGTCCAAGCCCGTTCTTCCTCCTATCCCCCTGGATTTTGATCATCTCCCTTGTGATGTTTTCTGGACACCCACAGCCAGTCTGCCTATAGCTCATCAGTAACTTGCATTCAACACATTGCCACTGGAAGGGGATTACTGCAGACAGCAATAAATAGATCCATACTAAAACAGGCCAGCTTCCAGAGTCTCCTAAATTACACTCTTTCTCTGGGAGAACAGTAACCACAGCCATAAAGTAAATATACCTAATCTTTGTGCGTGACAGGGCCCTCAACAACCCTTAGAATTCATGGGGAAGGCACATGTGTATAGCAGCACGCTCATGCCACTGCAGGTGGGACAGCAGCCACCACAGAGAAGTAGCTCTCAGCAGCTTATGCTGTCAGCTGTTGAGAAGGGTGAAGTTGTGATGAATGCAATGCACTTCATCAATGTTATTCTTTGTGGTATGGGGCATCACTTTGGGGCTCCCACTCAGGGAAAGGAAGGCCTTCACAGTCTGCAGACACAGAGGATCCTTCCAGGAGGAGCAGAGCAGATGGTCCCTGCAGAGCAGATGGTCTCAACGCTGCCTGTTGCAGAGATTAGGGAGATACCCCTCTTCACTGAGTCACTTCAGCAGGAAGAGTAGTAGTACTCCACTCAAGCCAGGGCAGGTGGTGTGGCCCTTCATGATTGTCCTCTTTTTGCTTCAGAGATGACACACCTTCCCTTGTGGGGCAGTCTTCAAAGTGTGCCACATCCCCATCTTCTGCAAATGACAGTGTGCAGTGCATCCAGAGTTCCTGCCGCTTACAGGCTGGAGCACAGGGACCTTGCTGCATAGCATCAGTCTGAAAACTCAGGGGAGTGATGATGAGAAAGGGAATTGCTCTGGGCCTTGGCTGCTATTAACAAGATTCATAGGAGGGCACTTGGAGACTGCTGAAGGTGACTTCCCAGCCATGCTCCCTTCACCTAGGGCTGGCTAATAAAGGTTAATATCCCTTGGCAGGGCTCAGTATCTCCAGATTCCAGTGGCTCCTCCTTTAAAGGAGAAAAATAAATCAAATGCAAATGAAGTGTAATCACTCTTGTAACCTGTTAATAATGTGCCTGTGAAGGAATCCAAGGACATAAAGTGTGTCCTATGGGGTCAGACCAATGGCCCTCTGAGCCCCATGCTCTGCCTCTGACAGCAGCAGCAGGACATGACATAAACCTGGACATGCTGCAGTCCATCCCTTGTGCTCCCTCAGCACCCACAACAGTTGTGCAAGAGGTATGAGAAAGAAAAGCTTTGCCAATTCGTTTTAATATGTTTATGGATTCCCCATCCATGAATCTGCCTAATCCCTTTTGAACTTGTGGATCCACCATAACCTCTTGTGGCAGCAAGTGTTCACTAGCCCGTGTGTGAACAACGATTTTCTGTTATCTGTGTTAAGCAAATCTCTTACTAGCTTCCTCAAGTGCCCCCTGCTTCTAATATAGGTTTGGCGAACAGTGGGTCTGCATTCACCTCATCCTCCACCTTCATGATCTTGGGCAACCAGCTCTTGTACACCCCTTGGCCACCTTGCTACAAAATGGAGTGTCCCAAACTCTTTCATCACTCCTTGTAAGGAGGCTGCTACTTCCATTTGATCATCATCTTCACCCTTTTCTACCTCCACAATGTCCTTAAGAAGTGGGACCACAATCGTCCACACCATTTAAGAAAGTGGATTGCACCCCAAACTTTAATACAGTGGCAAAATGCTGCCAGTGCTCTGTCTTGTTCTCAACACCGCTCTTTAAGATACCCAATATTTTGTTGACTCATTGGCTTGCCCTGCACACTGTTCTGCAGGACTTCACAGCACTGACTGATTTCTCCACAGTCTCTTTCCTGAGCTGTGGCTCACAGTTATGAGCTCAGCCTTGAGTTCACATAGTTTGGAATTTTTTTCCATAAATGTACTAGTTTCTATTTATTTACATTGAAATACATCTGCCATCATTTTGTCAGTCAGCTTTGTCCAGTCCTTCCAGAGTTCTTCTCCACTGCCATACCACTTGAATACCCAAACAAAACTAACACAATTCACAAACTCTGATGGGTCTAAGAGCCCAAATGCCTCCGTATTTCCCTATGACCTCATCTCATATCCCTCTGTTCTTCTGAGCATGTGCCATGGGGCAAAAGAAACCAAAATGACATTCCCAGATCCACAACACATCCCTAGGTGAGCTTGGGTAACACATCTATAGCACCATTTTCTTCAGTTCCCCAGGTGCAGAACTGAGAAAATACTGTTTTCCCACCTCACAAGAGCGCTGCAACACTAGTGAATTCATTAGTGAAAACAAGGTGCAAGACACTGAAGGGAAATAGCCATACAAGCAAGTACCTAAAGCACATAAGACCTGCCTCAGATGTCATCTGTGCTACAGCCTCCCAAGTCTGCACTAGACTGCCTCTTCACCTATGCTGCAGAGATCTCTGGAAGGGGAACCCCACCACGCTCAGCTCCCCAAGGGAGTGTCCAAACATGCCTTCTGGTTTCCTACTCCCAGGGGAGGCTGAGGACACAGCTGCTCAGGTCTTACCAGCACAATGCAGGACCATCCAAGCCTGTGCAAGCTGGAAGCATTGAGAGACAGCATGCATGCTGTGAGGCTCAACATGCATAAACCCCTTCAGGGCCTTCTCTTCATGTTGCAGAAGAGATGCAGCCAGGAGGTGCTAAGAGGGGTTAGATGGAACAGGACATGGCTTAGGATCCACCTTCTGCCTCTACACTTTCATGCTCATGTCCAAGGGATGAGTTTCACAGCAGCATCCAGCAATTTGTAGGGGAAAAAAAGAAAGGTTTAGCTTGAAAGCACTACATTTCCTTTCTTCTTTCACTCCCCAGAACATTCTGCTTATTTCGTTTTCAGAGACTGTTTCAGATGTTGCTGGGAAAAAAGAAAAAGGGTTTTAAGACAGAGCTCAGGTGTATTGTTTTATGCGACACATGAATAATTCAATTTGCTGCCATCAGTAGCTTGGGTTTCTCTAAATAAGCCATCTACCTAGGGGTTAGGAGGAAAACTAGCAGGAGCGTAATATAACAAATGATGTTTCTGAATAAAAGATGGCACTGCATTTACACATGAACTCTAACAGGAGGGTATATCAGCTAGCAACTCATGTAATATTTCACTGCTGCCACGTTTGACAAGTTGTCTGTCCATTAGTTGTGGCGTAAAGAACTCATAAGATATTTATAAGCATTCCAGAGATACCTAAATAGGGAATCATTTGATTTCAGGCTTGGGCACTGAAGAGAGAAGTTTAAAGCTTTGACAGAATGCACAGCCTTCTGCTTTCATGCCTGGTAATTGCTGGAGTAAAGTGGGGCTGTATATGCTAATGAGAGCAGTTTCAGAAATGGTTTTTCCCCCAGACAATTATGATTTTCATAGGCAGTTTGAATAACATTACACCAGGACCTGAGAAACACTGCTAGTAAACAAACAAACAAAAAGTTAAACACAGCCACGTTGTTGCAGCAATGTGCAGGAGCTCTGCTTATGATGTCTCCTGCTCCTCTGCTACATCTCCCACATTCTTCAGTGTCCCTGGGCTTGGGGAGGGAAAATGGTGCCTCCTTCCGTGCAACTTATCAGAGACATCGAATAGACTCATCCTGAAGGGGATGACAGGTAACAGAGCAGCTACCCCTGCAGCCTGGCTGGGTCAGCTCTTCAAAACAAAACCAAATCGCTGTCCATCAAAATAGTTGGTATTTTTCAGAAACTTTCTCTGCATTGAAGTTTTCTGCAAGAGAACAACCTTTCTGCTTATCAAGAGCCCAACTCTCTTCAGAAACAAAAACCTGGCAGAAATACACTGACAAGCAGTAAAGCTATTTTCTGCACGTGTCCATGGACTCCTGCAAGTATTGCATGGAGAGGGTCACTACAAAGGGATGAGTTTTATTCTTCTGCATTTCTAAGAAACTAAATACCCAGACCTGAAAAACCATAGGCAGGCATTCTGCAATAAGAAAGGCAATGCCAGAGGGACATGGGGGAAAAAAAACCGAATCACAGCCTCAGGGTCATTCTGTCTCCCAGAAGGCCTTTTACTGAGATGCCTCTGTTGGGAATGCACTTGCCTTGCCCTGACACATGGAGAACAGGTGGTAGCCCTCAGTTTTCAAGAGACAGCAGCTCTTCTGCACAAAGTTCCCCTCTTTGCTAATGTTTGCAAAAAGGGTCTATTTTTAGAGTTTTCTCCCAGAAAGAATTGCCAAACCAGATATGTTACAACAAAAAACCCTTACAAGAACTGAGCTCTGATCTGCTCTTATACTATGCAGCTTCCATCCCTTGATGAGCTGTGGCATGACAGTCAATGTGGCAAGATACTCAGCAACGTGCTGTGCATCCTTGATGGCAGAATCAAATCCTTCAAGGCTCTCACAGTGGGGAAGCAAAACCTTGCGCCTCTGCTGTATCACCTTCTCTCACTGTTCTTTTAACTTCTGCTCCCAGCCCTGGTACTAACCCTTTCAACCCCACTTCAGGTCTATTAGTAATTTAAAAAAAGTATTTGCTTCTGGTCAGTAACTGGTGGGGTAAAAAGCTTTCTAGTGAGCCAGACTCATGCTGTGTGATTCAGGTGCTTTTTTTCTCATTTGGATAGACAGGCAAATTTTTATGTAGTTAACAATCTGGCATGGTTCATTCCCTTCTCAGTGACTGCTGTCCTCAAATACTCTTCTTCCATTTCTGGAGTCTCAACATGTGAAGCTATGTCTCTAACAAACCTCTGTACTAGCCAAGCCCAGGAAGCCCTCATGCATCTGGCCACATAGATACAGCATCTGTCCACATGGGAACCAGAAGAGCAGTCACCTTTTTTGCTGGTCTTGTGCTGTCAAATGCAGCATTCATTTCCTCCCCATCTTTCTGCACAACTGGCTGCATCAGCAGAATTTGGACCTTCCTGGTATGGATGTTACTCCCCATGCTGAAACTCCTCATGCTGAGTGCAGCTGCTCAGCAGGTTGGTCATTTGGCTCTGGTTCATGGAATATTGTGAAAATTGCAGCGTTGCACTGGGTTGGCCAAGTAGCACAACGATGGAGAGTGGTACTGGGCCAGAAGCAGAGGCTTCTAGCAGTTCTAACAATGCACATTTCCAGTCAGGTAGGTCCTTCCTCAGACTTTGCCTCATTTTCTCCTCCCTTGCTCCATTCTCCTGGTGGAAGAGAAACGCTGATACAGAAGAGAGGAAGATACATGGGTATGTACTTTGTGAATATCATCCTCTTCTGAGCACTTTGTACATGTAAGTCAGGATGGCTGTCCATACACCTCTCTGTTTATTAGCACAGTAACATCTGCAGGGTTAAGTGAGGCTGGGAATCTGTGGTGCCAGGTGCAGTACACCATTTAAGAAGGGACATATATGACCTCAGGAGGCTACAGTCCAGAGAAATAGGTCAGAAAGAAGGAGGAGCCAGGAGGCATACACTGTCACAGCATGGTACCAAAATTTGCAAAGACTCTCTCCTTTCTCCCCTTGAGTTCTGGGGAGCAGGAGGATGAAGTCGCTTTCCTCAGACCTTGTTTTACAGGTGCTTTTCTAGAAAAATAAATGTTCTCTATGAAAAGCTAATCAAGCCTCTACAGCAGTACCTCTTTGAAGAGACTCCCAGATCGAGGGCCCTACATTCCAAAGGCACCTCATATAAAACATCTTTTCCTCGTCCGACTTATTTTCCTGTCCTTTTTTAGCCTGTTCTCCAACAGTTGGCTAAAGAGGTCTTGCTGCATTTGGATTGACAAGAGGGAGACCTTTTTTTTGCTGCCTAAATGTCAGGCCAGATGTGTCAATAACATTAGGCTATTACGTGCCTGCTGCAGTCACTTGCATCACTACTGCATGAGAGAAACTAGGGCAAAAAGGCAGCAGCTAGGGATTTTGTTTTGATTAAGAAAACGAGACTACCCACAGCCAATTTTGAAATGTTGTAGAAGGGTGTGATTTGAACTAACACCCTCACATGCCTCAGAGAGAAACTTCCTGTCTCCCTGTGGAGGCACTGAACACTGCATTACTGGCACACACTGGGAAAAACGTCTCTCTCTTCCTACCTCATCAATACAGAGAGAAAAAAGAATAAAAGAGAAGTCAGAATCTTGTTGGGTTGCCTCTGTGCTGATCACAGGGTGAGACACTGATATTACAGGAGGTGAAAATAGAAGCTTTAGGACTTGTTAGGTCTCAGTGGAAAAAACCCTGCAACAGAGAAACACGAGCAAATAGTCTCACGATCTCAACTTGGACATTTGAGTTGAAGCTATGGTTTTGCTTCAGACAGCCAAACAGCCTTTGGTAGGTTAGGAGTCTGTGACCAACACTGGAGAAAGTTTTGGGATCAGCAGCATTATGGCACACCCTCCATTCCCACACACACTGGCAAACACAAACCTGTGCCAGCCTTGGGCAGCTGGTTTCAGCCAAAACCAAAAAGACCTTTTAAAGTAAAAAAATGTAAAATTTAAGAAAGAATGAAGTTGATTTCCATAGTCTGCCCCACTTGGAGAACAAAATTTATCTTACTTTACTGTAAGCAATCAACGAAGCACAGGAACCTAAAAGAAAACATTGCATTTGGGATCTAATGAAGTGTTTCACTCCACCAGAAAAAAGTCTTATTTCCAAGACAGGGGATTCATTGCAGCTTGAAACCCAAAGACTTCTGATTTTGTGTTCATTCAGAGACAGAAATGTTTTGTGATTGAGCCTGTATGCAAAACAATCTGCTTTATGCCCAGCTCAAGTCAGGAGAAATAAAGAGATGATGTTGGCCTGCTGAGTAAGACAAGTTCCATGTATGTGAACAGATGCTCCTGGCCCCAGCCTTACACAGCATTTAAGCATATGGGTCTTCTTCAGTTTCTGGCCAGCCCATTCAGAGGCAGGAGGGAAATGTTGATTTCTTTTAAGGCCAGTGGAAATTTTGCCATTAGTATCCAGAGAGTTGGGACTTGACCCAACAAATAAAGATGAGCAGCTGCTCACTGTCCTGGTTGGAGGAGTGTGATACAGCTGATCCCATGCAGACCAGCTTCCAAAGCAGCTGAGCCCCTGCAGACCATCTCTTGGAGGCTGTACACTTAAGCCCAAATATACCCTCCTCCCCCCAACACTCCCCACATATCCCAAATAACGTCTGACCTCTAGCTCCTGGAAATCCTCCTCTTCCTCCACATCATAGGAGAGGGTGTGAATCTTGATGTCATCTGCTGAGAGATCAATGAACTTGCTGTCCGGGTACTCCAGGCTGTCTTTGGTAGGAGAGCGGTCCTCGATGAATGTAGTTTCACAGCATTCCGAGCCAATGCTCTCACCCCATGAGCGCAGCACGTTCTCTGAGTAAAGGATGATGTTGGGCCGGTAGTGAGACTCCACTGTCTGCTGCAGCATGTTGGGGTCCAGCAGCTGCTGCACAGGGTCATTCCTGCCATTCTCCAGGCAGCTCAGAGAAGAAAGGCTGCCCGCTCGGTGACTCTGGTACTGGGGGGTCGGGTACACAGAGACCAGACCATCTCGGCTCTCTGCCACTAAGTTCCTTGTATTAATTAAACCATTCCTTTTTCCAGCTTCAGCAATCTTATTGTGCATTAGCACACTGTTCTGCTCAACCAAGCCATCCATACTGGGAGGTGTCTAAGGGAGTGGGGTGGGTGGTCTTTATTTTGTTGTACCTTTGAGACAGGTCACACTGGGGCAATGGCTCCCATTTTCCTGATGAAGAAAGGAAACAGATACCACAGTGAGGACAAAAACAATGAATAACATATCAAGGCACCCAAATCAGCTCATCTTTGGTATCACCTCATAAGGAAATACACCCCCACATATGCACACACCCTGTCTTAGCTCTCCAAATATATCCCCATTTGGAGAGATAAGAAACCCCACCCCAAATCCACGGGGTGAACAGGAGCAGATGACAATGTGTGGTGACAGAGGTCTTCCTAAGATGTTTTGGTAATAGAAGCAGGCAGCACTCTTCAAATCGACTGAAAAAACACCACCTGAAGGCAAGAATAGATTTGACCCAGAATAATTAAAACTCCTCTGGATGGGGTCTCAAATCCCCTGCATTTCTCATGGTGCCCTACTTCTGATGCCTCCGAGGCTGCCCTGGGTTAAAAGGCAGTGATGGGGCTGGTCAGCATGACAATCCCCATCCAAATTAACCTGTAAAACATGGAGGCATGGTTGATTGACCCCCAGGAGCTGTTTCTTTCTTTTGCCCAGGAACAACAGCTGTCCTTTGTCATGCCAGAAAACCAGCCGGGCTCTGGTTTGTGTGGGTTGCACTAAGGCACGAGAATTCAAATGGACAGTCCAGAAGGCTGACAGTACTTTTTTTCCAGCGCAAACACTTTCTCACCAGGACACCAGTTTTGCTCAGATGCAGCCAAAGGAAAATGCTTTTTAAAATAAGGATGGATCCACCACAGCACCAATGAGCTCAGGGTTTTGTTTCTGGGCCCGACAACAGAAATCACTGAAATGCTCATGGCTTCAAAGAGATTCATAGGAAATCTTCTAAGGCCAAATTCATAAAGTAGTTACCTGTCCCCAGTGTGCTGCATGGAGGAAAACCAGAACTACACATAAAAATAGTGCATTTGTATGTGTTTGTACTTGGTGCATTCTCTCTAGTTCCCTTTTATATCAGAGATCCTCTAACAGAGCAATGGCTAGCAAAAGTCTAATTTTATTTCCTCTGAATAACTCCAGACTTCAAACATCTGCAGTCTCTTTTTTGGCTTGCAAGAAACATTTAAACCATTGCTAAGACCTGGTCTTCTGTTCTTACACTACAAATGAAGCAAGAAACTTGTTTAACGTACCAGAGAGCTTAACTAAATACGCTGCAATGTTTGCATTCACAGTACTTGGTTTAACACATAGAAAACCCATTTTATCGTGTTGCCAGATAGTTCAGTGATTGTCCTAAGTGAACTGGCAGGAAAGCTACACAGATGAAAATACACAACAGTGGGATCCTGTGAGATTTACACTACACGGATCTCAGTCCCAAACCTGGGGAACCTGCTGGCAAAATTAAACTAATGTGCAGATTAGCTTGGAAGCTTGGACTCAGTTTCACCAAAATATTAGTCGCAAAGACCTCAATCCCTTTGCAGCACGTAAGACTGAGAGCAGGTGCCCTGCCTTTCCAAGGAAAACTCATTTCCAATGCAACCATGTCTGTGCTAAATGAACAGAGGACTGTGCCCTCTTCCCACTTCCAGTAGGGTAACATCAGCCTGAATCACCAGAGATATATTTGTGTGAGGAAGCTGATTTTGGAGGAAGCAAGCAAAGTTCAGCAGGTGAGAGTGGGTGGGGAGGCCAACGTGTTGATATTTGCCATCAGACTGGTGCTTGCAGACCAACAATATTCCATTTGCTGCTCCCCACTGAGTGCTGGCAACCTGCAAGACCTCCTGCAGGCTGCTAATTTGTCCCAATTTTGCTGTTTAAGAGACTTCAGAGGCTGGGTGGGACCAGTCACAACCTCAGTTGGGGAACACCTGCTGCTTTACCCAGGTTGGGTGGGACCACTCGCTTAGGAGATCATTCTGCTGTGCCTCTGACAGCTTCCCCGCAAACCTTCTCCTTCCTCCTGCCCCTCCCAAAGAAACAAGACAAAAGTACATCACCACAGGCAGAAGCTGAGAAAAACTCAGCAATTGAAGGGTAATTTGTCAGTAGACTTTGCTCAGTTCCCCCTGAGCTGGCTTGAAAAACGTGCAAGGCTCCTTGACATGTGACACCAACCATCAACTGCAGTGAAGCCAGATAGACTTCACCCAAAACTGTAAACCATCTTACCAGCATTCCTAGCCTTGCCATTTGTCCAAGAAAACTGAAATAGTCAACAGAAATATGCCACAGATGTAGTAGAAATTGGAAGATGCACAGCTCAAATCAGTCCCCTCCCAGACAAATGGATGAAGACATCAGTAGTTGGTCACAGCATCAATGGCTGCAGCAAACTTTGGATCAGGCCTCAAACCTCCATGTGGTCACACCATTGCAACAAATGGGTCTTGTCTGGCTTGAGGAGCACTCAGGAAAATGCCATTTTAAGGCAGCTTTATCACATGCCATCCAGCTGCACTGTCAGATTCCCTTCATGTTGTCTCTGCACTCACTTATCATCCAGATAATTCTTGGCTCTAGAAATGCAGGTCTCACTCTAGGTGTTCCTCTGACAGCTGTACTGTCTTCATGGAAAATGTTCACTTTGAATGGGTGCAAATGAGGCTCTACTGGCAAACTGACACCAGAGGGAGCTGGTATGCAGGCCTGTATATAGAATCATAGAATCTTTAAGGTTGGAAAAGACCCTTAAGATCATCAAGTCCAACCATTAAACTATCACTGCCAAGTCCACCACTAAACCATATCCTCAAGCACCACATCTACCCCTCTTTTAAATACCTCCAGGGATGGAGACTCAACCACCTCCCTGGGCAGCCTGGTCCAATGCCTGAAAACCCTTTCGGTGAAGAAGTTTTTCCTAATATTCAACCTAAACTTCCCCTGGTGCAGCTTGAGGCCATTTCCTCTCCTCCTATCTCTTGTTACTAGGGGGAAGAGACTGACCCCCACCTAGCTGCAACCTCCTTTCAGGTAGTTGTACAGAGCACTAAGGTCTCCCCTCAGCCTCCTCTTCTCCAGGCTAAACAATCCCAGCTCCCTCTGCCGCTCCTCATAAGGCTTGTTCTCTAGACCCTTCACCAGCTTTGTTGCCCTTCTTTGGACATGCTCCAGCACCCCAATGTCGTTCTCGTAGTGAGGGGCCTAAAAGTGAGCACAGTACTCAAGGTGCGGTCTCACCAGTGCCGAGTACAGGAGCACTGTCACCTCCCTGGTCCTGCTGGCCACACTATTGCTGATAGAAGCCAGGATGCCATTGGCCTTCTTGGCCACCTGAGCACACTGCTGGCTCATGTTCAGCCAGCTGTCAACCAACACACCCAGGTCCTTTTCCTCCAGGCAGCTCTCCAGCCACTCCTCCCCAAGCCTGTAGCGTTGCATGGAGTTGTTGTGACCGAAGTGCAGGACCTGGCACTTGGCCTTGTTGAATCTCATACCATTGGCTCTGGCCCAACGATCCAGCCTGTTCAGGTCCCTCTGTAGGGCTTTCCCCTCATCTACTAAGCAGGTCACCTTATCATAGAAGGAGACCAGGTTAGTGAGGCAGGACCTCCCTTTCATAAACCTATGCTGGCTGAGCCCGATCCCCTTATTGTCCCACATGTGCTGCATAATGGCATTCAAGAAGATCTGCTCCATGACCTTTCCTGGCACCGAGGCCAGGCTGATGGCTTGTAGCCATCTATTGCAGCTCTCCAGTTGTGTGAGTCATCCCACCATGTTTCTGTGACGGCGACCACACCATAGCTTCCCTGGAGCGTGATGGTTTCCAGCTCCTCGTGTTTATTGCCCATGCTGCGTGCATTAGTATAAATGCACTTAAGTTGAGCTATTGATCTCATTTCCAACACAGGCATGCCACCCCTAGGCTCATACCTAGCAAGCCTGGTTTTATCCCCTTCCCCCTTTATATCTAGTTTAAAGCTCTCTCAATGAGGCCTGCTAACTCCTGAGCCAGAATCCTTTTCCCCTTTTGCAACAGGTGAACCCGATCTGTCTCCGGTAGGCCTGGGCCATGTAAACTGCCCCATGATCAAAAGAAACCAGAATTCCACTGCTGGCACCAGCCTCTGAGCAACATGTTAATGAGATGGGGCTTCCTGTTCCTTTCCGTATGTCTCCCGGCTACGGATGGGATGGAGGAGAACATTACCTGTGCTCCTGATCCTTCAAGTAATCGCCCCAGTTCTGTAAAGTCCCTTTTGATTATCTTTGCACGTCTCTCAGCAACCTCATCACTGCCAACCTGAACAACCACTAGCGGATAATAATCGGATCCTTTTACTAGCCTAGGGAGCTTCCTGATAATGTCTCTTGCCCTTGCCCCAGGGAGGCAGCAGACTTCCCTGTGGTATGGGTCCAGTCGGCATAACCGACCCTTTGTTCCCCTCAGAAGGGAGTCGCCTACGACACTTACCCTTCTTTTTTTCTTACCAGTGGCCATTCAATGCATGGGGGTGACTGGTTCCCTCTAGTCAATGCCTTTGGTGGATCACTGTCTGTATCTTCATCCTCCTGGCCCTCAGGTTCCAGAACCTCATACCTATTGTGTAAGGGCACCTGAGGGGGCGAAGCTGGCCGGGAGAAGATTCCCCTACTGCGCTGTGCAGGGATCTGCATCCATCCTCCGTCCCTTGGGTCCCCTCCCTCTGCCTGGCGGCATGAGGGCAGGGGAGCCACTCCTTCTCTTGATGCTTCTATCTGGTGCACTTGTCTCAGGGATGGTAGGGAGTGGCTCCACCAGTCTATGTCCCTCTCGCATTCCCTGATACTCCTCAGTCTTGCAACTTCTTCTTTCAGCTCTGCCACTGTGCTGAGCAGATCCTCCACCTGCTCACACCAAACACAGGTCCTGTCTCAGGAGCCCTCCATGACTGGAGCAAGGCTCTGGCACTCCCTGCAGCCAGAGGCCTGGGTGGCTGCATGTTTTAGTGAGAGTTCTGTCTGTGTCACCACATGCCTTCTGGTGATAGCTCTTGTCCGAGTGGAGACCAAGTCTTTTCTGGGAGAGCCTAGACCACGAGAGGAGCTCGCCAGCTGCATGCTCGCCCTGCCTGTGTGAACACATTCCTTATGCAGTTTTAGGTGGTCATCTTGAAAATGATAGATTATGAGGAAGGGTCACTTCCATCTCTTTAAAGTTGACTTGCATGGGAACACTCCAAAATCATGGGAAATGAAAACCATCCTTCAGTTTTTCTCACAGTCCTCAGCAACAAGAAGAGAAAAGTAAGCAGAGGCCACAGGGGAAAATGCTTTCCTATGCTTAAGTGACCTAAGACCCAGGAGCACCACTTCAGAACGTCACTGGGATGTCGGTGTCATCAGGGGTCAGGACTGCCCCACACCATCCCTTGCTCCTCAATGTTCTTTAACTTATGTTAAACAAGAGCCGGGTGCCTTTGGCTGATTAAAAGGAGGCCTGAGACTCAACATCATTTCAAAAGGTGATTTGACTTCAAAGCGTTTGGAGTGATGACAGATAAGATTCTGCAAAAGACCTAAACCAGGACTACTTGTGACAGCTTTAGTACTCTATGGCTGATACCTCTACCATCCCAAGGACTGAGAACAGCTGTGTTACAGGCTCAAGCATCCTCCTTAATCACCCACACCAGCAAAGTGTTGGCACACCCCATAGCCTGGCTTCAGCCTGTGCCCTCTCCCAGACAATACCTACACTGCACGTTCCTGAGAAGCCAAAGGGGAAACCCACCTTGTTTTGGCAGGTAAGAGAGTTTAGAAGTATGGACACAGTCAGTGTTAGACCATTCAGCCTATGGGCAACAGGATGAACCCTGGAATGCCACACTTACTAGACAGGAGGGAGCCTGTGATGTTGCTCAGTCCTACCATGGATCTAAGCATCTATCTGGCTGGTGCTTACCTGCCATGCATTTAAACCAGTCTTGTAAACCAATCTTGCAGATTCTGAGTGATACTTGCCCCTTGGGATGGGGGAGGGGGAAGAAAACATCCAAAATGAGGCAAGGACAAGACAGGGAACATCATTCCCACACAAAGCTCCTTCAGTAATAGGGCTAATGCATTGCTCAAGACATCCTCTCTGGAGTCCCACATAACAGTGCAGCTCACATGCCTCGGGGAAGGTCAGCAAAGACAGATGCGGATGGCAGCATGCAATCAAGGAAAATTGTTTAACCCTAGAGTCATTTCAATCTGTAGCTGGCTGGCTATGTTACCGGAGCCTGACCCGATGTTCTCGGCCCTGCAAGTGTATTGCTTAATGGTAAGGAGCTCGTGAGACTCATGCCTTTTCATTATAATATCTTAACAGAAAATATAATGATGATGATGATGATGATGATAATAATAATAATAATAATAATGCATTGATTTTTCTTTTCCAGGAAAAATTCCTGAGTGGCTGGCCATTAGGTTTAAATCAATAGCACCTTGATTGCCAGTGCATTTTGATGCATAGCTGAAACAAGGTCAATTGCTGTCTAGGGAGACTGAAAAACAGTTGAGGTACCCAGAGATTCTTCATCAATAAAAAGACAGGATTAAGAGCGTTGTCAGCCACAAATGAAATTTCACATCCTCATGGATAAAAGAGAGCCTCCCCTGGGTTTTTCTCTTTCCAACCACTGGCTGGCAGGAGTTAAATCAGATTTCCAAGGCCTTTGTAACCTGCTGCTACCTTGGTGTTGGTGGGAGACTTAGACTAATGCTGGGCTTCATTTCACCTAGTGCAGACTCCCGAGGATGTTTTCTGGGAGAAATTAATTGCAGTTATGCAAGGTGCACAGGACCAGTGGTCTTAGTCTCCCTTTGGAGTAACAATACCCCTGTAAAATACAGGGGAGACCCTCTCAGCTTAATACAAACCTTCAGATGAATGAAGCAGGTGAGATGAGTCTCCCAGGTTCAGATACAGGAGCAACAGACAGTGGCAGATGGCCATGAGTGATGCTTAGGGGCAAAAGGCAGCAGGTGCTTATGCAGTGGCTCAGAGCCTGTATCCTGCCTGCAGGGACTCCTTGGAGGTGGATTTAGTGACCATCCTTTCATTAAGGGCTTTCACTGACCTGACCCAGACCAGGCTCACATGTCTACAACTCACAGGCAGGTCATAAAATTAAGATTGCCCCAGTTTCCAGGTCGAACTGGAGCCTGGAAGACCCCAGATGGCAGCTTGACTGAGCAGACAACCTCTGATAGACAACCTGAGGCAGCTGGAGAATGCCTTCTCTGCAGACAGCCAACATTCAAAGCAAAAAAGAGCCACTCTCATTACCTAGGACTGCAGTGAGGTTTCAGAATGATGCTGACAGGAAAATGAAACTCATTAGAGCCCTTTAAAAAAAAGAGCTGCTCAGTGTGCTCCAAGATGCAGAGTTAATTTAACTGGTTTGATTCAGGTTTCATTTGTCTTCACACAGTTTGAATTTCTCCCCACAAATCCCTCACTGGTACTCAGGCTGACCAGAAATAATTCCACATTTTCAGACTTGAGGCTGGAACAAGAAGGGAAAACTAAGTTCAAGCTATTGACAAATAGTAGATCAAACATAAATCTAATTTTCACCTTGGGGTTTAGACATTTTTATCCAGGTCTCTGGTAGTAAAAGTGAACCCATTAATTACTATAACCTTCATTCTTTCCAACTTCTTGAATTTCTTTTTTTCCTCTCTCTTTCTTATTTTAATAAGCTGCAACCAGTGCCAAGATATTTAGTCTGCAATGCTGTGGAGTATGAAGCTATCACTTGTATTACAGCAGAGCCCAGCTAAGGTAGCTGCAATGAGAGCTACGCTCTGCTGGGTGTTCTGCGGACTCCTGCTATGATGACAGTGGCTGACAAACTAATTAAGCAAGGGGTGTGAGACAGAGAAATGCAAGCTGTGGAGAGGGCAAGGAGAGAACAGCTAAATGCTGTGCCACAGGCTCTGGCAGACAAGGAGAAGAAGCCAGCTCTGCTACTGCCCACCATCCCAAAGCACCTTTGCTCTTGCTGCTGACCTCCCTGCCTCCATTGGACTCTCCCCTTTGCACAGCTCTGGCACAGCATCAGGGTGTTTCAGCCTTCTGGAGATCCCTGTCAGGTACCAGAAGTCCTGTGTGAACAAGCAATTCAGTTAACTCCGAAATACCAGGGTACCTTTGCAAAGCCCCAGCCCTTTCCTCACAACAGATTAGAAAGATATTAATCCAGGCAGATCAGACATTACCAGCCCAAAGGCCTGGTTTATTGGCAGGAAAACTTGGGAGATGAAGGCAAGCCATGGTGAGGCTGAAGGCAGAGTCCCCATCTACTATCAAGGCTTATGGCTGTATCCACTGCCATTCCCTGCAGATCGTGCAGAGCATCAGCCAGGAGAAAGGGCTCAAAGAGCTCATGAGCCTCTGCATGGGGGTCTTGGATATAAAGGGAAATCTTGTCCCCATGAAGACAGTCCAGCATTGGGAAAAGTTGCCCAGGGAGGTTGTGCAGTCTCTGTCCTTGAGGTTTTTAAGACCCAACTGGATGAAGATCTGAGAAACCTGGTGTGACCCCAGAGTTGATCCTGCTTTGAGCATGAGATTGGGCTAGAGACCTCCTGAGGTTCCTTCAACTTGAGCTACCCCATGATCCAAATCTCTCTGCTCCTAACAGATTCCCACCTGTCTCCCATGCTCCCAACAAAACATTCACTGTTCCCACATCCTTCTGCCAACACCTCAGTGACTCTAAACCTAATGCCAGCATGGCAAGAAGGGACAATAATCACCCTTTGCAGGGCTGTGCCACCAGCAGGAATTAATGGAGCCTCACAACTACCAGACTGAACAAAATGCAGCTGGGTTTGATGCTGGTTCCCACACTGCCAGCACAAAGAAAGCAGAAGGGAGAAAGCTTTCTTAAAGAGCAGGCAAGCCAAGTGGTGAGAGCTGCAGCCTGATAAAAACTGCATTGTGAGAGGTTTGGAGGCTGCAGGTTTCCTGGTTTAAGCTTTCAGGTAGGAGGGAGTTTTTAATGCTTAATGCAATAGGCTTCCACATGGTTTAAGGTATTTCAAACATCTAGAAATTGCAACACATAAGGACCTTTTGCTTGAGAGAAACCACAGGCAATGTATGGACCTGGAGAGCTGATTACAAAGTAAAATATTTAAGGAAAGGAAGGAAAAAAACATTTCCCACTTGTATTTTTCTTCTTTGATTTAGCTGGGCTCATTAAAATAGGTTTTGTTTTAACGGAACACTGCTATTTCAGCAGCTGAAATTCCTCTTGACCTATTAAGTAAACTACAGGGAGTTTCATAAGGCAATGCAACTAACTCACACTGGGAGAATTAGGAATGCATGCATTAGTGATAGCTAAATGTTTAATTGCTAACAGTGGAAGTAAAAAGACCTCCATGCTATTTTAGTTTTACCAAGGTGCAGCAAATCCACTGTGAGACATGGGCCTGTCCTGCCCTGAAAAGGATGGACTTGGGAGTACAGTGAAATGCCCAAGGTCACATCAGACACAGTAGCAGAGATACTGGAAATAAAATCCAGGTCTCTTGATTGCCTGTCCAGAGGTATATTTAAATGTGGAAACAATTACCATATGCATATTAGATCTGCCCAAATAACTGATTGCTTGATTCAGTAGCTGAACCAAAAAACAGTGGGGACAAAGGAGAAATTACCTTGTGTTGACCTATAGCATAATATGTTATCCCTGCAATGAAACATTTCCTTTTGAGCAGATGGAAGCACTTTGTCTGAGCCAAAATGAAACGTAATTTTTCATTTATTTATTTTTCATTGAACAAACTGGCTTTTAGTTCAATTTACCTCTAGTTGCCTCCAATAAAAAAATGACACTTTCAGGCTCTTCTAGCAATCCTCCTTCCTGACTAATTTTGATAGACTCTACTCTTCCTTGAGTTCAGTCCAAATTCACAACTTCATTCACCTGACAACAAAACTGCACTTTCCAGTTAATAAATAACTGACCTGAATAACAGCACCTGTCTGTAACGGTAATAACCCTGCCTGATGTAGAAGGCACCAGTATAAAAACACCTTGCCATCTGCACAACTTACAGCAATTACTTTGCAAAGCAAAAGCAGTCAAAAATCAGCCTCCATGCCTTTTAAAATGAGAATTCATTTTGCCAGTGCAATCTTGTTCTCACCAACAAGGAGAGACTGGTGGGGAATGTGAAACTCAAGGGCAGCCTTGGCTGCGATGACCACGAAATGGTGGAGTTTGAGCTCCTTAGGGCAGCGAGAAGGGCACACAGCAAGCTCTCTACCCTGGACTTCAGGGGAGCAGACTCTGGCCTCCTTGGGGATCTCCTTGGGAGAGTGGGAGGGTACTACAGGAAGTACTGTAGAGGGAAGATGGGCCCAAGAAAGCTGGTTAACATTCATTGATTACCTTCTCCAAGCTCAGGAGTGAGGCATCCCAAAAAAAGAGGAAGTCAGGCAAAAATGCCGGGAGGCCTGCATGGATGAACAACGAACTCCCAGACAAACTCAAACACAACAAGGAAGCCTACAGAGCATGGGAAAAAAGACAGGTAGCCTGGGAGGAATACAGAGAAATTGTCCAAGCAGCCAGGAATCAGGTTAGGAAAGCTAAAGCCCTGATAGAATTAAATCTGGCCAGGAACATCAAGGGCAACAAGAAAAGCTTCCATAGGTACATCAGTGATAAAAGGAAGATTAGACAAAATGTGGGTGCTCACCAGAAGGAAACAGGAGACCTGCTTACCCAGGATATGGAGAAGGCAGCAACATTTTTGCCCCAGTCTTCACCAGCAAGTGCTCAAGCCACAGCACCCAAGTCACAGAAGGCGAAGGCAGGGACTGGGAGAAGCAATAACTGCCCACTGTTAGAGAAGATCGGGTTCAAGACCATCTAAGGAACCTGAAGGTGCACAAGTCCATGAGACCTAATGAGATGTATCTGCAGGTCCTGAGGGAACTGACAAATGAAATTGCTAAGCCACTATCCATCATATTTGAAAAGTTGTGGCAGTCTGGTAAAGTTCCCCCTGAGTGGAAAAGGGGAAATATAAATCCTATTTTTAAAAAGGAAAAAAAGGAAGACCCGTGGAACTACAGGCCAGTCAGTCTCACCTCTGTGCCTGGCAAGATCATGGAGCAGATCCTCCTGGAAATTATGCTAAGGCACATAGAAAATAAGGAGGTGATTAGTGACAGTCAACATGGCTCCACTAATGGCAAATGGTGCCTGACAAATTTGGTGGCCTTCTACAATACAGTTACAGAGTTGGTGGATAAGGGAAGAGCAACTGACACCACCTACCTGGACTTGTGCAAAAGCATTTGACACTGTCCCACACAACATCCTTGTCTCTAAATTGGAAAGACATGGATTTGATGGGTGGACCACTCCATGGATAAGGAATTGGCTGGATGGTCATACTCAAAGAGTTGCGGTCAATGGCTCGATGTCCAAGTAGACACCAGCAATGAGTGGCATTCCTCAGGGGTCGGTATTAGGACTGGCGCTGTTTAACATCTTTGTGGTGACATGGACAGAGGCATTGAGTGCACCCTCAGCAAGTTTGCCAACAACACCAAGCTGTGTGCTGTGGTTGATACACTGGAGGGAAGGGATGTCATCCAGAGGGACTTTGACAGGCTTGAGAGGTGGGCCTGTGCAAACCTCATGAAGTTCAACAAGGCCAGGTGCAAGGTCCTGCACACGGATCAAGGCAATCACAAGCACAAATACAGGCTGGGCAGAGAATGCCTCAGGGCAGCCCTGAGGAGGAGGATTTGGGGATGTTGGTTGATGAGAAGCTCGACATGACCCAGCAATGTGCACTAGCAGCCCAGAAAGCCAACCATATCCTAGGTTGCCTCAAAGAAGGACATGGACCTATTGGAGCGAGTCCAGAGGAGGGCCACAAAGATGATCAGAGGGCTGGAGCACCTCTCCTACGAGGACAGGCTGAGAGAGCTGGGGTTGTACAGCCTGGAGAAGAGAAGGCTCTGAGGAGACCTTATAGCAGCCTTCCAGGCCTGAAGGGGGCCTACAAGAAAGCTGGAGAGGGACTTTTTACAAGGGCATATGGTGACAGGACAAGGGGTAATGGTTTTAAAGTGAAAGACGGTAGATTTAGATTAGATATCAGGAAGAAATTATTCCTGAGGGTGGTGAGGCACTGAAACAGGTTGCCCAGAGAAGCTGTGGATGCCCCATCCGTAGAAGAGTTCCAGGTCAGCTCGGATGGGTCTTTGAGCAACCTGGTCTAGTGGAAGGTGTCCCTGACCATGGCAGGGGGATTGTAACTAGATGATCTTTAACGTCCTTTCCAATCCAAACCACTCTATGATTCTATAAACTGGGGAAAGCTCGGCGTTGGAAAGCTATTATCAGCCACCTAACTGCATCTGGACACAAGAATGCTATGAATCAGCCTTGACCAAGTGGCTGGTGAGCTCAGTGGAAACCTATAAAACACCTGGATCCTGTCCTAACTCTGCATCTCCAACATGAGCAAAACCTTCTGAGCACATGCCCAACACATGCTTCTCTCACGCTTTCTCCTTCTCTCCTGGTTGCAAATATGTACCCTCCATTCTAAGCCTGGCTATCCAGTAGCACAGACAGACAGCAAAGGATGCTTTCAGACCGGCTTGGGTCCTCCGCAGCACTGCTGTTCAGAGGGTCCCCAATACTGCAGAGCAGGACCATTTGACAACTCCAAATATATCCAACCTCATCATAACCTTCTGAGCCCCCTGCCCCCATTTTGAACTGGAGAGATTGAGTCATGAGGAATGGTTGTTGCATTAAAAGACATACCTCTCCCAACAGAAGTCTAAGCTTACATTTCTTCTCCCTCCATCCATCCCAAAAAGCTGTTCTGTAAAACTCTCTGATTATGTCCAGCACAATAAAACTAACCTTCATGACATAATAGAGAGACACATAATGAAATAGCTCAGGTCACTACTTTCAGCAGTGTAGTCAGGCTGGAAGGATGTTTGCCAATTCAAAGAGCAGAAAATTGTGCTGCCTTTCACTTTTGAAGCAAGTGAATACAGGTGTTCCCTGGGGTGTATAATTGCATCCTTAATTGTTCAGAGTGCCCTCACTGAGAGAAACTTCTTCTAAAGTGAGTCCCGTGAGTCTCCTGAATGGAGTGGAGAGCACTCCTAGCCTCTGTCCAAGAGCTGCTCCAGCTTCTGGGGAAAACGACTCAGACCCACACTTTTCATGCCAAGTTTGGGGCCAGAACTATTGCTCTTGTGGATTTAACCATGACCCATGTTTCGCAGAGTGAAAATTTACACAAAGCTGAACTGCTTGCTTCGCTGCATCTTTACTTGATAGCAAGCCACATTCTCAGGTGAAAAGATGCAATGCCTCAGTCTCCTTGGTCCCTATGCCACAGGGTCTGGATAGTTTCTGAAAGTCAATCTAATTTTAAAGGTCTGCGATCGACTAAGTTACCACCAAAGCCCCCTGCCCAATTTTAGGATGCTTGTGTTGCAACAGAATTAAAATTCTCCAGCTTAGAAGCAGCTTCCTGATGCTTTGCCCTGTAGAAACTCGCAGCAAGGCAGAGTCCCTGCTGCACCCAACAGAGCATCTAAATGAATCCCGAGAAGCTCACTCAGGAATATCAACAGGACAGCATCACCTGGCCCTCTTGGTCTGCCTGCAGGCTGACTCCAGTGCCTCCCTTTGACCTAAAATCCCTGTCTAACTGTGTCTGTAACCAGGCTGGCCCACAGACAAAAACACCCAGATGTGGCTCCAGGACTGGCCCTACTAACTCACTCAAGTCTCATTTCTGATAGGCAGCAAAGCCCCCACAAAGCCTGGTTCTTGCGTACACCCTGCTTATGCAGCTCTACTCACATTTCCACATTGCATGCAGAAAGCAAAGCAGGACAAGACGCTTGCCTCACACTTGTTCTGCATTAAACACACCAATGCTACGCTCTAGGCTGGGATTTGAGATATTCCTGAAGCGGGAATGATAACTAAAGAGAGGACACAACAGGAAGACAGGCCGGTGGTGCAGACTTGGTGCAAAATGAAGGTTTCCGTACCTCCTGCCCCAAGCAAAGCACCTCAAGGTTGTAAGTCACTTTGCTGGAAAAACGATTCTGTGATACTGTAAAATTGCTAGTGCCAGTTCATCAGGGTGAGGATGATTAGATTAAGCAGCCAGTGCTGGGGCAATAAAATCAGCCTTGCTTCATCAGGCTCTAGAAGAATTGCAGAGCCAAGAATACGCTGTGGGACAAAAGCTTTACAGAGCAAGTGATTTAGACATAGCGAGCCTGGTAGCTGGAGGCATATAGGGCAGCAGTGAAACACTGAAAAGCAGCATCAGTGGGCGTAAACTGACCTTTATAGACCTTTCTTAACCCCATACTCATTCCTCTCTGCAGCAATCAGAGTTGAAATTAATAACAGGGCCCATTAGACTCGGGGCATTGCCAGAGCCCAGAGAAAAATCCTATAACCTATTCCCTCTGGGAGAAGACGGGCATAGGACCTAGGAGATTTCTGTATGGGAGGCACAGGCATTTGGCTGGCAGCAAATCAACTCAACATTGCCTCCATGATCTTGTAAGCCCCATGCAGTGGGGAGAAGGGAGATGGTTTTGTTGCAGAGAGCACAAGAATAAGAGCTGGAAGGTGGGCAGGTGGCGTGGGGACATCACGCGTTGGGAGAGGAGTGGATCAGCCACTGCGTGTAGCAAGCAGCTGCTGTGGGAAGTGTCCTGAAGAAGCATGATGAGCACAGCTGTCCTGCAGGACCTGACACCAGGATGGATGTCTTGTGGGACCTCGGATGGGCAGGTCCTCCCTCAAGGGGCTGATTATGCCATGATTGTCTTCCAAATAAATTATCCATTTACAAGCACCATTTCAGAGATCATCTTTCTCCCTGGGGATTTTTAAGGGATTTTTGTCCTCCCTGCGGATTTTTAAGGGTCTGAGCACTCAATAGAAGCACATAAACCCCATTAAACCTCCGCTCAAATTATGCCAACTTGATGTGAACAGTCAGTTCATTCTTCTCGTGCCTCAGTGAACTAGCCTCAGAGTTTAAGGACAGAAATACAGCACGGATTTGGATGGATAGTTAATGAGGGAACTTTATACATTCAGGTTTTATATAGATACATATAAACAGATACATGTCTACAGGGATGCCATGTGTAAAACTGGGAGTGCTAAAGGCATGCATGGACTCACACCGCTCATGTACTGCACCACTATTTTAAAATGCAGTCTTTGCTGATGCAATGAAAACAAACAGAGCTTGTCACTCTTCCACTATTATGATACCAAATTCAAAGCACAAAATCTTTTGATTCCTAGGTGCTACAGGTTGGACCAGCACTACCTGAATCCCCAGGGTCACAGAAATTTACATCTGAAGAGGAGCATTTTGCTGTGATCTCATTGTTCAAAGTAGTTTCCAACTTTTACTGGAGAAAGAGTATTCAGAAACATTTGATTTTATAGCCAGAGGATGCCAATTCAGACTTAAGCAGGTACACGCTCACACACATGTACAGACATTATTCACATTTGTCAAAGCAAAAAACACTGAACACCCAGAATATTTCCCTCCTGTTTACACCTCTGCAATTCTTTTCCATCTTTTTTCCCCAATGGCACTGTACAAACAATAACCTGTAAAAAGTCGGGGCTTTGAAGTGAAGAAAACAAAATCTGGATGCCCCAATATGTAATCTGCAATCTTAATAACCACATAGGCAGTATTAAAAACTCTCCCAGACAGAAACATTTATAACTGTCTGCAGATATGGATTTACAGTAGAGAGAAAGACAAAAAACCTTATCCAACTCTGTTGCACCTTTCTTTAATACTATCCTCAGAAGTGATAACATTTTAAATCCAGAAAGCAGCCTTCATCAAGTTAGATGTGTTGTGGTGGTGCCTATGTACACCAGTACTGCATTACATCTGCATTTGTATAACCAAGAGCCTTCCTGTGCGTGTGAGATTTATTCCAGAGCATGTGGCACCAGTGGTGTGAGATGCCTGCTTGCCCACTTAATAAAAAGAGCTTCATTTAATTTCTACAAATACATTTATCCTACATACACCCTGGCATGACCTGTAGCTACCAAACTGCCAATAAAATGTCACCTTGGCCAGTAAAATCAGAAGTGGCTTATTCTTTGGAACGAGGTAATTTGGAACTAATATGGAGAGCATCCAAATGCAGCTACTTTGAAGATGATAGCTCATTAACTATAATTAAGAGCAACTCATTTAAATACATGAATGTAGAAAAGCGCATTCTCTGCTCTGACTGCATTTTATAATACACAACAATCCCCCTGAAAGTACCAGTTAACTCATCTTCTTGGGTTTGAGAATATCAAAGCATCTTTTAATTGTTGTTAATGCCCTGTTTACGAGGGATTAATGTCTAATTATTTGTGATTTGAATATTTAATCTCCCTGGAAAGTTTAGATCTTTTTTTTTTTTGGCTTTTTTCTGTCATGACACACCGAGGCTGCAGCCTCCCCTCCAGTTATTTTGAAGACACAGTTCAACAGATTGCTCTCCAGCGCAACTCCTGCCACTAGGTAGCTCCATATTCTTATGGGGGGGGCAAAACCCATTACCACCGCCAGTCCCACATCCTTTGCGCCTCTCCTCCTGTAGCGCACTCTGGACCAGCAAGTGCTACCAGTCCTGTTGCAGGAAGGCTTGTACTCCTGCAGTGCCAGTTCCAGAAAGGTCTTGATGCATTTGCCAGCCTCTTCCTACTGAGGGGTTCTCCTTGATCCCTTGTGGGATACTTCAGTAATATCCAACCCAGGAGAATAGGGCAGGCATGGGGGATTTACCCAAGGTCACCCCTCTCTGCCACTGAATAGCAGGGACCACTCCTGTCTTCTCACCTTAACCATCCCTCTCCCCAACTTAGCTGCCACTGCCCACAATCTGAAGGATGTGAAGGAAAACAAATTCAATCCAGCGCCTCTTGAGCAGGGTGGTGAGGGGAGAGGGCAGCTGTGGCTGCAAGGAGCCCAGCCTCCCTGCCGCCTGCCCCCCAGCTCAGGCTCTGCCCCGGAGCCTGCCCGGGGCCGTGCACCCCCGCAGAGCTCCTCTCCCCCTTCACGGGGCAGAGGCTGCCCCGGACTAGCAGGGTGGGCGGGTGCGGCGAGGGAAAGATGCTGTGCCACAGTGAGCTGGAGGGAATTCCTTCTAGGGAAGGGGAGGGAAAAGAAGGACCCCCCGCACCGTTTTCCTTCCAGTGCTCCCAGTCCAAACCTTGCCACGGCACTAGAAAAACCTGATTCCTCCCCTGACCCCCGCCAGGCGCGCCGTGCAAGACCGGGCATGCTAATTTCGGCTCTCGGCGGGGCACTGGGGAAGCACCGCTGCCTGGCGGGGTAAGGATCCCGGCTGCCCCGGCCCGGGGGCGGCCCCAAGTCCCTGCGCTCCCCAGGGCTCCCCCCGGAGACTCTCCGCCACGGCGGCTGCGGGAGCCGCGGTGGCCCCCGCCCCCGCCCCATGCCCGGCGGCCCCGGTCCGGAGGATGCGGGGGGAGGGAGGGGGATGCGAGGGGGTCGAATTTGGTGCATGGCTCTCCAGAGGGGATGGGGAGGGGGGTCACTCACCTCCCTGCAAGGTGACCAGCAGCGCGATGCTCCCGCCGGGGGCTGCAGGAGGTGCGGCGGTGCTCCCGGGCCGGCGGCGGCTCAGCGCCCGGGCGCGGCGCCTGGCAGCATCCCGACGGCGGGGGGCGGCGGGGACCGGGCAGGGCGAGCGGCCGGCGGGGCTGCGCCGCCTGCACCGCCTGGCTGCACTGTGCGCTCAACTCGCGGGGAGGAGGAGGAGGAGGAGGAAGAGGAGGAGGGAAAGAGGGAGGGAGGAAGGCAGGAGAACCAGCCCTACGTGGCAGCGCGGCCAACTTTCCTCCTGCAGCAGGAGCAGCCTCACATGCCCTGGTGTGTACCCCGTCCCCGGGGGTGGGGTACAGGAAAATCCTCCTCCTTCTGCTCCCCATCTCCTCCTCCTCCGCCCTGGGCCTTCCTCCTAGCCAGGGGGTCTCCGCCGCTCCCCACCCACCGGAGCTCAGAGCCCCTTCAGAGGGCACAGGTTTCTCTCGCCGCCCCCTCCCGGGCGGCCCCCACACCTTGCAGGGGCGCCCGGGACCGCTCCCCCAGCCACGCAGGCACCTGCGAGCAAGGAGCTTGGCACATCAACTCCCCAAGGCGACGGGGAAGCTCCAGCAGGTCTGAAGAACTTTATTTTATTCGTGCGTTTTATTTTTTAGCATAGTGACAAGCATGCTGGGCTGCATGCTGCAGCACTGAGGGGTTGTTCCCTGCTTTCTGAATAACCGTACATAGTACAGGTAGGCAGGGTTCATTTATTCCTCTCCCCATCCCTAGCAGGCCTGCTAGCCAAGTCATTTGCCTAAAAGCTTCTCTGTCACCGCTTCTTTTTAGATGCTTCAACATCTATGGCTTAGAAGATACGCTGTTGGAAGATAACATGCCCAGTTCAGATCACTGCTTTCCTTTGCCGCTACAGGGAGAGAGACACGGGGCCTTGCAGCCCCGGTATGTTTTTGTTTGCTCCACCTCTCTCTCTGGGTTAAGGCTGTTTTCTCTCCCTGCTTGCTTATTGCTTGTTGTTATTCATACTCCCAAAATAACGCATGCCAAATCTTTGCTGAAGGAGAATGTTCAAGATTTGAGACACACATAACCTAACTTGAACCTGCCTTGGAGATTTTTAGCAGAAAATCCCTCCAGCCCCTTTCCCCCCTCTTTTAGAACATTTTAGTGCTCTTCCAAACTCTAAGTTAGTTTTCAGTATATCCTAGTGGTACTCACAGAAGAATTTTCTCTCCATCAAAATATCTGGTCCCTTGTTCATTCCTGACTTTCTCTGGACTTCAGGGAGGTTTTGTGCCTTACAGAAAACAGTTTCTTCCTTAATGTGATAGGCACTGGGAGAGAATACATATGTAATCAACAGAAAAAATAGCCCCAAATTATGATCACCCTGATTCTCCAAAGTGCTTTTCACCTTTCCTTTCTTGGCAATAGAAGCCTGCAAGCCACATTCATTATGCCTTTACCAAGTAAGACTTTTAGGAAAAAGACTGTCTTTCTGCTCTACTTGTACAGGAACAAAACCGCAGGGGGGATGGCTTGCAACCAAATTACTTCTAGCTGCTACAGTGCAAATTGTTATCGTCAGGCGTTAACGCTACTGATGGGAGATATCAGCTGGCTTGGATGGATGGTGAATTCCTGGAGAAATACAGTTTCTTAGTGACCACAAGTGCTTGTGAAACAGGAGGAAATGTTGCAAGATTTCCCCAAAAATTTGTTAGGTTTTTTATTCAAAGAAAAAAATGGCATTTATACAGAATAGAGCGAGGAAGGGATTTCTGGGTCATCAAGTCAATTTTTCTAGCTTCCAGGCAGCCACATCCTGTGAGCCTGTTTGTTTCCCTCTGACATTTCCAAAATGAAGTGTCTTCCATGCTGTTATCAAGGTGAGGTTCAGTGACGTCAGAGAGGTAATAATTTTCTCTAACACTGTTCCTCCACCTTTCCCATTCTCCCTGCACCAAACTGAGCACATTCTTCATTCAGTCCAGGAAGACCAGAGGCCTTTGTGTTCATGAGGAAACCAGGCCTCATTTGGTTTAGCAGAGTTTTGCAGCAGAATCAAGAACATCTAAGCAGTGGAGTAATCACAATCCAACCACCACAGTGGTTGTAACTGTTGCTACAGACCAGGACATACTTCGTCCTTTTTTCCTGTCAACCTCTTCTCTTGCCAAAAACCACCCAGGAAGGAGCTTACCAGTGCTCTAACTAGTGTTAATCATGACATTTCCCTGTTTGCACTAAGTTTGCCATAAATTGGCCTATTCCTGACACTGGGAAGAAAATGACTATGCCTAATCTGATTTTGATATTTGCATCTCTCATTGCCCACTGGTACCCTGCTGATTTTTGGAGAAAGGTTTTCAAAGACCGATAGAAAGGGCCTTGTGCTGAGGTGAATTGCAGCAGACTAGTTTGTGATTTGGGGGGTTCTCTTCAGGTCTAGCAGCATCACTGAGAGTCCTCTTCATCACCAGGTAAACATGCACAATGCATCATTAATGCATTGTGCCAACATGTTTCACAACTTCTTGGTAAGAAGAAATCGGGAAGATTCATGCTATGTGTCTAGCAATGGTAACTAGCCCTTTCTTTCTGTTTCTAAAGGCACTTTTCACCCCTCCAGGGCTGATGCAGATGCACCTCAGTAGGAAAACTTCTGCGAAGACAGAAGTGCAAAGTTCTGCAGTGACGGACAGCAGCATGAAGAGATGTTTGAAAGGGATAAGGCAGGGGAGGAAGAAAAGTCCACCTCCCTTGGGTCTGATGACTTTTGGAGGCTCGCTGCAGCTGCTTGCTCTTCTAAGTTTATTCCAGCAACCTGCTAGGACAAACTACATAGCAGACAGGGACCCCTTCTTGCTTTGAGAACTGGGATCTGAGTAATTGCTCCCCAGGGCCTCTGAGCAGGGCTCAGCTGTGGTCTGAGCTCCTGAGAAGCTACTGTTCAAAGGCCTGATGAATAATACGAACAAGAATAATTCTTACAAAGAGGAAGAGTGGAAAGCAAGGCTGCCTAGAGCAGAAGAAGAGATGGGAGGGAGGCAGGGCAGCCCAGGTTGGCTTGGGAGCCCCCATGGGTCCTGCAGTCTCTTGCTGTCTGTGACGAGCTAGGGATTTGGGAGCCGTCAAGCCAGGATGTAAAGAGGAAATGCCACCTGGAAGCAGAAATTACCAGAGATGTACAAACACCTTTTCCTGCAACATGGGGTTTTGCAGAAGGAAGGATGAGACTTCGCAGGCTAATATCAATATACCTCAAGGGAAATAATTTCACCACTCCTTGCTCTAATCAGGACTGTTACAAGGACTTACACTGACCAAGCATTTGACCACTGGCTTCAGTGGAAGCACCCAAAGTAATAGCACCTGGTTGGAGAGTCACACAGTCCTGACTGACTGCCTGCTCTTTGCTCCTCTGGATGCTCTGTGCCACCGTTAGCAGCCATGCTGCAAGAGCCCTTGGAGACAGAGCTGCCTGGAAAGCCTCCTGGCCAAAACCACCTGGGAGGCACCAGCGTGGGAGCAGGAAAGAGTCCCTGTCTGGAAACCACATGTCAAATGCTGCGGGAAGTGAGGGCAAGCTTTGTGGTAACCAAGAGGATTTGGGGAGCATCGTTAGCTGGTACATCTGTTGATGTGCTAAAATGCTCACAGGAGCTGGTGGGAGAAATGTTAGGCTGTGGTCCTCAGCTGTCCAAACAAAGCCCGAGGGTCTCCAGTGAGGTGTATGCTCTTGCTGGCCCAGGACACCCTGAAAAGGAAAGACAATGACCTGCAAGTGTGTCCTTGGGTTCTAAGAAGAGCAGCAGCACCACCTATCACCAGAGAAGGAAGAAGGAAAAAGTGCTGCTCCTTCTCACTGTTCCCAGTACAAGACTGAAGCCCAGACCTTCTAGATGACCAAAGAGTAACTTCCTTCTTCCAGCAGAAGAACTTGGCTTAAATCTTTCCCTGCAAGCTTTCTGCTAAAGGCTCCTGCTGGCTCTGTGGGTGGCTCCTTATTTGTCCATGATTTAGCATCCTTCACTGCAGAGGAACCAAATTGGCACTTAATGCCTCTAAAGCAACAGCTGGGCGGCTGGGTGGTAGACTGTCCCCCGAGGTCATCTCAAGCTCAACAGGAGCAGACCCCAGTTAACATGTCGGTTTGAGTGAGGTAGCCCAGTCAATGTGCTCAGCCTTAACAACTTGGGGGTGTGGTTGTGGAATGATTTTGCTTTGGTGCAGAGCTATCAGAGGAAGACGGAGGGGATGGAAAGAAAGTTTTGGGAGAGAGGGGCTGAGAGCTGACATTTACAGTGCTAATAAGCCAGGAAAAAAAAAACAACCCACAACCCCCCCACCCCCCCACCCCCAAAAAAAAACCAAACCCAAACAACTCAAAAATCCCACACCATACCTACAGGACTGCAAGAATTATTTATCATTTTGGGGACACAACTGGGCTCTAGGACCCTGTGCTCCAAAGTGTGCAGGGCTTTTGGCTTGCAGGTCAGCACATAAGGGTTCTGTCTGTCGAAAATCCTGCACTGTAGGTACTGGTGTGGTCTGAACCACATTTCGCTTGATTATAATTCAGAGTGATAGTACAGAGCAATCGGGAAGAAGCCCAAAATCTGTAATATCTTCCTGCCAAAGGCAAGAAGAATCTTTCCATTTAATTGGATCAGACCCCAAAGGCGTAGCCAGGAGTGCTTTTAACTTTCTGAGACAGAAAAAAGGCTTAGCTGAGATGGCTGATTGGGTGCTGAAGTTTGTGTTGATTTGTTTGCTGGTAGTTCTGAAACCAGAATAAAAATGAAGGCTTGGATTAACCCAAGCTGAGCTTTTTTTTTTCTAATTCTGTATTTATGGCAAATGGAAAAGTAAAAGATATAATTCTTTTGGCAGAGTGAACCATGTAGCTTAACTCAAAATCAAATGTTTCCTTGCTTTGAACTCTTCTTTACTTATATAAACTGGATATGCATGCTTACTTGCAACAGAGGAAGAATCTAAATGCAGTCACTGCCACTATTTGCCTATCCTGCACCAAGAAAGCGTGGGTGCTAGATATCATCTGCTAGAAGGATGAAGTAAACAGGGTATAGGACTTTACATCTGGTACTAAATTAATTTGGAAAGACCAGTTAGCAAAAGTGAGACAGGACCATCTTTTTACATACACAAGTCAGCCCAGTCTGTGGAAGGGGTTGTCTATATCTCCTTTGCTCTAGATGAGTTACATGAATTCAGCTAAAGTGGCCCCGTTTCTTATATGTCCAGGAGCTGAGAGACTCAGAATCCTGGGGAAAAAAGTCACATTTCTTTTATTTTGCCATCTGTGCCTCGTCTCACTGCATACAGTTCTCATGTTTGAACTTTTTGGGATTCTTCCAGGAAGCTTTACAGCAAGCGCTGGCACCAATGCTTCCCTATTCATAAGGCAGCTCCTTGACCAGTATGGATGGCTCCAAAGGAGAGGGTACTGTATAATTTCTGTGCTACCTTGCATTGCTGGCCTTCTGAGGTAGCCAGGAAAGGCATAGGCTTGTGCTAATTGAGATGTGGCCATCTGTCAGACAGGAAACATGCCAAGGCCACCTTGTGATTTTTTTTTTTAATAAGGGAAGGAACCAGTTATTGGTGACAATATTTAGGTGCTGCAGACCTTGAACAGAGTCAGAGAGATATCTGAGATGATAAAGGTTTCCTTTGGATCTGATTAGGGATCTCCCGAGTTGTTCAGCATCTCACGTTAAATGCCTTTTCATCCACTGTAAAACTGCAGCATAACCACTTTGCTTAAGTCAGACACTTCTTTGGAGCTGAGTGCCATGAAATTTGACCTATTATTTGTCTTACGGTATCGCTCAGACTCCCAGTATGTAGGGAAATGTATATAAACATCGTAAAAGACAGTCTTTTCCCCAAAGATCTGATACTTTAAGTAGCAAAGTACAGGGTAGAGGGAGGCATCTAGTCCCACTGGAGGTCTTGGACCTAGATTTATATGGGCACGTTGGTGCCTAACTAGGCAGACATTAAGTGAAATTAAATTAATTGCAGATTGACACATTGGGTAGGTTCAGCCCCTTAAAGAGCCTGTGAAGAAGCCCTGTGTCATTGAGGCAGTGTCAATGGACTTGGTATGAGATGTCTGGGAGAGCTGTACCTCTCTGGAGCAGTGGCTGAAGGATGCCCCAGTATTTAGGGAACTGAGCTGAGCCCTGTGGGTCTTATTTCCACCTTGGCAGCTGTGGCTTAAGGAGCATGCCAGGTCCTTTTCTGGCTGCCTGCAACCTACCTAGTGTGGGTGAAACCTCATAGCTTAGAAGACTCAACAGCAGCTGTGCATGAAGGACATGACGGTTTCCAAATTCTCCATCATCCTGCAGATTTAAACTAGTCAGTGTCTGTCCTGTAACATTAGGAAAGTACTTTGGGGATGGCAAGAAACAAATGAAAAATCCTTTTCCTTTCTGCACTAACAGGCCCTGAAAATAAAAAGAAGTTCAGATTCCCACCTCCAGTCTCCTGCTGCAGCTCCTGTGGCAAGGACGCAGTCCCACAGCTCCTCAGGATGTCTGCCAAGGGCTTGCAGAGGACAAGACCTGTAAGGTATGCAGGCAGATGACAGGACCTGGCCTCAGCTTTGTCTACCTGGGCAGATCATGGGAAACTGCTGGACATGATGAGACAAGATGTGGAACATGAGAAATAATGGAGTGAGAAGCTGATGAAAGTCATGGATAGCTCCATGAGAAACGATCAGGTTTCACAGGTGGGGAGGAGATCGATGCTGGTATGAAAACTTGTGGAAGGGCAGACTTGAGGAGACAGGCCAAAATGATAGGACATTATGGTTAGTAAGTAATGCAGTTGAGGAGAGATGGCTTGAATACTCCTTAATGAATGGTCCCACAAACATTTCACTAGATTCACTAATGGAATTAATCCGTCTACCTGATAAATAGCTAGTTGCCAGGAATGCTCATTGAATTAACTGATGCCACCTGAAAATGCAGAGGGGAACATAAATTTATCTTTCTTAAAAATTTGCATGTGCTTACCTGCCTTTTGTATGTGATGAGGAGTTTTTCTCCCCTGAGTAGCTGGTAGAGAGAGAACAGGTTTTCCACAAAGAAAATGTCCTAACAAGCACCCTAACGGTGCTCTGGTGATTTCCTATTGCCCTGTGCAGTGCAGGAAGCCTAGGAAGGACTCGTCTGCATGTTATGTTGAGAGTGCTGTAGCTCACTATATGGCTTATATGGCACCCTGCTCTGACTATGGAGATGCTTTTGAGGTGGGCATACTCCGCTTGTCTTAACTTATCCAGAGCTTTCAGGCTCAAGGCATCTGGGGGTGGGTAGGATGTGTACAGGGAAGCTCTTCAGGAAGCCTGGACCCTCAAGGACCCCTATCATTCCAGGGGAAAAAAAAGGCATGATCTTGAAAGAAAAGGCAACTTTTTGTCTCTTGTCCTTCCTGTCCATGGGAAGAGGTCTGGATCCCAAACTGCTTGTGCTTTTCACTTTGTTCATCAGTGTCCCCCAAATCAGATCTCTTTTCCCCCCTCAGCAGTGAGGGCATCACCTATAGCTTATGGTTCTCTGCCGGTCTCTTGGTATAGTCTTATAGGCAAGAAGAGTTTTGAGATCCCTTCTCACAAAAGAGATCTATAGTGGAAAAAGAAGACATTTTTTCCATGTAAAGACAATATTAAAGGTAGTCAGGGACAGATCAGGCTTTGGTGTTCAAGGAAAATGTCCCATCTGAAATCAGTGAAGGGTTTTGCTTCCAAATTAATTGCATGCTTCTGTCCTTAGCATCTGGGCATGGAATCAAAAGTGATGAGCCAACAAAGCAGCACTGAGCTGCTCCTGCGAACAGTCACCATCAGTAATGAGAAATACTAGAAGTACTCTTTGAAATTCAAATCACAAGGAGCATCATTTAAAAGGGAACTCAGGAGAAGCAGAAATACCATGCACCAAACATTAATTGTCATGCATGTGACAAAATCCTCTGTATTGCTGTTACTTAGCAGCACTAAATTTATTCCTATATTATTAATGCCATACCTGGGATGAAGTAATTAAACTGGCAGCCCATTTCTTCTGAACTAGATGCCAGGCCTTCAGCTGGTATAAATCAGAGCAGCTCCACTGCAGAGACTTGGATTTACAACAGGTTGGGGACCTGAGCCATTGTTTCTAAAAAGGGAGAGCTAAAAACGAAGTAAAAACCATCATGGCTGTATGTTGTTCCTTCTGCCCCAGAGTAAGGGTAAGCGGGGCTGAAGTCCCTGCTGACATGGAACTGCTCCCAAGGCACACTGGAAGCAATCTGGAAACTCCTCCCAGCAGATTTAACGAATTTAATTTGGAAGGTTAAATATTTAATAACATGCTAGTGATTTCTTCCAAATGGGCACACTTATTTGCTGCTATACCCTATTCCTTTTATAACCAAACTCATCAGAAATACTCACAGATCTGTTTTGACAGAAATGCTACATTATGTGTGCTGATGTTGAGTTAATCACCCTGTCCTCCCCTTTCAAGCCCTCTAGCCACAGCTGCCCTTTGCCCACCTTCCAGCCTGGCTCCTGACATGCTCATACTTCTGCAACAGTAAGATGACTCCACCTCTATCTACAGCACCTTTTACATCATGACCCCAAGTGGCAGGTCTGGCCCATGGACAAGAGAAACGGTCAAGTAGATGACTGCAGTGATAGCATGGCCCTTTCAAATTGTGAGTGTCCTGATGCCAGACACATCACTATTCAGCAGGTGGCACCTTGCAGAGCACGAGAGATTTGGGAAAGCCAGAATCTCACCTGGCAATCTGAGGCCTATTTGAAAAATCCACTGAAGCTGAAGGAAGGAGCTTATTGGGAAAAGGACCACATTTCTAGTATGTAGACTGTGCCTGCCCTTCTTCTATATGAAGGGAATAAAATATACCTTTATGTGGGCACGTGGAAGAAAAGGGGAGGTATGCTGATTAAGCTTCCCAGGCAAGAGGGGAGCAGAAGAAGGTGGGTTTTGGCATATTATTAGGCTGATATCTAACTACCATAGCTCACATCAAATGAAGATAAGAAGTGCCAAGTTTACAAACAAATGGAGAGAAGGGGTTCTCTGTATGACAGGTTGCAGATCTGTGGAGCATCTTGCTGAAAGACACTGTGGATGAGACAGCTTATATGGGTGCAGGAGGAGATGGGATAAATTTATGGAAAAGGTTAAGTGAAGGATATTGAATAGATGAAGATTGTGTCTGGTTTGGAAAAGCCTGGAACTGCAAAGTGCTGGGGGCTATGATAGGGTTTAGAAGCAGCATCAGCATGTTTGCCATGTTCTTGCAGCTATCCCTAGGCACCTGCTTTTGGCCACATTTGGAGAAAGAGCGACCTTTGGTCTGATCCAAGATGGCTGTTCTTAAGTTTCTGTGGCATCCCAAATTGCCAGAGGTAGTAGACATGCATCATCTTATTGTATGTGTGCAAAAAAATGTATGTGCATGTGTTCAGCCTCAGTCAGCAACTAAACACCACGCAGCCGCTCGCTCACTCCCCCCACCCCTGTGGGATGGGGGAGAGAATTGGAAGAGCAAAATAACTTGTAGGTTGAGATAAACACAGTTCAATAATTACAATAAAAATAATTATTATAACAATAATGGTTATTATAATAATGACAATAATGATAATATAATAAAATGGAAAAGGAAAAAAAAACAGAAACACGAACGATACAACTGCTCACCACCCGCTGACCGACGCTGCCTGTCCCCGAGCTGCGATTGCTTCCCTCCTCCCCGGCCAGCTCCTCCCAGTTAACATACTGGGCATGACGTTACATGATATGGAATATCCCTTTGGTCAGTCTGAATCCGCTCTCTTAGCTGTGCCCCCTCCCCTCCCGGCTTCTTGTGCACCCAGCAGAGCATGGGAAGCTAGAAAAGTCTTTGACTAGAATAAGCACTACCCAGCAACAACCAAAACATCTGTGTGTTATCTCAACATTGTTTTCATGCACAGCATGAAAGTCCAACGCACAGCACTATGCCAGCTGCAGTGAAGAAAATTAACTCTATCCAGCTTAAAACCATGACAGCATGTTTAACAGCCACCCCTTCCAGAGGACTTTTCTGGGCTTTTTTGCATTTCTAAGGCAGAATTTTCTGAGAGTTATATACCCTTCTTTAGTCAAGGCTGAGTTTTACAGATACCATCTGGCCCTTAATTAAAAATGGTAACATTTTCCATTAAAATTGCTTTTCAGCAGAAATTGAGGGTTTTGGTTTTTTGTGGTTTCACTTTTGGGTTTTTTTTTTGTTTCTTTCTTTTCATCAGATGTTTGTTTCCTTGAGAACTTTTGCTTTTAAAAGGAAAATTGAACCTCTCTCCACAATGTTTAGGTGTTCCAACTTTATACATCTTCATTAATGGAAAACTGCACTGTTCAAGGTCTGGGGCATATTTCTGGAAGAAATATCACAACTTCGGATTAAGAACCCTTCCATATTTCAGGGATCTTCTGTTCTAAATATTTTGTACAATGAGATACTGATGGAGAACAAAAAATCTTTATTAAATTTAAAGATGTGTTCCAGGTAGGTTTTTTTCTTATTTAAAAACAAACAAACAAACAAAAAAGCTGCCTTGGATGTTCGTACAAGGTTTCCTGTTGATCTGAGTGGCACTAGTGCCTAAATCTCTCAGACAGCTTTGAAATTCATTCCCAGGCATTTTTTGCCTAAATAAAACATCAGAAGTCTCTAAATCTTATTTCTCCTTAATGTACTAGGACAAATTTGCCCTGGATTTGCCTTACATTCATCCACTTCAAAATAGCAGCTTCTTCCTACATTCATGGGGCTAACCAACTAAAAGTACTTTGTATGGATAACACAATACTTTTGAACTCCAAAAGTCTGGATTTCTGGTGCTACATCACCGACAATCTTTTTCTTTCTTCTTCAACGACAAAATACCAATACATTATACCATTTTTATGGGTGTCATGTAAATTTTTCTTTGCTTGATTAGTGCAGATACTTTCTTACAAATAACTTGTCTTCATTAAATGCCTCTTGCCTGCAAACAGTTAGTCTGCCAGCTTTATCCACCTCTTGTAATCTACCTGTTCTACAAATTACTGGAACGACTAGGACAGTAACAGTCCTTTTTCTTACATTTCTGTGTAACACTTACAGAAGGGAGGCAGAGAGAGTTTAAGCTTGGGATTTATAGCAGTCATTGCTTCATAAATAATAAATCATAATAATATACAAACAATGACTTTTTCTTCTTTTTTTTTTAAGTCCAAAAATTTCTTTTACTCCAGGGAAATGCAGAACAGCATCCCGTAGGGAAATTTTCTACAGATCAGCAAGAGAAAAACTTACAGCAGTCTATGCTGAGCATACAAAATACAGCACAGTCTGCTCAAGACAGTTGACAAAGCAGAGTTACTGAATCCAAATTGGTATGTAAAACTGCAGCTCTAACCTGGTCATTTGGAGCTGGGCAGCTGTCACTTCCAGCTGCTGTAATTTCTGACTACAACACACCTACAGGTAAGTCAAGGAAGAAGACAGTTGTACTTAAGGTAAAACAGCTTGAGCCGGGGGTCAATTGGCATGGCTGATGAGATTAGGCTGATTTTCACCAGGCAATACCCTAAGGATCCTATGACCCATGACCCTGTCCTAATACTACTTTTTGAAAAGCATAAAACGTAAGAACAATTGGCTTTATGTTTACACAGAAAACAGATGTATGACTATACTCTCATTGTTCCATATACCAAAAGACCTGGATGCAGACATGCAGAGACTGTGATTTGAGGTGGTTTAGTAAGGGTTTATGTTCTTCTCTTCTTCTCTGTCTGAACACCTCCTCTCCCATCATTATCATGACTTCATGTGTTTCTGGTGGCGCCTGAGGAATTTCAGCGGGGTAATTCTCTGGGATGCACTGAAAATCAAACTGGCTTATTTTTAGGCTCAGTTTAAAAAGTGGGATGAAAAGGTACTCAAACATCTTGCAAAAGTCCCGAGGAAATCCTTATCTTTCATCCCTATGATCATCTGAAGCTTCAAGGAAAATGCTCACTGAAAAGGCAAAATTAAAAAATGCTGAGGCGTTCACACCCTGATGGAGTGTATGCCTTTGGTGTGTGTGAGAGGGCCTTTCTCCTCCCACTACTGCTTTGCTGCTAGAGAATGTCACGCCTTGGCTTCTTCAAACACAGATTTTCCAAGTGTCTCATGTACCAGCCGGAGTATTGAAAAATCACTTGCTAGCACTCCTTCCTGGTAAGGACACAATCTTTCTCTCATTGAGGGCAGTGGCAGAGCAGGATCATTAATTTCTTTAATTCCCTTGGACCTGGAGGTCTGCAGTTTGCTCCACAATGACCCTAGAGTATAGTTTTGTTCCAAATGTAATCATTGGGGACAACAAATTTTTGGCTGCTTGATATAACCAAGATAGAGAAAGGTAACCACAAGGCCTCTGCCACTGGTTAGAACATGTCTTTGGGCTGCTGATGCTAGTGAGCTTCAGAGATTTGAAAGCAGGGCTGGATGCACATAAGTGTGCATCATACAGAAACGTGAGCTGCTCTCTGATCAACACTTCAAACTGCTCAAGCCTTGCTTTCTGGTTTGTAATCTGGGTTAAGGACAGTCGTTGCTGCTTTATAACCCACAAATACTATTAGTAACATTGGTAGTGTGTCTCCAGCCTAATCCAGTTGCTTCTCTGGCATTTCAGTGTCTTGGATCCACATAATCACACTAGGAGGATAACATCTGATAGATATTCGTGTGTGATGCCCATCTGCAATGTATGCTTTATATACCTTTCACTGGGAGTCTGGCCATAGCAATCATTCAGAGCCTGTCTAGCAGATATTCGCCCAGGAAATATTGCTTGAGGCTAATATGTTTTCCCAAATGGAACCTCAGCAAGTTCTACATGGATTTTTCTTGTACACCAACAGAGTCAACTGGATCTGAGTTCAAGAAAGAGACCAAGTGAGACACAGCTATGGTCACAAAGCATTTGTATGTGTATTCTAGATGCTGTGCCAACTTGCCAGAGAAATGTACACCATTTGCATGTTTTATGAGATCATGCTGGCACTGACAATTTTTGGGCTAATTGATACCTGTTCTAAAACCTATGCCATGGCTGTAAAGAGTATTCCCAAGTCAAAGGTGCACCCTGCCTGTGTTCCTGTTGTGATGATGAACCCAAAGGGAAATCCTCTTCCCGTCTTGCTGTTTTATCCATGTGAAGGTCACGCATCACATGCAGCAGGTTATTTAAGCTGCTGCTGCCTTGTGCACTGCCTCTTTGCCTGTGGAACAGAAAGCAAGTTTCCTATCTGTGAATGCAGAATGTAAAGGGCAGCTGAGTCGCTGGTGTCTCTCTGCCAATAGCTGTAGGACATAGAGCACACATGGCTGATCAACCAGCAGGGAAACTGGATTGTTCTGGGTGGCATTAACGAATCAGCAGCAGCAGCTGAATTTTGGCCAGGAGAAACTGGGCATTGCTTTCCCGGGAGCAGACATGGCTGCAATTGGAGGACAGCTGCTGCAGTCTGAGAGCAGGCCTGTGCCTTTGGCAGTGATCTCATAGCACGCCCCTTCCACTCTGCTGGGGTTTTGCCAGATCCCTTGCCTCTCCAAAGCGGCTCACAAAGTGTGACTGTGGCTGATTCAACAGTGTAGGCTTGTAGCTCTGCTGACACAGAGTTGCATTCTGTTGTTCAACAAAACTGAAGTTTCTGTAACATAACCTTCCTCACCAGTGGACACACCTCTGTCACTTCTGCAATGAAGGAAATTTTTTATGTGCAAGTTGTACTCAGTCCATCTTCAGGTGGCACTTCAACACGAGAGTGGAGATAACCATCTGGCCTGTGGACTGATACGGAGCCACTGCCCACAAATGACAGAGGTAGCTATTGTCTACAAGTCAGCTTAAAGACGTGATGAACATGGATGCTATGAAGCAGCCATTTGTAGAAAAATTCTGTGCTTTGCTTAGCTTTTGCTTTATAGACTTTGTGGAAACCTGATTTCAGCCCTGTCTTTGTCATTGTGGGGTTTTGTTCTAATGCACTGGTCAACTGTTACTATTTCATGGGCTTTTGGAGCCTCACGAGTTCATCTGCAGAAGTTAACATTAGAACACAGCACTGCATTCTTGAACATCATAGCATGAAGTACAAGGGCCAATACATACTCCCTGAATGGGATAGTTCTTACATCTTCTGAGCCCCCAGTGTGAGTGGGAATTCATATCAATATTTGCTTCAAGAAAAGCTGTTTAAAATGCCAGGGCCATGAAAGATAAAAGTTCTGTTGAAGTCCCACTGGTGATCACTGTCCCACACAATCCTTCTCCATCAGGCTGTAATTCAACAGCTGTCTCCACCGGGGCAAGTCTATCTTTCTGAGCCAGGAACATGTGGTAAGAAACCTGTGCAGGAAACGCAGAAGGAGAGCAGATGCTCTGTGCAGCTGATGCTCCTTCTTCAAGCTGTTGCCCAATGCTTTTACACCAGGGGAAACATAGACGAGAAATTCCACCTCCTAGGTAGCAGCTCAGAGCAGGTATGTCCGGGATGAGCCATAGCCTCTGTTAGGTTACAAAAGCTGTACTTGCTTCCACCAGCATTGTGAGGAAAATGTGCATTAGGCACTGAGTGCAACAGTGAATATGGGTGTAAGTAAGAGTCAATATCCAATCCCACTGACCCTGCCTGTTTGCCAGGTGCTTCGCCTTTTCCATGACCCCTCTGTGATTCTGCCCAGTCCTCAGCTGTGAAGCCAAAAGGAAGCAATGGTAAAAATGAGCTGCCTCCTCAGTCTGCAGCTTGCCACTGGTGTTACTGGAATTTGCAATAATGGGGACCCCTGCATGGGAGGTAAACGTGAATCACACCAGCTAAAGGGCAGAAGTTAATGCAGACTTCACTGAGAGAGGTAAGATAATTTACAGCTCTGTATTTCAATCTTTCCCACCCTTGGCTGAAGTCAGATTTTCAGAGAGTCATAGAATCATGGAATAGTTTGGGTTGGAAGGGACCTTTAAAAGTCATCTAGTCCAACCCCCCTGCAGTGAGCAGGGACATCTTCAACTAGGTCAGATCGCTGAGAGCCCCATCCAACTTGACCTTGAATGTTTCCAGGGATGGGGCATCTACCACCTCTCTGGGCAGCCTGTGCCAGTGTTTCAGTGTTTTGCCACCCTCATCTTAACAAATTTCTTCCTTATATCTAGTGTGAATCTACCCTCTTTTAGGGTAGATTTCTTCAGAGCTTTGTATTTCCTCATGAAGGAAGACTAAAAATCGCCTCAGTGCTAACACAGACCTGATGTGTGCAGGTGGGCTTTGCATGAGCCCCAGGTCCAGCTAAGATGCTGCTGCATCCTGCCAATGGACAGCAGGAGGGAAGGTATTACTCCAGAAATTAATCTGGCCCCTCAGCAGGCTGTAGGATGCTGGCACCAATCTGCTCCAGTCTGAGAGATGATTTCCACTGAGACACTGAGAGCTGGACCTCCCAGGGGACCCTATATTCGGGCCCAGCAAGTATACAGGGACACAGAAAAGCAGCAGTTACAGCATTGTAGCCACGGTCACAGCAGTTTGGCATGGGTATGGACTTGTTCTCACTGCTGGATGAAGTCAAGCTGAATGCTGAGGTTAAGAGTCCATTTGGTCCCTGGAGTCAGGACAATCCTGGCTGAGGATGGGAGGCTGCATGGAAGAGGTGGCTTGCTCTTCCTTGCCCTTCCGACAGGTCCCCTGTCTGTCCCAGTATGGCTGCTGAGCAGGGGCAAGCAGAAACATGCAGCCAAGTGCTAAATGTTGTATGCTATTGTCTGATTGATTTTAAACTGTGCTTACTTGGCAACACGCCTCTCAGGACTTGTTACATAAGATTAGTAACGTTTTTTCCTAATTCAGTACTGTGGCTTGTAAACCCATTGTGCACTGGTAACAGCTTAAGAGCCGGTACTTAAAACTGGAGCTGCAGCAGCATTTGCCCCCCACACCGCCAGTGTGCCTCTCCATCCCATTGGCCCGTGATGGGACGGCAGTGTGGCACACACTGTCTGCAGCAGTAAATCACCACAGCATGCAGTGGCCAAATCTCAACTGTTCAGCTGCAGTCCTTCCCCTCCAAGACTGACTTAAGCTAGAATGTGGAAGGGACTTCTGTATTACATGTCTTTATGTTAGTAGCCTCTTAATGTCTTCTCAGGTATTTCATAGAATCATAGAATGGCCTGAGTTGGAAGGGACCCACACGAATCATCGAGTCCAACTCCTTTCCCTGCACAGGACAACCCCAGAACTCACACCATGTGTCTGAGGGTGTTGTCCAAGTGCCTCTTCAATATTGTCAGGCTTGGTGCCATGACTGCCTCCCTGGGGAGCCTGTTCCAGTGCTCCACCATCCTCTGGGTGAAGAACCTTTTCCTAATACCCAACCTAAACCTCCCCTGGCACATCTTCCTTCCATTCCCTTGGGTCCTATCATTGGTTGCCAGGGAAAAGAGATCAGCACTTGCCCCTCCTCCTCCCCTTATGAGGAAGCTGTATACCATGATGTGGTCTGCCCTCAGTTTCTTCTTCTCCAGGCTGAACAAACCAAATGACTTTAGCTGCTCCTCATACAGCTTTCCCTCTAAACCCACTTCAGGGAGCAGGTGCGCACTTCCTTTTCAAGTGGCAGATGCTCTAGTCTACCAGGCCTGTTACTGGGTGGGAAAAAGCATTGCAGGACTCCTCTTGGGATAAAAGAGACCTGCTCTTTCAGGAGTCTTCCAAATCACCTTCACATGTGCTGAGGAGTGTTTTAAACCTGCGTGTACATAAAATGATGTTCAGATGGGAAAAAAGTCCAGGTGGAGAAGAAAAAAACAAACACCCCTTGTCAATACCACACAACTGGCAGTAAATTTTTCTTAGTTATGTACAATGGTTACACATATTGTTTTAATTAAAAAAGGAAAGAGAGAAATAAACCTAAGTAACCATGATGAGATTGGTTGTTGTTCTTGCCAGGTTTTCAGAAGTAACTTCTGAGGATGCCCAGAATGGAGAAAGGATGGCATAGCAAACACGACTGAATGGCAAACAGCAGCTTTGTTATGTGAGATGGGAAGAGCTCATTTCTTCCAGAAAATAATGTGCTTTTTGTTGTACTTCTTCACAGTCCATTCAAAATGTGAAGGACCAACCATTACATCCAACAGCATGTGCCAGCTTCTCAGCTGTGATGGATGGCATACTGCATCAGTCAGGCCTCAGGAAACAGATGTTTGCTTTTCTCAGCCTCCTGCCAGAAGTGCCCTGGCCAGACAGAAGTTTCGGCAGACTTCAGCCCTTTGCACAGCTGCAAGGAGGGAACAACCCCAGCTTCCCCAACCCCTGCAGCCTACAGCACTGCGCAATTCTTTCAGGTTTCTATCTCCGGGAAGGCATGTTTGTGGTAGGTAGAAACCTGGAGCCACTGAAGGCAGAGGAAGTTTTGCTGCTGACCTGCCCGTCTACCTTTTGCCATTATTAGCCTGCCTGTACACTGAGGGTTGCATCAAAGAACAAATGTTTCCTGCTGGTGATGTGAGATTACCTTTAATTTGTGCCATGTATCAGGGCTGGAGTCTGAAGTTCCCTGGCACACTTTCTATCTGTAATTGGCTGTTGTCTCTCAGGGGAGCCTAGCTGGGAAGTTGCAATATGATGACACTATCTACAGGGAGAAAAGGAAGGGCCAACTCATTTTCTCTTGGTGCGAGAAGTTTGGCTGTTTGGGAGATGCTGTGGAACTTAAGAGGGCTTCTTAAACTTTTCTCATTAGCTTATTTCAGTAATTGAGACTGGTGCTGGCTGCATGCTTAAGCAGACCATCAATCTCAGCTCTGTATGCTACTAGATCTCTTACAAAAGGGGAGAGGATGGGCTAGGCTGGAATAGTAAATCTGCCTAGAAACAAAAATGGGAGCTTCCGCTTCCTGCATATACTAAGATGTGGCCTGTGAGTGCAGTACCGAGACTTGATGACTAGACGTGATCTGGTATGTTGATGTGAACTCCCCAGCCCTCTTGTGAATAGCACAGCTAGCCAACCAGTGCTTCTGGGCCTCTTTCAGCCTTGTTCTGTCAGGATTTGAGGTAGATGATGAGTCTGTTCTACCTTACTGTCTCCAGGAGAACAAGAGAAACTCCCTCCTGTACCATCCCATTACCACTTGGGTTGTTATCAGGAAGCCTGATGGAGCAGTGGAAGAGTCACAAGAGCAGAAAAGAAATTGCTTAAAAATCATACCTTAACCCACATGGGTCCCTTCAGGGTCTAAAAAGGAGTGAGATCAAGGTTGGAACTGTTATTTCTTCTTTCTTTCATCCCCAATCTGAGTTCTTTAAGCACTGAAGAGTTTTTTTCTCCAGTGCCCCATCAAATTAAGGGTTAGCTTCATGGGACTGCAGTTTTAAATCTGGTTAAGAAGCAACACTCTAAATAAGGAGCATTGGGAGGCAGTCTTACCCATGTCAGGCAGTATTTTCCAAGTTGTCTCTGTATGGGAACCAGGGCTGGGCAAAACATATCTGTTGAAGCTTTTTACTAGGCAGAAAAAGTAATTCTTTGACAAGATGAAAAATTCCAAACCCCCCAAATTTCTGTTACTTTTTATTTTTTTACTTCATATGCTGCATTCAGCAATCAATATTTTCAGTAGTTATTTCCAAATCAGTTCCTTGTCACATTTGCTCTTTGTGGGGCTCATTCTTTCAGCTTTCTTGGTCTCCAGCTTGCGGCTGAGGGTCAAGGGACAGCAGAGTCTTCAGCACTTCTCTGGGAGGTGGTTACCCCTGTGCAAAAAAGTGTTGCTTAGAAACAACTGGGAGAGTTAATATTTAAAAACCACTGGGTTGTACTGACTAGATCCGGTGATGCCTTCTGCTCCCTAGAGACCATGTTAGAGATCTGGCTGAGCCATGTCCATCTCTGTGTAGTAGTCCCCTGAGGAGAAACCAGGATGTCTCTTTGGGCCCTGCAGGCATGGGGACAGCAACTTCTGTGCAGCCCAAAACCTGCTGTGAATTATCCTCCAGGCACCAAAGTGGCTTTGGCTTTGCTCCCTCAGTATCAGCCTAGGAAGGGTCTTCTAGCTGTGCTTTGATTCCTGGTCCTCCCAACCTATGGAGAGACTTGGAGGAGGAGGGTAACCATTAGCTTATACCTATGAACTGTTCCCTTCACATCAGTTTTTTTTAGACAGATGCTATCAGTTATTTTAGTATTAGCAATATTTTGAAAAGCTAGTTAGACAAAAGAAAACATCTGGAATAAAAACATCTGCAAAGGATGCCTTTTGAGTGCTTTCCACAAAGACAGTGGAGTTCATACTTAGCCACGGGACCTGGCTGGCCCCACCTCCAGCAGCGACTGCCCCAGGTAGGTGCCTGGAGCAAGTTCTACCTGACTGATAGGAGCAACCAGAATAGCAGGAGAGGGTGCTGCGACTGCCAGCACCAGCTGGCCGCAGCACCCACATGGCATGCTGAGCTGAGCCAAGCTACTGGCTGAGGCAGCGGCAGGCACCGGCATGGCTGGCAGGTGAGGCACAGAGGTGGTGGGTGAGATGGGCTTGAGTGACCAAGTGTCCAACCTGAGTGGCCGTTGCCCACTGAAGGCTTCAGCCGAACAGGGAGCTCACGAGAATAAAGCTGGTGACTGAAGTGAGCCAGTGCCCAGGGGTAAGCAGTATCTTCTTAAACAGTCCCTGCGCATTTTTATAGATGAACTATTTTCACTGAGTATGAAGAGGTCACTTACTTTTATTTTTTCATATTTTAGACACAGATCTGCAAGGAAAAGTAGCCTGTGCGCAGCATTCCTGGTACACACCCAGTCCACCCTGTGCATTGGCAGGCCACCAGCGTACATGACTGGGGTGAGTGCTGGACTTGACTAATGGAAGAATAAAACAGATGTGCCCAACTGGAACAAAACCCTGAGGTCCCTGATGGAGCCAACTTGCTCATGCATTGGCTGCAGCATCTGATTGATTCCTCTGCCTGACCTGAGCCACAGGGAGACAAACAAGGGTTATCTCACTGAGTGATGTGACCTACTCTGGAGGGATGCAGCTGGGGTGACCTAGCTGAGAGGCTGCTTGCATGAATAATCTGACTGTATCGGCCCTGCTGAGCTGGTCGCTGACATAATTTGAAACAGTAAGAAAACTCAGAACCATTTTTATATATCCAAAGAAAGAACCAGGCCAAATTCACAATGGCCAGTATTGACTATTTCTGAACACACTGAAAACATAATTTCATTACTCTATTTTTATTATTTATTTATTATATCACCAGAACCACCTGGAATCCACCCAAAAGTTCTAAAAGTACAGAAACTGTTGAACTATTCACTCTAGTGTATTCTGACTGAACCAGCCTCATCCCAGAGGAATAGAAGGGGCAAAATATGTTTGCTATAGTGCAGAGTGGAAGTAGTAAACACAAGAACAAGTGGGATATGTCAGAGAAAAGGTGACAAAACATCATGTCAAGTCTATTTATGTCCTTGGGAGGACTCTGGGTAACAAGGAGTCTTACCTGGTCTATGTTTCTTAAAAAATCCAGTAGGCAAGGTCCCTCTACAAAGATCCCTCATAAAAGCCATCAAGGAAAACCCGAGTTAAGCATGTTAAAGGTTCGCAACCAGCTCAAGATAGGGAGTAGGGTCTATTTTCACAGTGCAGGGAGATTACTGAAGATGACTCCCCTTCTTCCCATTGACTTGTGCTACCCATCATATTCATAAGGAACATGAGGAAGAACATGAGTAGGGGAATTGCCAAGACTGTAGATGATACAGAATTAACTGTGATGGTGATTGCAATTAGTGAAGAGTGGCAGAAGGGTCTGTTGAGTAAGTGGTTTGCAAAACGGCAAAGGAAACTTGATGTCAACTGGAAAGAAATGATAACATGGGAAAGTAATCCTTACAATATATGTTTACTGGCACTAATGGTGCAGTAACTATTAACACTCACAATGCAGACTTGGGGTTACTCTAAATAGTACAGTTACCTGAAATTACAGAAGAGGTATGTAGATACATCTGCATTGCTTTCCCCATGACCTGGTTTAGTGCACTTCAGTCTGCTCCAGCCCCAAGTATGTGTGATGGGGTCTGTACCAGGGTCTCGGAGCAGGGATGTGAGCTCAAATCTGAACACTCTGCTATAGCTGGGGAGAGGGGTGTACAAGTTATTGATAGGTGTTTGGCTTTTTTTTTTTTTTTTCCACCCAAGGTGATGAACAAGCTCTGCCTATTGTGGAAGAAGATATTGAGAATAGTGGATCAGACTGTATATCTCTTCTTTGCTTCCTTGCTTCTCTCTGCCTCTCCACTTTTGGTAGGGATTTTATCAGCTGTCCTGTGCTATCAGCTCCTGTGCTATTCACTGGTGAGGGCCCCCTACACCCCTCTTCTGCACCCATCTGCAAAGAATATAAACTATCTCACCCTTCCAATGCTGAGACTTGACCTTTTCAGCCTGGGTTGTCATCCCATATGTTTTAATTCCAAAAGTACTTGGCTTGATCTTTGAAATGTGATGAAGGAAGAAGCCTTCCAAAACAGGAAGGTGCCCAATATGAGAAGCATGCTTTTCTGTAACACTGCACACCAAATGACACCTGGTTTTGAGAAGTTGAGCCAATAAAAGTTAAAGTTTGAGCATTAGAAAGAAGGACAAAAATTAATTAAGAAATTGTTTTGCTTCCTCCTGCTGCTCTGATATGTTCTGCTGACTTCTAACTCCCTTCTTTTCGCATCCGGAGCCTCAGAGGAAACACAGTGGCTAAGAACCAGCTGTTTACGTGATGTTTTGACTCCCCAGCACAAAATGCCAGGACACTGCAGTCTTGCCTTTATGGACACCTTTGCACCTGCTAAAATTGTTCAGATTTGCCCCACATTTCTTACAATCCTGTGCACCCCAGGGAGCAGGTTTTTCAAAGGCAAAGAAAACTGCAGGGTCAGGCAGCATCCTGCCTTTTATGAAAACCTTTCTGTTATGGCTTCCTATACACCTCATGAACAGTGACAAGTGAAACTTCCCATCTTACAGTTTGGCTTTTATTTTCATTTAAATTACTTGTGATCTTACAGCTTCTCTTTTATTTCTGGTCCTTATGTCTTGCAGAACACCCTGAGTACATCAGTTTTGTCCATATGGCTTGCTCATGTACCTCACACTCTGGCAATCATCTTTGCCCTAAAGAATCTCATGTTCACAGCCTGTTTCTTGTGGTACCAATAAAATAAAACTCTCCAACCTTCCTTTGAGAAGTTATTAATGGCTTTCCACCTTCTTCTTATGTATTAAAGAAAATGAGAAAAGAAAAAAATACAATTTCTCCTTATGACATTCTCTTTTTTGGACAGTTTTTCACTATGTACCCCATTTGTTGTCTTTCTAATGTATACCTCCAGCAGGATTATGCTTCTTCACCAAAGTTTTGGCCTGTCAGTCCTCTTCTGTTTATATAGTTATCATTAAGTGTTCCTGTCATATCTTAACCTTGATGGTTTTTTCTCTTCATCTTTCCCAGCAATATGTAACCTGCTGTCGCTTGAGTACACTGTCATTAGCATACACAGCACGGCTGCTGCTGTTGTTATTCTCATTATTACCATAATGGCTGGGGCCAGAAGAGAGAAGTAGCTTTAGGCATTGTACAAACACAGACAATCCCTGACACAAACAAAAAGCTCTAGCATTGTTCAAAATAATTCTCAAATCTTTCCTGTGAGCATCCTACTCTCCCTTTAAAATATTCATTTTTACCCATTGGAAAGCTACTACCAAATGCAATGTGTTCAGCCCTCCAGATTTTTGACAGAGTTGACTATTTTACATTAGCTCTTCCTCACCACCTCACTTTCCAGTTAGTTTTAGTGACCACCATTGCAGCTACAGCAGGTGAATCCCCACAAGTCTTCACTTGTCAGTGGTTTCCTATGTTCTTTGGGGAATCCAGCCGTGTATTAAGTCTGCAATAACAATATACTCTTTCCCAGCTTTTTGAGAAACCTAGCCTTCATTTCTTAGTTGTGCAGTCATCTGTCCTCTTTGTCCACCCCCTGTGCAAAAAACCAACCCTGCTGGACTAGCTTTTGTTTTATCAACAGTTTGGTCATGAGATCAGATCTTCACCTTGGAAGGGTGTTTAGTCCCAGCCAGCCACCACTGCCCAGTGGTGCACAATAAATCAACAAGCTGAAGTCATGGACTCATTTTGCTAGATCCAATGTCAGCAGAGGGGCATAGCACTGAGCCCTTGCGAGCAGGATATAGTTTGCCTTTTGACATAGTGCCAGCACTCATCTGCATAGGAGATCAAAGGCAGTGGCTGAAACGTAGAAACAGCTTGTAAACAATTGGGCTGTGCTCATTAATACTGATTGATTACATTGTTTTCTTTCTGCTTAATTCATTTTGGACATTGTCTATATTGAGCCTTCCTACAGAAATGTGGATGAGCCCTGTGGCACAGAAGATCATGCTTTTGAGCCTTAAATGGTAATATAACATTGGGCTGGCACTCAGGGCAGGTGTGAAAGCAGCACTAACAGGCCTACAGTGAAAGCAATAAAACACAAAATATGGATGGAGCATAATTTCTAAGCTTGGCGGTTAGAAGGCAGAAATGCAGGTGAGAGCTCCCTGGGTCTCAGAGAGATGGGCACCTGACCAGAATCTCTTGGTCCTTCTGTGAGCAGGCATTTGGTACCTCCATGCCTCCCCATATCCTGGCCCCATCGTCCCTCTGCAACGCATCACCCACATACAGAGCAGGCCAAGGAAGTCTTTACATTGTAGGAGCAGGAGGAGAAAAGACACTGAGCTACAGGCAGCCCAGGAGGGAAGCAGGACACCATCCCATCCTAACAGGAGGGCTGGAGAATTATATGGACAGCACACAACAAGGCACGCTTGTGAGACTTGTGGGTTTAGATTGAATATTAGGAAACAATTCTTCACTGAAAGGGTTGTCAAGCATTGAAATGTTCTTCCCAGGGAAGGGGTTGAGTAACCATCCTTAGAGGTATTTAACAGATGTGCAGATGTGGCATTTAGGTTCATGGTTTAGTGGTGGACTTGGCAGTTAGGTTTATGGTTGGACTTGATGATCTTGAGGGTCTTTTCCAACCTAAATGATTCTATGATTCTATGATAAGGGACATTCAAGAGGGTCTCCAGCCTGTTCTGATCCTTGATAACTCTTCTGGGTGGTTATTGCAGTAATGTTGTTAGGGTTTATTGTCTTGCATTATAATATTTCTTTGACTGGGGGTGGAAGAAAGGGAAGGATACCAAGGTGGTGAAACCTTAGAATGTGGAGTTTCCAAAACCTGGGCTCTGTCCCTGGTTGGGGAGGTAGTCTCTGGCCTAGACACCGCTTTTCACATCTGTAGAATGGTGATAATATTCCTGGCTGGTAGTGGAAGGCTTAATTGATTATATATGGAAGACACTATAATAATGCAATGTTATCATCCCTGGAAAATAAAGAAAGGCTAAAAATAGTGTAGTACATTTTGACAGAGCTTTTGTTATTTTCTTTTTATGTTCAGTTCCTTTGAGTCTGTCTTTTTACTTGTTAGGAAATCCTAATTAACATTTTCATTTTCATTTCATTACTGGGTCCAGGTTTTGGTACTCTGTAGGCTGCCACTAATCATTCAGTCCCCAGTTTGATGAAGGCTTCTTGGTGCAAGGAGCACTACAGATATAGAGGGAACAGACCCTACCCTTGGTACTCTGGATGGAGGCAGTGGAGGGGAACTGACCTGCCTACAGTCAGACTGACTACAGGTCAATAGGAGTCCAGTTTCCTATCCCCTATTACAATACATATGCCTGTCTGGCAGAAGAGATGCACAAATGTAAATGCAGACACACTCTCACTTGGGACCTGGCATGGAAACAGCTAAAAGATCCCAGCCAAATGTTATCTGTACTATAATTAGAACAAAGGCTGTCTGGGAAATAAACTTTTCATGACTGGGGCAAGGCAGAGCTCTAGGGTCCCCACCATAAAGAAAGGCACAGGCTTTCCACCATAAAGAAAGGCACAGGCTTTCTGTGATAGTTTTCCCAGATTTTAATACTATCAATTTGGACCAAAGTTCTTGAACTCTTTTGGGTTTGTATTGAAGCAACTCTGGGGTTGAAAAAGTGCAATGAGTTCTGTGTCCCCAAACCTCTGGATATCCACCTCCATGGGTTCCCATATTGGTGTAGCTGATGGGGAGGCTGTATGGAAACAGGGAAGAAGCAGACTGAGAAAATTCAACCTCCAGGTGCTCCTCCATGAAACAAGAGAACAACCAGCTACAGGGGCTCAACACAAAACATCAAGCTCTGTACCCTGCCTCTGACAGTGCTGACATTTGGTGTTCTTGAAAGGGTATAGACAGGGCAAATACAGAGCTACACTTGCCCAATATGTTAATTTTATATAAAAGTTTCCGAAGGTCTGTGTATAAAAGGTTGTGGTGGGACAGGAGTTGTTTGGAAAACAGGGCTGGGGGAGTAGATGGAGGGGGAGCAAGAACAGGAAAATAAGTAAAAGAAGGAAAAGGAGGAACAGAAACAGGAACAGGAGGAAAAGGATGAATACCTCCTCCTGCTGCCAGCTTGATTTCCATGTCCCTTCTCCCTGGGTAGACTGCAGGTATGGGGCACACCTAGCACCTTGCTAACACTGCCTGTGTCACTAACAGGCTCAAATTTAGGGTAACAGGCTTGAAATTTAGGAAGCAGAACATGTGGCCTGGCTCACTTCCCCTGGCTGAGGAGGCAAGTCCAGCATGATGGGGTGGAGATATCAGTTAAGTCTAGATGGATAAGGCTAGAACGGAGGCTCAAGCACTGTACACTAGTCATCAGCATTAGCACCCCAGTCATGGGTCTGATGTATTCCCAAGCAGCAGCATAAGGGAGGAAAAGATAATTTGGCAGTACGGACAGGGACTGTGCAGTACCACTTACCCTTTGGGCATGGCTCCTGCTTATTTATAGTGAAGACGTAGCCCTAGGGGCTCCCAGAAGCATAAAGGTGGTAAGACTTGGAAGACAGCCTTTCTTGCAGCATTTGAGACAACCTCTTCCAAGTTTATTACAGCAAGTGCCTCCTGACTTCAAAGTGCCAAACAGCTTTGGGCAAGACCTGAGATAAAGGAGGTTTGGCAGTGTGAGGTTCCTTCTCTTCATTTTCTTCTCTATGTTGCAAAATGGCAGTGTCGGTAATGAAAGCTGTTAGCACTTGCATGAATGACCTGACTGTCTTCATCAGACAGACAACACCACGAAAGTTTTAACAATACCATCAATAATTATACGTGGGCTGACTTATATGGGAGCCTCCCACCTTGTATGCTCTCTGCTGAAGGAGCTATGTGAAGCAGGATTGTCTGCATATAAATTAATCATGATGTGAATCTCTGTGGCTGAGCTTTGTTCTGCACGTGGTAGTGCACACTAGCTGCATACTGAAAAGCTAAAAACTTTGCTCCCTCAGCTCCAAACTCCTGCAACTTGCTTGGCGATAGGGGAGAATATTAATGCAACACTCAGCTGTCACCTGGTATTCCTGACACATCTGGGGACTCATACCACAGTACAGAACTGCTTGGGGAGGGGATGGATGAATGAATGGGTAGATAAAAATGATCAGGGAATCTGTAATTCACATGTTTGTTCATGACTTGAAGCACGGTTCTCATTTTTCTCACTTTGTTCTCTGCTAGAGGTTTGTAAAGATACTGAATTCTTTCTGAAAATGAAACCTGCTTTGACGTTTCTGAAAGCTCCCTCTTTCAGAGCTTTTTCCATTTCTTGGCTTTTACAGGCAATCACACCTATGGTACAAGTGAACAAACCCCCACAGATTTATAGATGTCTCCAGTGACCTGAGCTTTAAGCCTAAAAGCCCTTCGTATTGGATATAAATGTTTTTGCCTTATCCCAAAATTGGTTTTTGCAAGAACCACAGAAGATGAAGTGGTTGTCCAAGCCCAGGTGCATCTTATAGTGATGATATAAATTAGTTTCTAGCACTCATTTGACTTTAATAACCACTGAAGCTCAAACCGAAGCTGAGCGCAGTCTACATGAATCAGATGGTGTATTTCTCAGACCCTAACTCTGCAATGGCAAACAACAGTGCTTTGCCTAATGCCTTTAGCTGTGTAACAGCCAGTACCAAGTTAGACAAATTGAGCAGGAGAACAGATGTCCCAGCCCAGGTCAGTCCTCCAAGCTCTCAGAATTTGGCTTGATTCTGATTTTTCCGCAGGGCTAAACCTCCAGCTCTTCCAGAGCATAAATCCACTAACAGAGTGGAGACCATCTCTGCAATTGCAGTGTCAGTTTTCAAAAGCAGCAATTATTCTGGTGGGTTTTCCTTTTTCTGCTTGTTGTTTTATTTGTTGTTTATCTGGGTTTTGCTTTGTTTTCTAGTTGCTTTCTATTAGCATATCTAGGGATTTCCATTGGGTAGTATGTTGCAGCTGATGATCACTATGTATGTTATGAACGCTGATGGATGGATTTCTAGAATTGATGGTTTGTGTTATGTCATGTATAACTGCTGTTTCCCAGGTTTGGTAGTGAAATGGTAGGGGTAGTCCTGCTGCAAAGCTTGTGAGCTGAGTTCACAGATAAGTAGGTGCATCAAGCACGTGGCTCTTTGCATTACAGCAATAGCCCTCTGTACTGAAGAGCACATTACGTTCACTCTAGGCTTGTACTACAGGTGGTTTCTCAGAGCAATAGCCAGATACTCTGAGCTACTGCCCTCAAAATAGGGCCTAGCTTTCCAAAACTGGAGAATGGACTGGTTTCTGGAGTGTGGTTTTCACCCTTTACGCTCCGAGCTGGTCTTAACCCCCTGTGGCAATGTTTGCTTTGACTTTGATATATGCAGCATAAAACCCAGAAGCAAGATGAAGGGGGGAGGGGGGGGAAAAACCACACACAAAAAAGAAAAACCACAAATATTTAGGCCATCTTTTGCATAGTAGAGCCTTCTAGCACACATCCCTCACAATAGCCTGGCTGTTTTAAGAGGGTGGTGAACTGAAGTAGAACTGAGTGAATTGAAGGGAGGTGATTGTGGGTTTTACAAGCCTCTGGCAGTGGAAGCAACAGGCTCTGCATATTTATTGATTAGAGTGTTCTCTACATCCTGGGAGGGGGTATTCAGAGCTAATGGTGGGTGTATTTGTTATGTCTGGTTCAGAAGTCAGAATGAATAAATGATAAGCAGTGAAATGCAATTGGACTGCTAACAAGTTATTTTGACTTGCTTAGATGTGAGAGAAGGAGGGAGGGAGGGAGCCAAGCTGGGCGATGAGCTCTGCACATATAGCACAGGTACAGAGGGGCTGAGGGCTCAGTGAAGAGCATGCTGGACCTTGTCACCAGACCTGTTAGCAGGTCACAGAGCAACTGGCCACACAGATATCCTTGCAAATCCATGCATATAGTCTCAATCCTTCAGAAAGCACTGATACACTCAGGGGACTGGCCTGACAGGATACGGAGATGAGTGGCCCCCAAACTTGTCTAACCATGGTGGCCTCACATCATGCTCAGTTATCCTAGCTCAATATAAGTTGTGCATTAGAGTAAGAGGGCAACAAAGGGGAAGGGACACCCTTGCCTTTTAGAAATTACCTAGGCCATCCCAGCTTAGCTTTCCTGAGTTCACCATTTCCTTGTAAATATATTTGTCTGTGTCCTAAACTGAGAGTGCTTCTGGAGCCATCCTCAGGACAGTGCTTGTCTCCTTGGTAGACAGTGAGTTTGCAGTTGTGATTTGGGCGGCGCCTGAAGGCAGGTGTCCAATGCCCAAAGAACCCCTTAGACGTAGTGATATCCTACATGGCACGGCCATGTCTAGCTGATGGATTCTCTTGCAAATGTTCACTGCAGTCTTTCCAGTGGTCACCAACCTTGCTAAGCAGAAAAGTGAAATAGCTTGGCCACTACTCAAGCCTGGGTGAGTAAACCCCTGAAGAGTCCATCATCATGTCAGTGATGACCTTCCACTGGGCTTTGGCCTCAGAAAGCAAGCTGAAAATCTTTACCCTTACTTTCTTCCATTCCTCTAGCATGAGTGACTTTGGCAAGTGTCCTCCCTGCCTGAACACAGGCCCAGGGTTTGTTGGACATTTTATTGTCTTCATGTTCCACCTGACTTCCTTCAGCAATATTATTTGTCAATGTAATGAATAAGTAAGACTCTGGACCCATGGGAAGCCTTGGTAATTATTTTTACTAGTTTTTGTTTCTTTTGTTTTGACATTTTTTCTCCAAGAAAAGAAACTGTAAATCATCTGTCAATATAGGAAAGTTGGAAAGGGGTCCAAATTATTTTTTTTCTAGTTTGCCTAACATGAAGAAAAAAAGCCCTTCCATTTGGATCACAGACATAATGTCTAGTCTTTCATTCTGCTGTGGAAGGATTTGCTTGGGGAATACAAAATATTATATACCTACTGCTTGTGATAAATTTAATCCTCTCCTCAGCAGCAACATTAGGAGACTAATTTGGATAGCAATAGATAGCAATTATCTTACTGCAGCAGCACAAACAGCTCCTCATGTGAATGAGAATAAGGCCCAGTGTGTCCCCACAGATATCAGAGGGCACTTGTGAGAATTAAGAATTTCATTCACTTACATCTTCATTTTCTTAAGGGTGTGTGGTGGTGTTCTTGTCTCATCTGAAGTTGGAAGGAAGACCCCCCAAAACTCTTCAACCCCACATCAGCGACTGGGAAGGTGAGTCAAGGTTTCTAGAGTCCTAAGGCTCTTTTAAGGCATAGGTGGTGGTGACTTTTCTCCATGTCTACTGAGGGTAGACTAGAAGAAAGTGGTCCTGTTGTATCAGGGGGTATTGGGCCGGACACACTGTATACGGAGGCATGGGAATTCATCAAAAGAGGAGCACCCAGGGCACTTCAGTGGAGTGGCAGAAGAAAGTTCTCATGGGATGGTCCAGATAGTTTAGATCTTCCCTCAGAGCAGGGGGGAGGAGTAGACCATTTCTTGGGGTCTTCTGGAGCCTGACATTTCCATTTTTTCTGAGATTCTGTTTCTTAGCTAACTACTGTGGCATCCTTCCTCATCCTTAACAAACCTTCCATCAGATCTGATCTGGTGTCCTTCACCCACTGACTGTGACTGTGACCCAGTGGTCTCCAGGCACAACCTGGGCTGTGCAAGGGCTAGGTTTCTGTCCCTCAACCCATCTTACAGGGGCTTTGGGACCTTCATCCAGTCTTCTGTCTCCTTTCCTTCATGAACTTTTTTGAAATGTACAGTGACATCTCCATGTGATGTGCCAGCTTCTTTCTAATATGTGGAAAACCCCACAGGCCAGCATGCTTGAAAACCCAGTTGTGACCAAAAGCAGCATGGGCCACATTTTATGGACTGACAACAGCATGCAGCTGGACACCACCTGAGCTGATGGTTTGAATCGCTTGCCGATCAAGCTTTGCAGCCTTTCAAACCAGTCATAAGCACCTTCTGCCTCCTAGGTAGGAGAGATATAATGCATGTTGACCTCCAGGCTACATTCAGGCAGGAGTGGAGACTTGGTCACAGCTGGTTGTTGCTGCTGTTTGCAACAAGCCACTCAGCTAGATGGTCAAGTGCTACAAAGGCTCTGCCCCGTCCTTATGTATCATCTCTGACTTGGTGAACCTGCTTGCCCCACTGGTGAAAAAACAGCTTCTGCTTTGTTACCTCCCTGATCCTACATGTGGCAGGCTCCAGTGATGGCAATAATATTCCTAGCTGTTAGTCTGAGCTCAAGGAATCTTACAGTTGAGTGAGAGTCATGGATTTTATTTCTTTTTGGCATTACATTTCTAGCTTCTTTGGCTGCAGGCAATGGTTTGACAAAAAAGCCCTAAGGAAAATGAGAAGATACCAACATTTGTTCTGTCTTTCAAACTCCTATTTTTCAGCTAATTAAATTTTGGAGAGCTGACTTCTGGGTTTTCAGCTCCTGAGAGTAGTAGCTTCATGAAAGCCTCTGTGGCTTGTTTGTCAGCTGATGTCTTTCAGTAGAGCTCCCTCCAAGGTAGAGTAATGAAAGGCAGCACTGAGGGACAGCCTGATTCAAAGCCACAAAGCATCCTGGAAGCCACCTTCCTCATTGAGGAAAGGTCTTGGGAGAAAGGGATTGCATGCAGTGAGCCAGGGACACACAGATAAAGCACTGCAAGGTCCAAATGGGCTCAGTGTTAAGCTGCAGACCCGCAGAAGAAGGCAGACCTCTGTATTTCTCCCATCTGTGATTCTGTGATTTGTCAGCAGTTCAATAAGGGCTGAGGGTTTCACCTGCCATCAGCATCAGATTTTTTTACTTGCAGCCTTTCTTTCTTGTTCTCTCTGAAAAAGAAAAAAAAAACCAACAAACCAACCTACACCTCCCTCCCTCTGTTATATTTGCTTCATATAGGATATTTTCTGCTTTGACTTTGTACCATTTTTGCCGGTAACTCACAGAAAGTGAGTCACTCTGAGCAAGCTGGAGACAGGCCAAGGGCAGGCTGGGGAAGGGATGTGAATGCTGTTTTCCCTGCTGTGGCAGATCCCTTAGGCTGTGCTGCTGGTGGGTAAGCACTGCTCTTGGCTCTCGCGTGAGGCCATATGGTGGGAAGTAGGTGGGAAAAGCCTTCCCTATCCAAAGAGAAGTCCTCTTCTGTTGTGTGCACTCAGGGGGTGGTTCCTGTGCGTGCTGCAGTTTTCTTCTCTTCCAAGATGAGCCAGAGGGCCAGGGCTTGGCTGCAGGGATGCTCTAGGTGGGAATAAAACAGTTCTCCCATCAGAAGTTCAGTTTGAAGAGTCCCTGGGACAAAAGGGGCAGGTGGGTACCTGAAGGCTTGGGTTTATATGGCCACCAGTTTCTACTGGTTTAAGAGCATCAGTTTTGTAGACCAGCAGATATTAGCTCCCTGACTTCCAGAGCAAAAGGGAGCTGCTGCGTTTAGTCCTACAAGGAGACAGCAGCAGACTGTGCATCTCTGTAGCCCTGTTTTATGGCCAGTCATCCACAGCAGGGCACGGGGAGCGTTAAGGCAGGGCAGTCTATCTCCTATGGTGCTGGTAGCATTTTGTGCTCACCAGGTCCTGGGTCACTGCATGAGCCAGAGCAGAACTGAGCCCTGAACTCTGCAGTGCTGTGCTGGGAGTAGCTCGGCTCTGAGCAGGTGGTAGAGGCAAGATTTGTCAGGAGAGGTAATATTTTTTTATGGGAGCAATTCACAGAGGTGGATAAAAGGGACAAGCTTTAGAGCTCCCAGGTCCTTCTTCATGTCTGAAATAGGAGCAGCAAGAGACAAGCTGGGGAACTGAAATTCATAACTCTGGACACTAAACATCATGGGCTCTATAGAGATATTGGTTTTACGGCACTTTATAATTCTTATCCCCTCCTCTCAGCTAACAGCTTCTTGTTCCACCAGCAATAAATTACCTGCCGCTCTCATTTTCTCTCTCCCTCTCTCTTTCCCAGAGGACTGAATGACTTTTTTTACCTCTTCTCATGCTAAAAACATCCCTCCCCCACTTACTGGGTTCCAACTACCTTTTCTCACCCAAAGTGTCACCAAGTTAATTAATCAAATTAAACCCTGAGCAGTTGTTCTCAGTTTGTATTTAGCACTGCTGCTTGCACACCTATCCCAGACCCAAAGACAGGTGTGTGTGCCTGAAAAGCAGCTCGTTTTACACTGAATACATCGATTTCTTTAATAAAAAGTACTATGCTTAAATTGACTTGGTGACGCCAAATAAAGCAGGTGTGATTCCTGTGGGTATGGTAGTATGTGGGAATTGGCAGTCATATTGGGAGTCATATTGGGAGCTTTTTCTGGCATACAGAGCTGCTGTATGATGTTTGGGATGTTTGATAAGGACAGTTTTTCTAACCCCTGGGGGGCTGTGGGTTACTCCTGCATTGCCAACAGCGTGTGTGTGTGGGGGGTCATTTTCAAACTTGAGCACTGTGAACATCAAAATTTAACACCCGCTGCTGGATCCAATCCATTATCACTTCAGGGGCTTAGTCATTGGGCATAGGCAAATGAAATGCAGAGCATCCCTTGGCTCTTCCCACTGATAAGCCTGGGAATGGCAGAGGAAGGCTCAGGTCTGACCCAGCCCCAGCCTGTCTGGAAGGATCTCTTTCTCTTCATTAGGCACCTAGAGTTTAAATAGTGTGAGTCTGGGCCTCACAATTACTAAGAACAGGGCTGGCTACATAGGCAAGTGAATGTTAGGGACTTGTTGGAGATTTTTCCATCAAAGGAACAGCAATAGTGATGTTTCCCAGCCTCCAGCCCTAGCCAGCAGCTCCCTAGCCCAGCCAGGCATCCCATGATGCCTCCTGCTCCTGGTGAGGATACAGATTTCACAAGATATGGCAGTAAAACACGACCCAGCATTTGCAAATGTGATCAAATACCTCAGATACAAGAGGTGTCTGCAGCTTTTGCAGAAGCCTAATGGGCTGTGCGTGCTAAGCAGCTGCTGCAGTAGGTGCCTGGCTCCCTGGGTGCCTCTGTCAGGGTCACCCCAGTACCGAGGCTGGACAAGGCAAGGGCTCTGCCAGTCCTCTAAGTTCCTCAGCCTTCGACTCCATGAAGTCCCTCAGAGAGGATAGAGGATGGGTGAGAAAGGCAGATAGAAATGAATCATGTTAAACAATGAAAATGAACATTTCTGGGGCCAAGAGGAGCTGGGCAGCCATACAACCATTGCTACATCTCACGATACTGATATGAGCCCATGAGCAGCACCCAGTGTGTCTCCCAGTACACTCATGACTGTACTTTCTGTGAGGGCCATAGCCATGAGCTAGCTTCAGCAAATGAGGGGCTTGCCCCTGAGTTTTTATTGGCCCTGGTTTTGCCAAATGTGGTGAATGTAAGCTGAGGACAAAAGGGGGGCGTTTGAGAAAGAATTTTTGTGATGTGATTTCTGCACCTGTAAGGAAAGACCTCTTGTGGAGGAACAACATATCACGGTTTCAAGCAGTCCCTCCAAGCCAATCCATTTCTCTTCCCATCCCTCTTACCCCTTGTTCTGCACAGCTTCTGTTTGTAGCCAGTTCTGGAATACTTTTGCAAAAATGTTTCAGGGAGATGTCAGCCGTGGCTGTATGGCAGTTGTTTTGGACAAGCGCGTTCAGCTGCCAGGGGATACCATTCTGGGGTGGTGATATTAGGTGTGAATTTGGTGAAAAGATTAAGACAGAAGATGGGGAAAGAAATAGGACAGTCAGAACTGTTAATTTGAACACTTTTTTTAAGAGATCTGTTTTGATTTTTCTCTTCAAAACAGCCTTTTAAGGACAAATTTAGCTCTGTATGTTTAAAATAAATAAAGAGTAATTAAAGAGTCACCATCTCATTTCAGTTAAATCAAATATTTCTGCTCACTGGAAATATTTGAGGAAGCCTGAAGTTTCAGTTCAGACAACTTAAAAATATTTCTACGATTATTATTATTTTGGTTCAGCTATTGAACTGAAAAATGATTTATTTGCACAGCTCTGATTAAGGCAGAGAGAAACTTATTTAAGTACTTTGATTAATTATGCCTCTATTCCCAGCTGAGCAGAAGTGGGAATTCCAAGTCAAAGGGAAGTATTGCTTCTCTTTTCTTCATTACTTTGGTAAATGGCTTTGAATATGAATGTATTCCTTCCTACTAGGGTAGGGCTTCTGCATACTGCTAGGAGTTGCTTCATGACTTAAGAGTAATTTACTTTCTGTCTCTACCATGCCTGTTGAGGCAGGGGCTGAAGTAATTTGTTTACAGGTCTCAGTGGCATATTAATATTAAATAAAAATAACAGTGTTGCTTTTCCATATTCATCCAATTGTTTTCCATGCTACTTACTCTCATTCCTAAATGTTGGTGACATACTATCTGGGATTCTGGAAGAAGGGAGGAGGGAATAAAAGAAGGGTGCAGATTTGAATGCTGATAGCATTTCAGCTGAAAATTGCAATCTTTTGGTTAATAACTGATGTGTTCCTACTTGGAAACATGCCCTGTGCTTCTGTCCTCTCCACCATGGTTGCAGGTCCTCTGCTGCACCTTCTTTTGCCCTCTGCAAAAGGAGGAGCAGGAAATCTCTTGGAGGAGCACAGCACACACGGGCTGGGGAACCTGGACTGGAGAGGCCTGTGGGGGAACCAGATTATGACTCTTTGGAAGCACTGATGCGCCGTAATGGGAAAAAGCAGCAACTGCAGCAGAAAGTGATCGAGGTGGGAGGAGAGGGGAGAGGAATCAAAATGTTGAATTCCAGAAGTGTGGATGGAAGTGCTCTGCCCAGCTGTTGGCACAGCTGGCCATGCTGCCAGTCATTCTGCCTGCAGGTATTGGGGTTCATCAGAGAAACAGGCGTCTATTTCCCATACATGAGTGCTAAGGCTACACTGTCTCCTCTGCTTTCTTTAAAACACATTTCAAATGATAAATGGCCAATCGATACAGCCATGACTTTCTTTTTTTTTGCTCAAAACATTGATCAATAGATGTTGCAGCTGTCTGCTGTCAAAGATTTGATTCACTGTGAATCTTACAAAAGCTGAACTGTTCTGAAGTCATTTCTGGTCTCCTTAAATTGCATTTGAATTTGCCTTGAAACAGCTGCTCGATGCTGCCCACGGCTTGACCATTTCTCACAATCAGAGTTTTCTCCAATAAGAAAGAAAAGTGTCTTAAAGACCAGCACTCTTTTCTGGCCCTGATCTCAGTGATATACCTGCAAGTGCATAATTCCATGTTTTTAGAGTCTGGATCCAGAAGAGCAGCCTGTCGTCACGGAGAGCTGAGGGACCGCAGAGAGCTGACGTGGAGAGCAACACATTATCATGGCTTTTGTTTTTGGCATTGACCAGACAAAACATTTTTGGCTGCCATGAAAGTGCATCACCAGCTCCTTACATACCTCAGTGTCCCTGGAACCTTGTCAGGAGAGCAAATTCCCTGCTTACAGTCAAGCAGTCTGCTGCTTAAATGCTTATGGAAGCAGCAATGCGTAGTTTTCCTTGAAATTGTTTAAAATAGGCATCTATAAGTACTTTGCAAGAAAAACACAGCTTTATTTTCTGGACATGATTGATAGAGGGCGACTACAATAAACCTTAGCTTTCCCCAAAGAGAGATGTCCCGCCACTTTGGAAATGTGGTGAAATTAAGGCAACAAAATAATGGAGGTGGCCATCAGCACATCCTGTGTGAGCAACTCACAAATCCTCCTGATCCATGCTTTTCACCTGTCAGCCAAATTACTATGGTAAGACACCTGGTCAGGAAGACATTTTGTGACACTGAGCACCTTTAAACCCTTAGGTCACAAAGAGGCACCAAGAAAACTACAGTCTCACAGCAGTTTGTTACATCCCTTGCAGGGCCGTGGTCCTGGACTCCTGTCCTCTCATCCAGCAAGAAAGTGAGGTGCTGTGTTAGTAGTTGAGGAGCCCAGGAAACAGGGCTCTGGGGATTTAGCCACTAATATCCCATAGGAAAAGAGGATCCCTTATGTACATTAAAAAGCTCATCACTAGACCCAATCCTTCTTCCCTATTCCTTCTGTGCAATACAGACAGGGAGACAGATGATGAAATAATGATAGGATCAGATGGAGGGAGTGGCTGGGTGTAAATGGACAAACATTTTAGAGAGTTGAGAGGATGGGCCTATGTGGTACCTTTTTCTTAATACATAGTAGTCCTGGACATTGTTGAAATTGTATGTTTTAGCAATTCCCTTGTAAATCATTAAGTCTCCAACAACTGCAGTGATGCCCTGACCATTTGTAGCATTTTATACCACTCAAGAGCAGGCTGACCCCAGTCTGAGAAATGTACTTAATGTTTCTGTTGGCCCGCATCATGTCTCAGATGTGGGAAAGCAAATAGGGTGAAGCGTGAATAGACATGTTATTTTGATTTCTGTACTGATCCCTCCGGGTCCTTGTCCTGGTGATGCACACATGGGCTGACAGACAATTTCAGGTTCAGTACTGACCTCTGCAGACCTTCATCACCTAGCCAGATAGATAAATAATTTCAGTTTCTCTGCTCATCCCTCTGGGTAAACAGATATTTTCAGATTCTGGTCCAGTCCCTCTAGCATGCCAGTAGATAAGGAAACAAGGGAGCAGTTCAGGTCCTGCTTTGAACTCTCACGTCCTTCCAAATTTGGATTAACAAGAGGCTCCTCATCTCTCTTTTTCACCCCTCCTTGCCTGGCTTCTGGGATGCCATGCAGCCTCAGAAACAGTGCACTGCAGCTGAAAACAGTAGTGAAATCTCAGGGCTAGATGGAGGCATGTCCTTTGTGCTAACTGACTGCAACTTAATGCTACAAATACCTGGAATGAATCAGAAGAGGGACTAAATGTGGGGAGACTCAACACAGATGCAAGCACATAGTTTACAAACCCCTCTGTTGAGCTCCCCAAGCCACAGGATACTCAGCTATGCTGGAGCAAGCAAGGGGATGTGAAGGTGCAGATACCAGCTGACATTTAGCTGTGGCTGGCATGGTCTCCATTTCCTTTGGTCCACTGTTAAGCTCTGTTCTACCAATCAAGACAGCTGCTTTTTCATGCTGCCCCTCCTCCCCATGCAGGATACCCCAGGGTTGCCACCCACAGTTTTGGCCTCCTTTTGCTTACCACAGCCACCCCTGCAAAGGTGCTGAAGGCTGCATCCATGCTGTTGCTGCTGGGACAGTAGTACTTGTCCTTTGTTGCTGTCAGCAAAGCCAACAATGGGGCAGTAGAGCAGTAAGTGATGATGGAGGTCTGGATAACAGGGATGAAGATCCTTGGAAACAGTCCTTCTTCCATGGGAGCAGTTAGAAGATAGTGCTGCATTTGTGATGAGGACCAGAAAAGGTTAATTGATGGCCTGGATGTGAGTAGATCTTGCTTTTCACCCCCTCCTTTTGCTCCAGTGCTGAGGAGAGACTCCCTGGCCCTCCTTCTTGTCCCAGTCTGTCTTCGCAGTCCCATCTCACCTGAATCTACCTCCTTGTCCCCCAGAGCTTGGCTCAGGACTCCTGGTAGGGCATGTGGTGCACACGCTTCTCCAGGGACTTTGACGCCCTGGTTTGGAGCAGACACTGCAGGACAGCAGTGCAGCTGCAGTTTGGGACTGATGAGTCCCAGCAGACTCATGGCTTTCTGGTGCCACAATGGCCATCCTGTACTGAGGACCTGTCACCCAAAGTCACAGACATCTTAAAGCCTTGTGGTCCTGTTATGTGATCAGCATCTCCCTCAGCCATCTCCATCTCCTCAGTCTGGACTGCTGGCACTGTGAGAAGCAGGCTCTAGTGCTCATGGAACATTATTTTCACAGCGTTTTTAGCATCAGCAGCAAGTGGTTTGCAAGTGTAGATGTATTTCCTGCTCATTTCACACTGCTTCCTTGTCAGGGCCTGGCAGAGAACTGAGGCATCCTGACCCCCAGTACTTTGCCTCTTTTGCTATTACACATCAGTGTAGGTCTCACAGTCTTCACAAGCCAGCTTTTCCATGAGACAGGAGGTGAAGCCATGTATCCTGGCTACCAGGTCATGCTGCCCATGGTGAGGCCTGTTACTTTTGGATTGCTGCTTAGCTGGAGAATTGTTGCATGGTAAAGAGTGGATTTAGAGATGGAGGGAAAGGGGTTTAATGCTACTGCTTTCTGTCAGACACAGAAATCCTAAAAGGCTAGTGGGTTTTTTTCATACCTTTAAGGCTCGTTGCACAATTTCTGGGGTTCTTTTTCTGTTTAAAATGTTTTATTGAGATAGCACATGTACTTCTTGTCTAAGGGGATAAATCTGCATGACAGTGGCTAAGACCACTGACAAATGCAATGTGTCCCAGGAGCTGTGATTTACTTCTGCTGTTCCATTCTTTTCTCTTATGTCTTCATAAAGAGTATCTGTTCCCTTTTAAAATAACTGTAATTAACATGTTTTCATTAAAAAAATATCCAGATTATTTTGGCCTAGTACTGTGGGTCTATGACCAGTGGAAACTGATTTGACCTCATGCCCATTCCTTTTTCCCTCTTGTGGAATTCCCTTCTATATTACAAATCTACATACATATAACAGCATCCCCTTTAGGAAGAAGAAGAATAAGCAACATGGAATTGAATAACACAGTGCTTTCTGGGATGTTTCCTAAGATCCTGACTCAGAAGGTCTGGATTCAAGAGCTCTTGCAGCTTCTGGTTTTGGCCAGACCCTTCAGGTTACTTCCGAACTTTGGACAGGTTTTAGTGCCAGCATATACTCTGTGTATGGCTTCAGTTTGTTTATGGGTCCCTCCAAAAAAGCATAGATCTCCCTTTAAGCTTCCCTGGGTACTCGTAACCCCAATAATAGTAAGTCAGCCTCCCAGCTAGTGAGATTAACTTAACCAGTTATAAACTGCAAAATAAATATATAGAAAAGCTAAGGTCTTTTATGCATCTTCTGGATTTGTGGCATCCAAGGAGCCACCTTTTCATGCCTGATTGCCTAGCCAAAGGCTGGAAACACATTATTTTGTTAACAAAAGTTGAATTAGTTCTGTCATATCTTGACTCTAGGGACTGGGTCCTTATGAGAGAGACTAACAATCAGATGAGTTTATTACATGCCAGTGATGCAGTGAAATTCAATTAATTTGTTTGCTGTGCTTCCCAGAATGAGAAATAGACATGCCATAAATGCGAACCATGCCATCACTCTGGTTCTGTGTCAGTAAACAAATTTAATCTGATGATGTTTTGGAGTCTCACCATCCTTCTTTGCAAACCTCTGGCTTCCCTGAGGCTCCAGCAAAGACAGGGGAACATTACATGATCACACTTTCCCTGGCACAGTGTTGCAGACTCCTGCTTAACATTGCGACCACCTATGACCCTGCTGGGAACAATGCGATCGGAGACCCTATGTGGGGAAGAAGTCCCTGGCTGGCCTGTTGCCTTCCCAGTTGCGCCATTTCCATGGACACCAGAGCCTAATGGGACATCTGCAAGGAGTCAGAGAATCTTCCCCGTGCAAAATCTGTTCTCCAAAGATGGTACAAGAATTACTTCAAAGCACTAAGCTTGCAGGAGCACTCAGCCTGAATGACTCCATCTCCTTCTCCTCTAAAGCAGCTTTTTGGGACCCATGGCATGGATCAAAACACCTATGGCTCCTCAAGAATTTTGTCCCCTGGCCTTGATCTGGGCTTTGGGTCTGCACTTCTTGGATGGAGAGGTGGTCTCCTTCTGTGTTGGCAGATAACCTACAGGAATGAGAGAGAGAGCGTGGACTGGAAACTCAGGAACTTGCGATGTCCTTGACTGAAGACTTTGTTGGGCTCAGCAGGATCAGGGACTGCCTGGTAATATGGGACTGGTGTGTTACTGATGTGAGCAGGCAGGGAGATGGGAAGCTCAAAAGGAAAATTCCAGGAGGATTCAGGTGGGCACTGAAATGTTATACTCCCTCTGCTAAATTCTCCTCAGGTAAAAATATCTAATAACTTTTTCCAAGAGGAGTGGAAAGCTCTGTCCTTATATGCATCCTAAAGGGGATGACAGAGAAATCTTTAATAGCTTTGAGAATTGGCATGTCATGACTTGAAGGTATCTAGTAAAACTGAAACAATAAGTCTATCTGCAGTCCATGAAGTGCCACATGTGCTGGAAGTCAGTCCAAAATAAATGATGTCTTTCCCTTTTGTTCAAGTCTTTTTGATAAAAGAGAAAGAGGGCCAGCTACAGGAGGAACAGTAAGAGAGAGGTGGACCAAGTAGCTGAAGGACAAAATGACAGGAGTGAGGGGATTTTAGCAGGCATTCCCTTCCCTGCTGTTCATTGCAAGTGGGGCCTCAGAGCATCCCTACACTGGTCCAATTCATGCAGGGACTTCAACACAGTCATTCCAGTCCTGAGCACAATGCTGGGTAGTAGCTCAAGACACAACCCAGAAAAGGCATCCACTCAGCCTGACACCTTTGCATATACCATTGAGGTTTATCCTGAATCAAAAGGCTTCCAAAAGAAAAACCAGCACACCTAATTCACCTGTGGATATATGGCCTAGGAGCCAGAGGTACTTCTTGTTAAAAAAGCAACAGGAATTGTTGGCTAAACTTTTGTCCCTGTGTGGATACTGTTACGTTACAGAATCACAGAATCACAGAATGATAGGGGTTGGAAGGGGCCTCTGGAGATCATCTTGTCCAGCCCCCCTGATTGAGCAGGGACATCTAGAGCAGGGGGCACAGGAACGCATCCAGCCAGGTTTTGAATGTCTCCAAGGAAGGAGACTCCACAACCTCTTTGGGCAGCCTGTTCCACTGTTCTGTCACCCTCACAGGAAAGAAGTTTTTTCTCAAGTTTAGGTGGAACTTCCTGTGTTTTTCTTTGTTTTTGGAGCAGAGTGTGAGATATAGTGGTTTGAGAAGAGGTGACAAGGAGTTAGGACCTCAGCACCCTCTTTTTGCTATTCTGTTTTTCACAGAGGAAACAAAGCTGTGACTTCTAGCCCAAACCTGCCATAAATATTGGCTTACAGGGAGCTCAATAGGGTGGAGAAGTGGCCTGACAGGAGCCTCACCAAGTTCAGCAGAGGCAAATGCAGAGTCCCATACTCACAGTGGAATAACCATAGGCAACAGGACAGGCTGAGGCTGACTGTCTGAAAGCAGCTTTGCAGAAAAATCCCTACATGTCCTGGTGTATAACATGATGAACCTGACTGCTGTATGCCCTGGCAGCAAAGCAAGGCAGCCACATCCCGGGCTGTATTAACATGGGTGCAGCCAGCAGGTGAGGGAAGGGAGGGAGATGGGCTTGTTCAGCTTGGAGAAGGGGAGACAAAGGGGTGACTTTGTTGCTGTCTACCACTGCCTAATGAGAGGTTACAGAGAAGATGGAGGCAGAGTCTTCATGGAGATGGACGGGCACAAACTGTAACATGGGAAATCCAATTAGGTATGAGGGGAAAAACTTCACCACAATGGTAGTCAAATACTAGGGCAGGAAAGTAAAGGAATGAGTAGGATCCTCATCCTTGTAGATATTCAAAATGCATCTGGGCAAGGTCGAGAACAGCATGCTCTAAACTGGCCCTACTTTGAGCTGTTGTTGGGCTAGACACCTCCAGAGGTCCCTTCTCCCCTGAATTATTCTGTGTGTTTATGGTTGTTTATGAGACCCTGGACAGATTCCTTTCCTGACAATACTCCCCTTGAGGAGTTCAACCCAGAATTACAGACTGACCCTGACAACCATCAGAATTTCTGGTTTCTTATTCTATCACCCTGTGGAATAGGGTTCAGTCTTTACAACACATGCCTTCTAAGTAATTGTGTTGTAATTGCAGATCTTAAAAAGTGTGCATTCTCTCCTGGACTCCAGATGAGAAGCCAGGAATCCTGATCCCCAGCCTTTTCCTTCTTGAACTACTATGCCAGCTCTGCCCTCAAGCCTGTTACAGGCCTCAGAAGGTCTAAGTCCCATTTTCCAATTTGGTTTAGGTATACGTTTGCCACTGTTTATTTCCAGGTGACAGTACCCCACCGAAGGACTGACAGCTGAGCAAAGTTTCCCAAGGTGTTCCATGGTACACTTCTGCTCTGATAGATCCTCAGAGAAGGTGCAGTTGTGTGAACAACTGCTCATGGGTGTGGACTGATCAGAAGACCTCTTCTGCACTCCAGTCTGGGACTGTACCTCCTATGGTCACTGAAGTACCCAATCTCGGTCTGACTCTTCATTCTCCTGCAGCACCAGGGAGATCTGCTGGGCATAACACACCCTTTCTTGCCTACAACCTCCAGATTATCCTACATAGTGCTGCTTACAGAGATCTGTTAAAATATTCCCAGATATTTCAAAGTCATATATTGGATCCCAGGGTTGTAGGATGGGCCTAAAATCCACTAGTTTGGGGGGAGAGTGTTTTTCACAGACAACCTGTGGAGTCTGTCTTCTTGTCTTGTAGGATTTGGGCCTGCAGAAGTCCTATTTTTGAGCTTTCCCCTTCAGCCACAGAAGGATGGAAGTTTATTTCTGGTTTAAGAAAGTTGAACTTCCCTGTCAGTTCTTGAAAAAAGATTGATAACAAAACAGCATTGCTTTGAAATTCAGATAATGTACCTGCAGTGCTTTCCAGATTTGGCTATACACACGCCATAGCAGCTTGAAGTATTTGAGAGTGTATGAAGATTTCTCTGAGGTTTTTTTCTCCCAAAGGATGCAAGGGGTGAGAGTTACAGAGCTGGGGACAGTGGAAGGCTCAGAGGTCCTGGAGCTTTGTACATTGGGTATAAAGTTATTTGCAGAATAACTCAAATCTCAAAACTGAAAAAAGAAAAGGAGAAAAAGTGTTTTCTCTAAGACAAACAATAAAAGATGGGAAGGCAGACGGAATAGAAAAGATTTTATCCTCAGCCACCTTCCACTTGGCCTTCCTGGCAGTGGGAGACAGCCCACCCCAGCTTGTACCTCAGCAGTCAATGTCAGACCAACTTAGCCAGAGCAGTGCCTTTCTCACTAAAATATTTGCATTCATTATCAGTAGGTAATGTAGGATTTTTCAGGCTGGAAGAAACATCATGGGGATGGGAGCATAGAGTGACAGACACCTGGCAGGTGATGAAAGTGTGAGTAGGGATTGCCTCATTTTCCCTTAATTTTCAAATTGGAAAGGAAGCAATAAATGAAGCTAAAAGGAGTCAGATTCAAAAACTAGCAGGGCATGAGCCTCATCCAACATGTGCTTGGTTGGTGAAGCTCAAGCTGCAGGATGTTGCAAAAGCCACACGATTGCGTGGTTTCAAGGGGAGACTAAGCAAGTGGATGGAAAAGAAATCCTTTCAGGGTAAGTAAATATGCAGAAACCATATATGGGCCAGCAGCCCATTTTAAGGGAGCCTGAGATGGAGCCTCAATAAAACTATAACAGTTTGGAATATAATGGAAGGAAATCTTTGGATGTTGTCTAGTGATATAGGGCTCACCTGCCAGGAAATGGGAAAAGCGCACAGTAAAATGTGTGGTTCCTGGAAGACATTCCAACACTGGCTTCAGACAGACTTTTGTGGCTGGTAGACCATAGGAAAAATTGAACAGTAAAACGTACTGGGGATGTAATAGTTAGACTAGTGGGAGAGTGGACTGAACTGCTGTGATTTAACCTATCCAAGAAATTAACTTACTGTAGACACCACAGCTGACTGTTCCAGGAAAGCTGCCAGAAAGTAATGAAAGCAAATAGGGATTTTGTAAAAAAAAGCAAATCTCTGTTATCTGAGAGAGGAAATGCAATCAGTTTAGAAGAGAATAGCAGAAGATCTTTTTATATCTAACCTCTAAAAGCCCTGAAGTATATTAGCTAAGGAAAATTTAATTGTGTGCAAGCAGCACTGCTGGTAGAGAGTTAAGAATTTTCACCTGGAGTTGGGGGAACTTTTATAACAGGTTAAAGATAAAGGGTTTAAATTAAAAAAAAAAACAACCAACCCAAACCCAAAACAAACCACCAGAAAAAAGTATCTTTCTGACACTGTTTCTGGAACAGATTTTAACATGACCATAACAGAAAAGAAAGCATCCCCTCAAATCTCCTGTGCTTTAATCAAATTACAAGAAATGGTATTAATTGTGTAGAGTAAATAGATAAGAATGGGGATTGCCTAGACTGCTGGAGTTGGAAGTTCAGGCTGTATTTCTTTGCTCTCCAGCAGAGATTAAACTATCAGTAGTGACAATCCAAAGAGCAGCACAGATGATTACATTTGCTTTAATTAGTTTCAAGAAATCTTGATTGAAATTAAAAACCAAAGTGCTGTGAACAAGCTGTTGTGCTAGCTTGGAAAGCAGAATGGTTTTGATAGTGCTTTAAAACTGACAGGGCAGGGAGACCCTGCCAGATGAGCAGGTTTGACAGCTTGGTTCAAACTGAAGGCAGGCTTTATGAAAGCTGTAATCCAAGCAGTGCCTCTCAGACTGAACTTTGAGTGTTACTTAAAGAGGGAAAACTGGTATGAATTTGTTGATGCCAAGATACATCTTAAGGTCTTTGTTTCACTAGACTCACAGGAAAATGCTGGCAACGGTTCTCCAGAAGTGCACAAGATTCAGCTCCCTGCCCAAAGTTCTTGATTTGGGTGCGAAAGTAGTACTTGCTTCAAAAGAAGCTGAATCTGCCCACAATATAACCTGGCTTTTCTATTTAAGAAAAAAAAAATTGTTATTGATGAGGTGGAGAAGTGAGGTCTGTATGGGGTATGGGGACGAAATGCCGGGGAAATAAAATGAACACACAGCGAAGGCCAGAATGATTCTGGACTTCCTCGCAAAGCAAAGATCATCCTTAAAGGAAATCCACCGAAGGCAATGACATGGGAACTAAAGGCAAACCAGCACTGATTCAATTAGAGGTGCAAAATCATGACTTGGCATGTTAAAAGCACTGACCACACAGGCATCAAAAGCAGTGATAATGATATGAGGCACCTCGAATACAGCAACCACAGAGAACAGAGTGTAAAATGTGTACAAGGTCTGGTGATGGTGGCATATGTGATTATGCTCTCAGATGTGAGCACAAAGAGCAGCACCGCTGGTGACAGTGCACAAGGAAGATCACAGAAGAGAAAATAATTCCCTCCAGCATGGAGAAAGCAAAGGCAAAGCTTGTAGCTCTGCGAACACTGTTTTTTGTCATTTAAACAGGAAACAAAAGTATGTAACTTGGAAAAAGAAACTTGGCATACTGTTTTCTCAGTAAAATAAAAGCTTAAGACTTCCATAAAGCACTGGAACAAGGTATTCATGGTCTTTAATCACAGTATTCACTGGCCAACAGGAGCAGTTATAGGAAATAAAAGATGTGCTTGATCTTAAAGCTGCCACTGGAATGCAAATCCCTTGGTAAAGGATGGAGGTAAGTCCAGTTTCAGGTAAATAAAAATGGTGATGTCTTGAATGTTCCCATATCAATCCAGCCACATAAAGAAATGGATCATTAGCTATGATATTACTGAGGAGAGCTAAACACCCCTGTAGCACTCACTTATCAGGATGGCGATATCTCAGTTCATTTAACAGTGGGATGTGTACTTTTCATTATGCTGCTGTGGCAAAAGTGGAAGTGCTCATTAACTTCCCTGGGAATCAGATGCTCCTTCTGGATAAATACGCCTGTCACAGCTTTACCAGATCATTATGTTATAAGGGGATAAGTTGTCCTGGCAAATTTGCAGCAGATTGAATTTGAAATTAGAGTGGATACTCAAGAGCTAAAACCTTCACAAGTGAAATCATTGTGGAAAGCAAGGCACAACGGTTGAAGGGTCATGGGCTAAACCAACAGGCAGGAGGGTGATCTGTGAGCAGAAGGGGATCATGTCTTGGAGCCATGATGAACCATTCGACAGACGAACAAAGGAGTTAGCCTGGCAGGCGCACAGCAAGGCCCAGAGATGATAGAAATGCAGAACAGATCTCTCATCTGCAGCTGTTTTTTAGCTAAACAGGCAGCAGTCAATCCAGACCAAAATGCTGGCACCTTAATATTGCAGCCCTCATGTACAGAGGAAGAGGAATTTTCTGCAGTTTATAAACACGGATGGTTTACAAAATTAAGATGTACAAATAGTGGATCATCTAAGAAAGAAGCAGTAGTCTGCATCTAGACACAGCACTGGAGGGAAATGGAGAAAAACTGCTGAGAGAGCGCCATGCCTGGATTTTGAGTAATACAGATGGTAATGGTTGAAGTTTCTACCCTTAGAGGAGAGGGAGCTGCTGCCCCCATGGGGCCATCGCTGAAGATGGTCACATGTCATGAGATTTTTATAGCTGGATTACTTTATTAGGTCTGGGAGGGTGCCATGCAGAAACCTGGAGGTAGCTGGAGGCAGCTGGAGGTACCAGTAGAGGGAGAGTAGGAAATGCAGCTCTGTGAGAGAACTATTCATCCTTTCGCAAATAAACCATCAAGCTCCGGTGGATAATTTGATGGTCTCCTAGAATTACATATGTCCGGGGCTTCCCTGTGATAATGGGGTCATTCCCTGATAGGATGACTGTCAATTGGGAATGTATATATTGGATTTCAGAAAATAAAATCAAAAGGCAGGGTCAGGACTCTGGAGAGACCACAACTCAAGGGTTGGTTATTTTTTTGCAATGCTATTAGATGGCTTTTGGCAAGCTCATGACCTCCAGGTATAGTCACGAATTAGAATTGGTTTTTCCTCCCCTTTCCATTTATCATATATGTAAATCTTCTGCTAAGAGACCAGGCTTACTTCTGCACCAAGCAAAAAATATGAAAATCATAGTAACTGATAACTGGTGAAGAATCCAACCCCTGTAAGTATTCTTGGCATTGCTCAGAAAGCTGGAGTTTCCAGCTTTGAATGGGCTATAATTGGCAGAATGACATGATTAATTTTGTTTAGTGGAATCCTTTGTGCTTGGTAGGTATTGCAATTTGTGTACTGGTGCCTTCAAGTCTGCAGAGGTTAATGCCACAGTGCACTGCAATTAACTGATGATTTTAAAAGGTAATTATCTAAGAAAATGGAAATGGAGGTGGAAGAAATGGAAGTGTGAGTTACTTAGAATATCCCTTATCATAAAACAGCAGAATTAATTGAACTTGATCAAGACTGCTTTTAAAATCACTAGTTGGCTTTGAAAAGAGGCAGCAAAAGTTTGGGAGAGTAGCTATTGGCCTCAGTTCTTTGGATGGGTGGACATTAAACATAAAGCTTGTTTCTTAACAAGGGTCATCCATATATGAAAAAGATCCTATTATTAAATTACTTTTTAAAAACTGTTCCACAAAGACTTAAAACATTACAAGTTTGTTTCTTGGTTAAGATGACTGCTCAAATGCAGTTATCATAATTTAATGAAAAGAAAAATTGATGCATTGTCTCAGACTACTTAGAAATGTGTCAGCTAAGAGCTATACAAAGAGATGGCTTGCGAAATCTTGCAAGCACTGCAACACCAGATGAGTCCCTGCTTGGATTTCTAGGGAAATGGGACTCTCTCATCTCAAGCTCTGCTGAGTTTTTGCCGCATTACCCTGCCAGAGCGAGCTGTCCAAGCCAGCTCCTGTTCAGCCCCAGGCCAAGGCAAGCATGGCTTTTTCACACTGGTCTGTGTATCCCAACACAGCATTCCCTGGGGCAGATGGGTGCAGGTTAGTAAGAGTGTATACCCATGTTATCTAGTTTATGAGAAAGGGTAAACACCTCTCAAGGTCTGGTAGAAAACACAGTTTCATGAACAGGGTGGCAGCTTTCTTGTATTTTTCTCAGGTGAAATGCATTGACTTTTACAAAGGTGGCTTTTTTTGGTTTTTACAACAATGTATCTTAGAAGAGAATATCTTCTGCTGGCTGAATCCCACTCGAGGATATGGAGGAACCCATACTGCACTTGTTTCTATGGAAACTAATGCACTTCGCCCAAGGCGGGGCCAAGGGAAGAACAGGGAGACGCAAAGGAAAAACTAGAACAAGTTGCTAATGAAGTAGGATAATTCTACACTTTCTGTTGTCATTTGTCTTTGAAGATTTTCATATCTCACTGAGGGCTGTCTCACCCATGGCTGTAAGGCAGCCTTCCTAAATCCTGAGGCAAAGAGGACTTAAATAATATGATGATGGTCTCACGAGGAACTTCACAGATAATGCTTAGTGCCTATTGTCCTTGCTCCAGTGACTTCAGGAGTACCAGATTGGAGCCTATAATTTCTGACATCCCCATAAGAATAAAAATTATTAAAATTCTGGGATGGAGTCTGCTACCAAGTGCAACATCACTTCAGTTTTCTTGACTCTGTTGGGAATATTTGTGAAGCTGAGCACTTCTGCTCCTGAGGATGTAAGGCCCTGGGACTGTAAATACACATTTCTGAAGCTCTGCATTTTGTGTAGAAATCCTGGTTTCCAGAACAACTTTACTATCAGGTCCAAAGAGTCTGATTGGTCAAACCTCTCTTTTCAGTAATTAGCTAAGGTTCTAGACATCTGATTTTTGGATCATTGAGAATGTTGTAAGATGCAGGAAAGCTTCTTGAGATATCCAAAAGGCACCCATAGATTAGATAGCAATTGCTGCATCTGGTCCTTCTGGGCATCCCAAATGCCTAAAGATGCAGATCTACCTGCACCCCTAGGCATTCACAAAACCTTTGCAAGTTTGTTTATAGATCAGTTCTGAAAAATGGGACTTGGACATATAATATCCCATTTCAAAAATCTTGCAGTCTCTCCTAGATAAACCAAGCAGCAGAAGAACAAAAAACTCACATTCTTCCCATCTCCTAGTTAAATGCACACTGCAGCACTTTGTGCTTTGCCTACGGGTCTGTGTGATGAAATAAAGCAATCAAATGCAATGTATAATAATGATAGCTGTTTCCAGAACTGTCAGGGCTCTGCAGTGCCCAGGCCAAACACCCCCAAAAGCCTTTATTCAGCTATTTTTTTCCCATACACTGCACAGATTTATTACCTTTATTGACTTTCCAAATGTTTACACTTGGAACATTCATCTGTCAAAGCTGCTTGCTGCATCTGCAATCAATCTCTGTGGTTTCAGTGCCATGGACAGCAATACGAAAGCCTTGTTTTAAAGATCACCTAAATCTTGCGTTAGTCATTGTTGCTAAGTAAGGCAAGCTGGATTAATCTACCCAGAGTGCATGTTCAAAATTGTGTCAAAGAACCTGATTAGTGTAAGTTGTTGTCACAGCACTTCAGGTTTCCTAGATAGACAAGCTTCTCTGCATCTTTGCTTAGACACAGTAAATTGCTGACACAAAGGACAGATGCAGCTTTACTTTCCATAGTGCCTCCAAGGAGGCTTGAAGCTTTTCAGAATAGGGAAACTGAGGCTCAATTTGCTGAGTACTCCCCCCGTCCATCTAACAATCCCAACAGTAGTTTGTCCTATGGGAAAGCTTCCATTGCCCTGGCAAATTTCCCCCAGCCTTAAGACCAAAAAAAGCAAGTAATTGGCTGTTAGCTGAGAGAAGGCAGGCCACCTTCTCGCTGTGAATGCCTTCGGAAATAGACTAGTGTAAGTGTGCATACAGCTATATTGCAGACTCTGACCTGGATGTAAGGGCCAGCAGTCACTGTCTTTCCAATGAGTTCACGAGCTGTAAACCCAGCCATAGAAAAATATGTTCTGGTTTCCTCGTGACATGGTACATTTGAGTGAAGGCTGCTTGTTTTGTAAAGACTCTGGGCTATTTATGTTTTTCACTTCAGCCAACAGTCTCATGCATTCATACATTTCATTCCCTGAATGCCTGGGCAGCTCACAACCTCCTACAAATCTCCTCTCAGACATCCTTTCAAGGGGTGGCAGCATAAGTGACCTCGACTTATGGATGGCCCAGATTCAGACCTTCGCTTTTCCATCAGTGTGACAGGCATTGCGTTTCCTCCTGGCTGATTCTAGGCCATGACAAGTGCCTAGTCCCAGGTAATGAGAGGCACAGGGGCTAGAGTGGGTTTTAGGTCTTGTGGTCTCTTCAGCCCTAAATCATGGCCCAGCTCCACTGCAGTGTTTGCACCCTCCACGTCCAGTTTCTGCAGGATGCCAGGTGACCTTTCAGCATGCTAGGCGGTGCACAAAGGCTTTAAGGCAGAGCAAGGAGTTGGGCTGATAACCAGTAATGAATGGAAGACGGCCAGCTGCTTTCCATTTCAACACCAAGATGAAACCCAGGTGTTGACAGACCAACCCTCTGCATCATGAGCTGGGCATCACCCTCCCTGTTAGCATGCGAACCACTGGCCTCCTGCTCTGCCCAGACAGAGGTATATCATTCCCTGGTTTTGCTGCTCTTTAGGGCAGTAGATTAAAGTTACTTTTTGGGGTCTAAGCCTACTCAGTTGTGGATGAAGGAATATCTTCCATCTGTCCATGCCCGATATTATGGTCCACATGCACCCATTCTCCATCAACGCTCCCACTCATTGCTTTCGTGGCACATTGACAATAACAGTTTTCATTGATAAAACACCCTCACTAGCTTCGAGGTTAGCATGTCTGCCCATCCACCTGCTCACCTATGCCCCTATGCTGTTGAGCAGAATCTGTTATAATGTATTTGTCATATATATAAGGGTCCTCAATCACAGCCATCCCACCAGGTGACTGGAAAATAGACAGCATCATTTAAAAAGCAACACCGTTACCAAGTGACACTTCCCTCCCGTTTGCCTCACTTGCCAAGGGATTTGTCACTCTAGCTCTTTTTCAGCTGGACCCTGCTTGGGTATTTTTGGAGTGAGGTGCTGTTCCAAGCCCTTTGTGAATAGCCAGCATCTACATGCTGCTTCCTTCTCTAAGGAAGATGAGCAGAGAACCGCACTCACAGCAATGGCATTCCAGGAAAAGGTGGGTGCCAAAGTGGTAAAAATAGCTTTGGAAGAGCTCTTCCTGCCCACTCCACTCCACCCAAGCTCTAGTTCATTTTTCACCTTCAGTTTTTCTGCCTTCTGTATGTGGGCCAAGGAAAACTGACTTTAGCAAATGCCAAGCTTCTTTCAGGAGAAGAAAGTTCTTTCTTTTTTATGGAAGAAGAAAGTTCTGGCATTGGCTCTGTTGCCTGTGGAGCCATGGAAAGAAATGACTTCTCCAACCAACTACCCAATCCCAAGCACCATAGAAACGGTTCAGAATTGCCTGCTCGAGCCCCAGGCTGTTTCTGATGTTTGGCACAGAGATGTTTCTCCTGCCTGTAGGACTGATGCTTGCTGCAGACAGCTGCTTGATGCCATGAGAGTTCAAAGCTCGTTGTTTTCTGAAGTTCTAGGAGACCTTTTTATAGAAGACCAGTCCAGACTTTCAGCCATTTAGTCACTGGACAATCAGAGTTAATGCAGAACAGTCCCAAATTTACAAAAACTAGAAATTTAGTTCTCTCCCCACTCCCTCCCCCATCAAAAAAGCCTGTGAAACTAGCCATCAGGAGATATTATTAATGCCAAGAATGTAACAGGAGACAAGCCCACATTAGCTGCTTTTATGGCTTAGGAGAAGGTGCTGAGTTGCAGCAGTGAGAATTTAGATAGCAGCTTTTTGGGAAGGTTAGAAATCCACATCTCCCAGCCTTAGAGCAGCTGCTAGTTGGTAGAAGTCAGGAAATAATTTTGGTTTGGACAGATTGCTGTTTCCTAGGGGGTCTTATGCCTTCCCCATAGCAAAAAGGTTATAAGCAGTTATTCAATCCTGTCCAGCAATTCTGCTTTTATTAGCATTTTATACTCTACACTGATTTCCAACTGCAGTCACTGATGTCCTGGGGACTCATACTGTTTAATTGTCTGGCATTATGCTAAAATTCCTATTCGGTCAAGCAGGTACATTATGCAAAACCAAAGATCATTTATGTTTCCAGTACCTTTCCTAATACCCTCACTGGTTCTAATGCTTTGGGCAGTTCCAGTCTCTTTGTCCCTTCCTGATGGGTAACTCTGAGAGGAGTAATGGGCCCTCATGGCCAGGATAAATACATTTTTCTTCAGCTGCCATTCACAGAATGCTCTCCCTGGAAGGCAGTTTTGAGAACAGTTATCTGGCCCAAACAAATGAATCTTTGCTTTAGACCCCATGGGATATGTTTTCATGGATACTTTATTTTGCAGTGTAATTAATGATATTAGTGTTAATAGTCCCTGCATATCCTGCTGCCACTGTTCCCATGTGTTCCTTACCTGGAATATGCATTCAATGGAAACAAGGGTCAGAAAAAGAAAAAGCAGAGGCCAGAAGCTAAGAAATCAAAGCCATGAAATCTGAGGGATACACCTGCACAGGGAAACTCCTCCCCAGACTGGGACCTCGCAGTAATCTTGCTGGCAGCCCCAAGGGTTTATTCCCAAAAGTGGTTTTGCCCATCAGAGAAAGCATTCTTCTGGAAGATGAGAACATGGAGACGAGGAGATGGCCAACCCTTGAGAGAGATCTGTACCCTGAATCCCTCTCCATAATTTTCACTGTGAAACCTTCCTCACCTCAATGTCCATTCAGTAAGATGGCCCTGGCGCAATGGCATGAGCCTACCAGCTCTTGTTGGACTGGTCCTCAGCCATGCAACATGACAGCAGCACATCATGACAGCAGGACCAGTGCTAGCAGCTGGTGGCTGAATGCCTTTGCAACTTTGCCTGTGCCACAGTCCTGGAAAGCAAAATTGACCACAGTTCATGTTGCAAGGCAGGTCAGGAAGAGGGGGCATGTCCCAGTGGGAGGCAGATGGGACTTGCAGCGCAGTGCTTACCATCAGCCACACCACTGTATCCTTAGCCTGTCTTCAAAGGACCCCCAGATTACATTTCTTGCTGCCCAGAGGAAGACATCTTACGCTGCAGTTCTCAAAAAATGCAGGTCATTTCTGTGCACTGGTCTGAGCTTCTCTGAGATCCCATCATAGCCTGTCAGAGCTAAATTGAGCACGCAGAGCTCTGTCAGGACCAATCAGCCCCACTGGGATATGTACCATGGTTACCCCTTCCCTCATCTACTGTCACCAGTGCCAAGCCTTCTGCAGTCCCAGAACCTCCTGGCATGGTGCCGTGCTGCATCCCATAGATCTACCCTGTGCCTCACCAGTTTTCCCATTCTTTCTGGGTTCACCAAGAGCTACCACAGCTGGGGCAGCAGAAAGCAGAAGCACTCAAAATCACAGTCCACAGGGCGTGCCTGGCACATCATATGGCTTCTTCCTGCTGCTTTTTTCCCCCACCTGAGTCTCCTAGGCATTGCTGGGATATGGCTTCAGGGATGGTATGGTGAAGTCAGACCCCATCTTGTCACATCACTAACTATGGATCCAACACATCCTTGCATTACAGTTCTACCCCTTCTGGAATTACTGGCACCATGTGGGATCCAACTATGGATCCCACACATCCTTGCATTACAGTTCTCCCCCTTCTGGAATTACTGGCACCATGTGGGATTATTAACAATATGCCTGGGGAGGATTTGGGATGTAGGGCTGAGTGCTTCCACAAGCAGCTCTGCCAGCCCTGCAGAGACAGTGCAGGGCAGCATCGGCAGCATCAGCAGATGGCCTGAAGTCCCTGTGCATCCAGCTGGACATGAGGCAGGGCTCATCCTGCCTGGGGGCAACAAGAGACACTAGTCCTCCTGTCCAGACATGATTTTTGTGATTTCTGTATCTGTGCCTTACCCTTGTTGCCCAGCTCCAACACATACCAACAGGAACCAGCTGCAGAGGGCATGAGACTGAAGGCAAGCAAAAATTCACCAACTTGTACACAGACTTATGCTTAATTAAACAAAGAAGTTGTCCTTGATGAATAACAGACATTCAGCTTAGTGACTGAAACAAAAGATGCACAAAATAATTAAGCTTATCTTGAATTTATTTTGCTCAGTCTCAAATGGAAGGTTTCACTTGGTTTCGGGCTTACTTAACAGCTTTTCAACCCAGCTTATTTCTTCTCTGTTCTTCCCTCCCTTCCCCCCCACCCCGACAATTCTAAACTGCAAATTCAGTTCAGAAATTATCAGCATTTGACAGAGTTGAAATGATACTGTTAAACGAAAATGTTTTCCCAGCCTAAAATGTTTTCCCATATCTTCTGCTAAAGTCAATTCATATATTTTTTTTCTCCCAAAACTTCAAATTTTTTTGTGCAAACTTATTGGTTCTTAAAAACAAAACAAAAGCCCCTCTGCCAGCTCACTTGCTTCTAGTTCAGTGGGTGTGCTTTTCATTATGAGTGTAGGGAATGTCACAAGTTTGTTCATTTGAGATTTCTTAAAATAAACATACAGAGAAGGCTGAAAACTATAAGTAGGCATTTACATTAAAAAACCACCCAGGTTAAATACTGAGAAAAATTAGCTTGCTTAGCAAAAGGACATGCCTCATAAAGCCACTACTGGATTTTTCCAGGGGGAAATATATTGGTATGTGAATAGGAACCCATGTGGGAAAACTTATTTATTTATGTGAATGCAAGAGAAAATTGTTTCTTGATTTAAATCTCCCAATTACATATTCAAATATTCACTAATCTAACATTTTACCTTCAGAAAAGTCTTATCAATGCATCAGAGCAAAAACAGCATTACCAAGTCAGCTGCACTCTGCATTAACCTCTGCAGAAATTGTTTGTGTAAGACAAACATTGACTTGTTCCAGAGAGAAGCCCAACAGTACTCACCAAGGGAAAACATGCAATAGCTTGAAACCCTGGAGCTTACATGACAATTTTCATCATAGCCTGGAGCAAATCAGGAACTGATTCACCTCCATAGCTGTCCCCACCAGGCTGCAAGTCCCAGACACGGGTTTACATGTAAACTCTTTCCCTACTTCCCTCTTTTGTAAGTTTTGTAAGGGGCCAGGAAGAAATCTGCAACTCCTGGAAGGATGTGATTAATTTATCTCCCCTCCTTACTCCACACCTTGCACCTTGGTGACTACCAACTGTATTTCCAACTGTATCTCTTAGTGTCCCAGATGGTCAAGAAGCAAGAGAAATGGTCCACCCTCTGGCCAGGAGGGAGCTGTAGGTGGGACATCAGGTCAGGCTGACCAAGTGTAAAGACAGCTCAAGGTTGGGTTTTCAGAGCATGCCTCTGGGTTTTGGTTTGGCGAAAGACAGTTTTGCCTTCTGAAAACCTCTTCTTTTCAAGCTCAGAGTTTGGTTTTTTTTGTGCACAGAAAGTGAAAAAATAAATTATATTTTTGGACCTCCACACCCATACCTTAGCAGGACCGGAGCAGGTGCTTTCACGAGGAAGAATCGGCTCGCTGCCATCAGCACAGGCATTTTACAAGAGGGGCTCGCATAAAGAAGGTAATTTGTTACAGTCTTTAAAAAGCAGCCGTGCAGTAAGCACTGGGCAGGGAAGATAAATTTCTTCATTTCTTACAGAGTTAAATCTTGCTAATTAAGACCGCATTGCTGCTTGCTAGAGAGAATTTGCATTGATATCTAATATTTCCCACATGTGCTTACCAGCAGTGAATGTATCAGCCTGTCTGAAAGCACAGGCATTAACTTCCCCTGCTTTCCAAGAGCATTGGTTTTGAGAAATGGACCTCTTATTAGTGCTGCGTGAAAGGCTGTGCCTCTGTAGACCTCTTTGTAGACTTTGGAGAAATATTTCTCTAATGTTGTTATTTATAGACATACCCAGTCAGAGTTGTGGCCCCCTCCCCATCTGAGAGTGGGGATTTCATGAGGGTGCAGGAAAGGTAAGTGGAAGATGCTGGCCTTGTCTCAAGACACTTAACAAATACGTACACGGGACTGCAGGTCCCCTGGGAGAGTATTAATGGCTGCAAATTGAGAAAGGCTGAAATTGTCTCTCCCAACTAGTCCACAAGGACAGGAGATGTTTTCCATTGTAGAAATGTTAAAAGGCTAAGGGTAAGATTGCAACTTTCCTTTTGTACTTGCTGGCTGACATCTCCTTAAGTGGTGATTCAGAAGAGCTTTGCATCTGAAGCTTCAGTTATGAGGAATGTTTCTTATAATGCTAGCAGGTGACCCAATGCAGGAGGAAAGGCCCTGGGAAAGGGAAGAAAAGGAATAAAGGAAAATGCTCTCATCTAAATGATTCACCGAGCTGGATACCCCTCCTATCACCCAGGACACGGATCAAGATGAGGCATGCATCTCCCATGTATGACTTTCCAGCTGGGCAGAGGACATAGGTAAAGAGGGGCTGGGTCCATGGAGTGGGGAGGAAGGGAGGTGACCCCACCAGACTGAAGCAGCTGAGGAAACCATGCCTCTGTGACTAGACCTCATCTGGGAGATGACCTCTTGCATGGTCCCGTATCCTGGAGATTCCTCATAGAAGTATGTCCTACTGGTGGCATACCTGTGTTGGAGAAGAGATCAATAGCTCAACTGAAGTGCATTTATACTAATGCACAAAGCATGGGCAATAAACACAAGGAGCTGGAATCCGTCACGCTCCAGGGAAACTATGATGTGGTCGCCATCACAGAAACATGACCCACACAACTGGAGAGCTGCAATGGATGGCTACAAGCTCTTTAGAAGAACAGGCAAAGAAGGAGAGGTGGAGGGGTAGCCTTGTATGTTAGAGAGTGTTTTGACTGTCTAGAACTCAACGACAGTAATGATAAGATTGAGTGCTTATGGGTAAGGATCATGGGGAAGGCTAATAAGGCGGATATCCTGGTGGGAGTCCGTTATAGACCACCCAACCAGGGTGAGGAGACAGAGGAAGTACTCTACAAGCAGTTGGCTGAAGTCTCACAATCTCTAGCCCTTGGTCTCGTGGAAGACTTCAACTTACCAGATATCTGTGGGGAATACAACACAGCAGAAAGAAAGCAGTCTCGGAGGTTCCTGGAGTGTGTGGGAGGTAACTTCCTGATGCAGCTGGTAAGCAAGCCAACCAGGGGAGGTGCCCCACTGGACCTGCTGTTTACAAACAGAGAAGGCTTGGTGGGTGATGTGGTGGTTGGAGGCTGTCTTGGGCTCAGCGACCATGACATGATAGAGTTCTTGATTCTTGGAGAAGTAAGGAAGGGGGTCAGCAAAACCACTACCCTGAACTTCAGAAGGGCACACTTTGGATTTTTAAGGAGTCTGGTTAACAGAGTCCCTTGGGAGGCAGACCCACAGGGCAAAGGAGTCCAGGAAGGCTGGATGTTATTAAAGAAGGAAGTCTCAAAGGTGCAGGAGCAGGCCGATCCCATGTGCCGTATGTCGAGCAGGCGGGGGAGAAGACCGGCTCGGCTGAATAGGGAGTTTTGGCTGGAACTCATGAAAAAAAGGAGAGCTTACCGCCTTTGGAAGAAGGGGCCGGTGACTCAGGAGGACTACAAGGATATCGTGAGGTTATGCAGCGAAAAGATTAGGAAGGCAAAGGCCCAGCTGGAACTTAAACTGGCTGCCACCATTAAAGATAACAAAAAATGTTTTTATAAATACATCAGTGACAAAAGGAGGGCCAGGGAGAACCTCCCTCCTTTGTTGGATGCGGAAGGTGACCTCGCCAGGAAAGATGAGGAGAAGGCTGAGGTACTTAATGCTTTCCTTGCCTCAGCCTTTAATACACTGGTCATCCTTGGGCTTGTCGGGCCCCTGTGCTGGGAAATGGAGATAGTATGCAGAATGAAGTCCCAGCTGTTGAAAAGGTGGCAGTCACCAACCTTCTCCTTCACCTGGATGTTCACAAGTCCATGGGGCCGGATGGGATCCACCCGAGGATACTGAGGGAGCTGGCAGAGGAGCTCGCCAAGCCACTCTCCATCATTTATCACAGTCCTGGTCAACCGGGGAGGTCCCAGATGACTGGAAACTAGCAAATGTGATGCCCCTCTACAGGAGGGGTTGGAAGGAGGATCTGGGCAACTACAGGCCTGTCAGCCTGACCTCGGTGCCGGAAAAGGTCATGGAGCAGATCATCCTGAATGCCAATATGCAGCACATGCGGGACAACCAGGGGATTGGGTCCAGCCAGCATGGGTTTATGAAAGGGAGGTCCTGCCTCACTAACCTGGTCTCCTTCTATGATAAGGTGACCCACTTAGCAGATGAGGGGGAGGCTGTGGACGTTGTCTACTTGGACTTTAGTAAGGCCTTTGACACTGTGTCCCACAGCATTCTCCTGGAGAAGCTGGCTGCTCATGGCTTGGACAAGTGCACTCTGCGCTGGGTTAAAAACTGGCTGGACGGCCAAGGCCAGAGAGTGGTGGTGAATGGAGTCAAATCCAGTTGGCATCCGGTCACGAGTGGTGTTCCCCAGGGCTCAGTGTTGGGGCCAGCCCTGTTCAATAACTTCATTGATGATCTGGAGGAGGGGATTGAGTGCACATCAGTAAGTTTGCAGATGACACCAAGCTGGGTAGAAGTGCTGATCTACTGGAGGGCAGGAAAGTCCTACAGAGGGACCTGGACAGGCTGGATCATTGGGCCAGAGCCAATGGTATGAGATTCAACAAGGCCAAGTGCCAGGTCCTGCCCTTCTGTCACAACAACCCCATGCAACGCTACAGGCTTGGGGTGGAGTGGCTGGAGAGCTGCCTGGAGGAAAAGGACCTGGGTGTGTTGGTTGACAGCTGGCTGAACATGAGCCAGCAGTGTGCTCAGGCAGCCAAGAAGGCCAATGGCATCCTGGCTTCTATCAGCAATAGTGTGGCCAGCAGGACCAGGGAGGTGATGGTGAGGCCACACCTTGAATACTGTGTTCAATTTTGGGCCCCTCACTACAAGACGGACATTGAGGTTCTGGAGTGTGTCCAGAGAAGGGCAACAAAGTTGGTGAAGGGTCTAGAGAACAAGCCTTATGAGGAGCGGCAGAGGGAGCTGGGATTGTTTAGCCTGGAGAAGAGGAGGCTGAGGGGAGACCTTAGTGCTCTGTACAACTACCTGAAAGGAGGTTGTAGCAAGGTGGGGGTCGGTCTCTTCTCCCTAGTAACAAGCGATAGGAGGAGAGGAAATGGCCTCAAGCTGTACCAGGGGAAGTTTGGGATGAATATTAGGAAAAACATCTTCACTGAAAGGGTTGTCAAACATTGGAACAGGCTGCCCAGGGAGGTGGTTGAGTCTCCATCCCTGGAGGTATTTAAAAGAAGGGTAGATGTGGTGCTTGAGGATACGGTTTAGTGGTGGACTTGGCTGTGATAGGTTAGCGGTTGGACTCGATGATCTTAAGGGTCTTTTCCAACCTTAAAGATTCTATGATTCTATGATTCATGCTGGGCACTACCTAGCCCTAAAAAATACCCTAAAAGCAACTCCTCATTCTTGGGCTCCTCATCATGACAGCACTGGTGTCCCTCTGCTCTGAAAGCAGAAAACAACCTACCCAGCAGGAACAAGCAGTGAGCTAAGGAGGTGATCAGGCTGAAAGGATGTCAAGGAAGGCTTGGACAGAGATCAGGTGCACACCAGGAATCCTTATTAAATAAATATCAATATGCTAATTCATTGAAGACGTATGAATGCAAAACCATTAATGTGTGTCTGTGTTTGCAGCTGAAGGGAAGTAAAAATAAGTCTTCCACCACACTGTAGGTTCTGGTGTTTCCAAACTCTGCTTTAATTCATAGATGGAACAAACAGTCAAAAAGGTTGATATTTTACTGCAAAACCCCTCTTTCCCAAACTCTCAGCCCAGCTTTGTGCTGGACAAGCTCATAACCCACACTTCGTGGTAATGTTGATTGAGGTTTACATCCAATAATGCCAAAGCAACCCACAGCAAAGTAGACAGCACACATTTGGCTTTAAAAATGTTGAAGCCAAAACACTAATGCTGCAAATCACAAGGCCCATTAAAGTGAAAATGAATGCTAATATGTTTGTGTAAAGCCAAAATGGAATTTAACAGAGAAAGTTGTGAAGCAGCGTTTTCTGTCACTGGAACAAATCATCAGGAGGACTGAAACTCACTGGCTTGACATTATCAGAACAAGCTGGGCAAGGTGAAAAGATTTGTCTTGACACTTATTTGTGGATGGATAATTTTGTTGAACAAATTTTCTGAGGGGAAACCTTTTTTGACTTTTTTTGTGAGGGTTCTACTTAATGAGCCAGCAAGAAAGACCAGTGAAGGAGTGAAGGGCACTAGAGCGAGCCCTGAGCTGCTGAGCCTCCACTACTATGCTGTCTCTGGCAGTAACACTGGTGTTATTGCTAATTCTTTCCATTTGATTATAAGCTTTGTTGGTTTTCAGGGTTTTTTGCTTAAATTTTCTGGTTTTGGTGTTTTCACAGGCCAGGAGATATCCAAGATACTGCTGAAGACGAAGAAATCCATGATTTAAAACAGATAGGTAACTCCTTTCTCAAAACATTGCACAAACACAGCTGTTTGCACAGGAGGTGAATTTTCTGGCAATGGTATATGTGGTTTCCCTTCCTTTGGCTGCTGCTAAGTTCTCTAATTATTAATAACTTTGCTAATTACAGTGTTGGGCTGGACTCCCACAGAGACAAATGGTTACCAGTCCTGCAGCCACAAGTAAGGGAAAGCAGTGATTTCCAGGGGACTGATGTGTAGTTCTGCACAAAGTGGTCAAGTGAGTTGCTGCAGTCAGAGCAGGGAAATGTGGGTTCAAACCCGGCATCTGCAAGCAGAGCAGTGTCAGGTAAATCTCCTTTCCTTTCTCCTGGAAGAACAGTGCTCACCAGTGAGCTGTGTGAGGCAGGTCACATCCTCTAGTTGCAGATGCACGGCAGGTGGCACAAGGTCACTGCCCTTAGAGACAGCTGACAAATGGAAGAAAGGCAGCCAGAGAGCGGGGAGAGATTAACACCTGTCTTTTAGTGGAAATGGAGTAAATGACACTCAAGAAGAGAAAGGCAGGGAAAATACCTAGAGGTGAGCTCAGGCAAGGTAAGTTCTACAATTTGCAAGAAGTCTTCAGGTTGCTAAGTCTTTCAGCCTTGCCTGGTGCAGCCATTGTGAGGCACAAACCAGGCTGTTTTAATTGGTCTGGGCTCTGCAGGTGATGAATTGACCCTCTTCGGCAGGATGGTGGACCATAAAGCCTGAATCTCAGAGCCTTACGCCTACCTGGAGCTGTTGATATGCTTGTTCCTTGAAAAAAACTCCTAAAATTCTGTGTATTCCACCATGGGAAAAACCAGTCCATCTGTGACTTTAAGCCTAAATAATTTGGCAGGGACTTTTAGGCTTGGTCCACACATGCACACACTGAGTTTACTCTTCCAACATTACAACAGCCTTACTCCTGCACTGCACTGCTCACCCTGGAGAAGGCCAAGACCACTGTCACCACTGCACTGATGGAATAGAGAAAAGCAGTTTTGTATGAGTCATGGTCAGACTCCAACACCACAGAGCCTGGGAAGCACCAAAGGAGTCCTGTGGACACCAGTGCTGCCTGCCGGGCTTCAATATTTCCCTGGGCTTCAGAGAACATACGTGCAATAAGCAGAGCCAGAAGGTAAATCCAGACCTTATGTGGTTTAGAGCTGGGGTAATTAATATAATGAGACTGCAACTGGAGTGTTTCAGCAGAGCTGAGGGTAGACGAATCTCTGCTGGACCCATTCTCCAAAGAAAGTCTGCAGAGCATCTCTCAGGGCCCATTACGGCTTGGCAGCCTGCTTGGTAGGAAAGCAGGTGGGAACTGATCTCTGAAAGCATGCCTCAGGAAATCTCCTCTCAGCTCCTCCAGAGAGCTCCACTGCCTGCTGCTTCTGCTCATCACTTACCAACAGGTTTTCCCTGGCAGCCTCCCACCAGCTCAGTTCTTTTGCAAATCTGGCCCCTGAAGGGGAACTCAGCTCTTTCAGAAAACCTGCTATGAAAGGAGCTGAATGAAAGCGTGCTGACACCCATGGGAAGTTCTTTGCTAGTTCCAGCAAGCTTTGGGCCATGCTGGTTCATTTCTCTATTCCCAGCACACTGTTATGGTTCTAGAGATCAAGGTGAAACAGGATCATCCACTTCACCGTTGTAGCACAAAAGAGATACATGAAGTCTGAAGAATAATTGAAGTCACACTCTCAATTCTTAACTTGCTTTAATTGAGGATATCAAAGAAGAATAAATTTCATTATCGGACTCAACAGGAAAAGCTAAGTTAGAGGGAGGTGGTTCTTTATTCATTCAGATGGCTATATATTACACATAGTATCTGGCAGAAAATAAAGTGTTTTAACTTGGAGGGAAATATTAATTTTAGCTGAAAAGAAAGTGTTTAATATGTTCACCATAACCTCTTTTTTCAGCAATATGGCTTAAGATCTTAAGGTAAATATTCTAATTGTTAACTTTACAATAATTGTATCATTATGATTTCTGAGGAGAAACATATTTTCAATCATACACACAAAATAAAATCACCACATTTCAGAGAGAAGACCAGCAGTGTGGATCCCATTGCATTTGGTGTAATGGATGGGGTAATGCTGGGCCAATTAAAACCTGCTAACGAGCTCACCATTGAACCCAGAGTTGGCCAGGCTCTGTTCTTGTAGTATTTTGGATGATTAAACACCTTGATCTTTTTGAGGTAACATACTCTAACACATAACAAGGACACTGTGCTCAGAAATTACAAATTCCTGGGAGCATAGGGCTGAAAGAACAGTCCTACCCTGGGTGTGACACAGTGCTGTGGATCAACATAAGGATGGTCTAGTCCCAAAGAGCTAGACTACAGCTTGTGCTCCGAACTGGTGATGAGGTCCCTTTGGTACTCTACTGGTGCCTCTTGACTTGGGAAACCAGAGAAATAAATCGCTTTCAGTGACGGGCTAGAAAAAAATACATGAAACCATCTGTCCCAGCACAGGCTGGGGTCTCCTGGGCTGGTCTTCTCTGGGACAGTAGCTGAACACAGATGCTCTGGAAGGACTAGAAGAAAGAGGCTGTGCAACTACCTGAAAGGAAGTCATAGCGAGGTGGGTGTTGGTCTCTTCTCACAAGTTACTGGTGACAGGATGAAAGAAAATGGCCTCAAGCTGTGTCAGGAAGGTTTAGATTGGATATTAGGAAACATTTCTTTACTGAAAGACTGGAACAGGCTGCCCAGAGAGGTGGTGGAATCACCACCTTTGGAGGTATTAAAAAAATGTGTAGACATGGCAATTCAGAGCATGGCTTAGGAGGCCTGGGGGTGTTGGGTTGACAGTTGGACTTGATGACCCTAGAGGTCTTTTCCAACCTTAATGATTCTATGTTTCCATGATTGGTTCTGCTTCAGCTCTTCTCTGGCAGCAAGGTGTCCAGTTGCTACCTGCATCAGTGGTTGTTCCCAGCCCATCACAGCAGAGTGCACCAGGAGGTCCTGTCCTCACCTTTCTTTTTCTAATGCTCTGGTATTTTCAGTCTTCACAATTGCCAGTGGTAAGGAGTTCCGTGGTGCAACCACATGCTGTGTGGAAGGACAGCAGAAACATCATTTCTTGATGTCCCTCCTCCTTTCCTCCCCTATGCAAAGAGTATTTTTTAAAGCTGAAAGACCTGTTGTGCTGAACTCATACTGAAACTCTCACCAGAAACTCTCTTTTCCTCCTGCTGTCCTGATGCACTAGTGGTGCTGCTGCACTTCAAGGTAAGCTTCCAACACCTGTGAGAAGTGAATTGTCTTCTCCCCACTTTTGACTTCTTTCTCATTTCATTACTTCTTTACTTCTCAGTGCCATATGTACAGGACTTGCAGGATCTACCTAGACTGCCACCAAGTACCACATATTAGTTAGGTGACTGGTTAGAGGTGTCAGAGCTGAAATGTTAAGGTAACTTGTATTCATTAGGCCTCTCAAAAAGAGAAGCTAGTTTGGGGGAAGACTGAAGCTGTGGACAATTCATTAGATGCACATCTTAAAGGACAGTGTGCCAGACAAGAGAATCTGATATGCTTTTGAATACCTGGAATTGATGTAATGTTACTGTGGAAAAATTATCTTTCACAGTTACTTGTTTTGGAAAATTTGCCTTTGACTGTGGGAAATTGCCAGCTGGTCTGGGTCATGGTGGATCTGAGGCTCACACAGATAAGTTGGCGTGGATGTCTTAGGAACTGAAAATCAAAGCCCTGTTTCCACCAAAGCATGCCATGAAATTTGGAATAAATTATCTAATTGAAATTTAATTGGTGTTATACTGAGAAATGCAAAACAAGGCAGTGTTAATTCAGCTAGTTTCCTTTCTCAAATATCAAGGACAAATTAAGGTTCCCACCAGCGTTATGCAGTGAGATGTATTTGCATGTGACATTGAGAAAAGGCTGCCCACTCTGGGAGCTGTGTATGCAGCTTTCTCTTCAAGGGCATTTTACAACTTCTTGCAATAGGAGAGACAGAATTCCACAAAAACTGAGATCTCTGAGGCATCCTAACCTCACTCATATGTCACAGCACCTCCCTAATTCATGAGAGGGGTGATGCACATCCATTCCAGAGCACCCATGCCTTCTGGCAGAACAAGCCAAACTCATTGTCTCCATGCAGTGAGGAAATCTGGTACCTGAAACACACTCAGCTCTGACACCATCACATCATAAATGTGAACTGGAACAAAACCAGAAATGCATCACTGCAGATTGATGGAGGTATCCTGGTTTGGTGGAATCAAAACTCCTCTTTGAGGTCAACTGGTTAGGCCACAAGAAAACACAAGTGCTTATGAAAATGAGAAGTTTCTGCTGTTTTTTCTGTTTTTCTCCTCCTAGCCCCAACGGGCAGAAAGTAATCAGATTCTTTTCTCTTTACTACTGTCTTTACCTGCTTAAAAAACACTGCAAGTTTCTCCTCAGTGTATTCTTCCCTGGGACGACCAGTTCTTTCCTCACATGCTGCATATTATGAATGTCCCCACTTTCTTGCTCTTCTGTGCTGGCTTCTTTCCAGTGTCTCTGCATAGTTCTTGAAGCACAGCTTCAAAATCAGGCACAACACTTGAGTCAAGACCTTGCCAGCCTCAAGGTGACCAGAGCAAAAGTAATGTCTTTCAAGCTGCACTCCTATTTGTACCCCTCCAAATCAGCTCTGTCTTTCTGCTAGACCATTCCCCACACCCAATGGTCTGTCCTCTGCATCCCCGCACCCTACATCTTGCTGCTTCCTAGTGTCATATCCATATCCTCATTTTTAGGCTGCTGAATTTTCCTGCCCTACACAACATACCCAGTGTGTCTTTAACAAATGTCACCTGAAGGACTGCAGATCATTTCCCTGATTCAGCCAGGCCAGCTTGACCAAATTCTGTCCCCTCAGTATCACCCACAATCTCTCACCTCCAAAATTCATCTGGGTCATGTCAGTTAATTAGTCCTGTATTTAATAAACCTATTAATTAGAATCAACCATTGCTAGTGCTTCCTGGTGACTTCACTCACACTATGTATTAAACTGCTTTGCAGGTGGCAGCATCAGAAGACCTCACTCATGTCAGCTGATATCCTCCCTGATACCCACCAGTTTCCCCTTCCCCTTCAAGCAGGTCACCTAGGCAAAGAAATGCCATCACTTTGTTCTGGCATGACTTGTTCTTGATGAATGCAAGCTGACTGCTTTTACCCCTCCAATTAGTCTTCATTAAGGACATGTGTAAGAAACGCGTGGATGTCACTGTCACTCTGGGCATCGTAGCTAGGCTGATGGGTTTAGGAGTCTCTACCTCCTTCTTTTCAAAACAAGTACTATCTCCAGCACTGTAGGCTTGCAGCCATGCCCCAGGAGGTCTCAAAGATAACAGGATCAGAAAGGAAAACTTGAATTTTCTTTCTTACAGCCTTGTTTCAAAAACAAACTTCCTTTGAAATTAATGCATTCAGAAGTAGCCTATTTTGATGAAATAGCCTTTTCAAGGACAAATATGTTCTGTCATGCACTTTTTAATCAGCTCTATCCCTGACTCATTTGAGGAATAATGCAATATTTTTCTTTCTGTATTGTTTGATATTTCTTTCTCTATTGCTTAGGTGAAGAAGACTGCTTGTATTTACCCCACTAGCGATGTCTGCTGTGTTGATGAAGTGCTGTTTTCTGGCTGTGGAAGAGTTTGGTCTCAATGAATTTTAAAATACTTAACACAGGAATCCTAACTGATCTTGACTGGAACTAAACTTGGGTGATTTCATCATTATCTTTGCTGAGAGCAGAGTTAGACTGGAAAATGTTTGAACTTGGCACCAATCAAGTGAATCAAGAGCTTTTCAATACTTGGTGATAAAATCTGAATACCTGATCAGTCACAGAAAGTCTCAGCTGTCCTGCCTCCTTCCAAGGTCTAGGTATGAGATGTTTCATTTAAAAAGTTCTGGTTAAACGACAGCCCTTAAGTCAATGCTCAGTTTGTATAATCAACACATCTTGCTGGTATTTATCATGCAAATTCTAGTAATCTCTGGGGGACTAACAAGATCTTCAGGTAAGTGAAGTGTTTGCCTGCCCCGCAGATCACAGCTGTGTTGGTCCCTGGTAGTTTTTACAATACCAAAGCACTTGGCTGTTGGTGGTGATGACCTGCTGTGAACCACAAATTTTCTTTGCATGTAATGGGAAAGGGAGAGGCAGAGAAAGAGTGTGAAGTTATGGAAAGAGGGAACCTGCACCCAATGGGAAGAAGGCATGCCGCGACCAAAGCAATTAATCTTCTCCTCAGCCTGCTGACTGGCTCGGGTCAACAAACTCTCAGGAAAGCTGATAAAGGAGACCAAAAACCAGACAAACTGTCCTGGTGCCCAAGGATGTAAGACGAGCACCTGAATAAAAAGTCAGTCTACAGCTGGAAGGGGAGGCCAGAGAATGACAGAAGGGGGAGGCAAGGAGGACTTGGCTGCCCTGTAGGTCTCCATGAATTGTCCCTTGACTGAGCATGCTCCGAAGGGATCATGGTTGATTCTTCTGTCTTTAGGCATCTCCTATTATCAGAGACTCCCCAGAGCACCCTTGCTTGCCAGGTGACCTCCTCCTCCCAGCAGCTGAGCTAGTGCAGCAGAGACACACTCAGCAGGCTGCAAGTCACAACCAAGGTCTGCGCCAGAGTTGCCCCTGCCAAGCAATAAAGAGCAAACTCTGTGTCAGCATACCCGTTCATAGCAAAGGGGAAAAAAAGCCTTATTCAGTCTAAAATGTGTCTTGCTTCAGCACCTAAGAAATTGGGTTTAGAGTCCAGGTATTGAAATGCTTATGGGGAACTGACAGCATGGAAGTTAATCCCTGGCAGAGGATGTGCTGTGGCCTTGAGCCCAGTGCCACCCCCCTGAGGAAGGACTGCATTGCTGGGATGGTTTGTAGGGGCTCAGTTTGCTGCCTCGGGAACCAGAGATGTGTGAACTCACATCTGCCTTGAAATGCAGCTTAGCATTCTTGCTTTCCTTTTGGTTCCTTCTAGCCAAAGGATGGCTTCACATTGTGTGTCCTTTGCCCCTAGCCTGAATCTCAGATGAATGATACTTTTATTTAAAAGAAAACCAACCCATCTGCTTCCCACGCTTCTGCTCCTGTTTCCAGCAAAGGAAGCCTTAAACCAGTTTTTCAGTGCACCAGAGTGTGTCCATCTCTCTCTACCAATCTGCTGTCCTGTCAACCGTTCTTTCCCATCCTTTGACCCATTGCAAAGACCATCTTCATTAATGCCATTTCACAGATAGAGAGGACCAGCTCCTAGCTGGAGGACTGCATTACTGGATGGCTGCTGCCAGTGTGGAAGAGAGTCTTTACCACACTGTGCCCCTTCTCTGCACAGCTATTCAGGACAAGCTCCCTGATAATGTCTTTTCAGACACATTTTATAGGAGGAGGGACAATTAGGTCCATGTAAGGTGAGCTGCTGCATGAATACAGTCCATCTCTCCCTGTATGGCAGGCTCCTTGCTCTGCAGATTTCCCCCACATGGAGGGTTTTTTGCAAGGACTTGTGTCTCAATGTCTACCTAACCAGCAGGTTGGTCTACTAAAAAAAAAAAGATACTTTTTCTCAGCAGATCAGGCCTAACAGGCCCCCAGGACCTGATAATCACTTGGTCAGCACTCTGGTTATATGGGAGAAATACAGGATGACAAGATATATCATATTAACATGCTACAACTCTCTACTCTCCTACTGCATGGAGTTCTGAAAACTAGAAAGTAATCCACATATTGAAATAAAATATTCCAATTTCCCTTCATTATTGAAGATTATTTGCTGCTCCATCCTTTTGCCAAACTCTTTTTTTTTCTTTTCTTTATCTGCTTCATTTCGCTTTACTGCTAACGGTGACTTAACTACGATTTATGATTCAAGTCAAGAGCCTGATTGCATTTAGTTTGTTGGTGACAGAATCAATTCATTCTGGGTAAGAAGAATGATGCATTGCTTGTCAGCCCCTTACTGGTCCATGGATTATTGAAAAGGCTAGTGAGTGTCTTTGTATGTTTTGGAGTCATGGGTTTTCTGCTTAAATAGCTTCATAATCACTAAAATTCAATATTCCTCTCCTGGTTGGAAGTTATGGGAATTCTCACATAAAGGAACAGAGTGAACATATCCTGGTCTTCAAAGGTCTGGTAAATGGACCACAAGAGGACACACATATGACTGTTTGAATTGCTGCAGAAGGAGAAACACTTCAGTGCAGCAAAGGAGGAGACTCTGCAGTGGGCCGGCGCTAAAAGAAGATCTGGACTGCAACTGCTCTGTGAACTGCCTGTGATCCCCAACTTCTCACAACTGTCTGTTGGACATAGGTGTCCAGAACAGCATCACACTTGAAGTGCCAGGAAGAGCCTTAGCTGGGTGAAAAGCAGGTGATGGTGGAAACCGTCATCTCCCATGGCTCCTGCCTTCCTCCTGGCCACCACAGGAGGTGGCTGCCCTGCAGCAAGGGCATGTGGTGGCTCAAACCCATCTTGCCATTCCCAGGGTAACTGGGGTTGAAATAGGACTTGGGCAAAGGCCATGTTGGTCGCCCAGCAGAAACCCAATGCACTGCCTCTGCTCTGAGGCTGCAATGGTCAAGAAAGAGGATTTACTTCTGTCATGTGGTTGAAGGGCAAGGGGCGAGACATGCCTCCTAGAACTACCCAGAGGCCTGGGAAAGCCACGAGGTCAAAAGGCCGACTGTCACCCTCGATTAGGTGCTGGGCTTTTTATATGTTGCAAATACCAGCTATAGCAGAGAGCGAGGAGGTCTCAGAGCAGGTGGCTTTTGAGGCTGCAGCTTTTCCAGCACATTAGGTTTCCTCCAGAACAGGGCATTTCCCTCTGATTTGCTTCAAAGTATGTAAGTTCTGATAAAATTACAGGCTAGCACAAGGAAAGTACTAGAAAAAACTCTTACTAAGTTTCTGTTGATAATATCAAGTCATCTCATTCTGTGGAGGTAAAATAAATAAATTCCTCTTTCAACTCACCTGTTTCCATTAATTTCACTTGAACTGTTAGGATAATATCAAATATTAATTTTAATATTATATTTCAGTGATGTTTTTAATATTTGCTGGTATAATGCTTTGTTGTTATAGGAGCAAAATGTGTGTACCTTATGGAAATGGAGCATTTAGGTACTGTTGAAACAAAATTATTTGATGTAGTCAAGACAATCCAATTTGATTATTCTCATTAGACATTTCTGGAGAAAGGAGAGGGAAGAGCATTTTATGTTGAAAGTTGATTTAAAACAAAAATTACTTCTGAAATGTTGGGATTTTATCACTGGCTAAAAATGCTGGTATCTGGCAGGTATTTATGCCAAGAAAGAAAGAAACTAAGAAAACTAAGTGTGAAATGAAAAGGAACAAGGAGACGGCCAGCTGCTGATTGTCTTGTTGGGGGCTGTGGAGGTTACCTTGCCAGCCTATAGATGTAGCAGAGCTACCGCAGGGAAGACTGTTAGAAAACCAGTGTACTCAGCTTTACAAATTAAAAGCCTCAGCTTCATCTCTCAACCTCTTTTTGTCATTTTTGTTGTCTCCCCCTCTACTAATGGCGTTGCTTGATTTCCTCTTGCTGCCCCAAGAGAGGGGGGGTGGGAGAGTCTCCTCTCCTTCCCTCTTGCTAGAAGTCTCCCCAACATTTTGCACATCACTGAGCAGGTCGGGCTGAAGGAGGGCCTTGTCCAGCAGCCCATCTTTATGTCCCCATAAGTATCCAGATCAAATGGGCATATAGGACTGAGCCAATGGGCTGGAACTCAGGACACCAGAGTTCATGGAGATCTGTAAATATCTAACCACAGGATGTGGACATAAGGTTATGCTTGACTAGTTACATCCCAGGGAAAGTTAATTCCTGTGTTGTCTATCTTTCTGGCACAATTCACCTACGTTCCCAGCCGAGAGCTGAAAGAAATGTAACTTGAAAGTGCCCTAAAGAGCAGAGCTGGATGCAGTTGACATATGGATGAGGGAGCTGGATGACCTTCACTCCCTAATGGATTCACTCCTGAGTTAAAAACATCTGAGGCTTTGGCTGTATCTATTCATCAGACTAATGGTGTGATGGTGGTTGCGCTTATTGGATTAAATCAGCACTGAGGCATGGACTTATGCTAACAAGCAGCGAGTTCTCCAAAGTCCCTGAATTATGTGATGTCTGCTGGCTGCTCCTCCAAAAGCAATGGGCACTGTGTCAGGAGATGCATCATAAAGTGTCATGAAGACATTTTATATATCATAAAGAAGTCAGACCAAAGGTTTACTCAACACTGGCCCATGTCTGAGTAAATGCACGCCAAAGTCTCAGATGTGTGATGACTCTCTGCTCCTTAGGAGGTCCCATACGACATAGCACTGTCCTGTTCTCCTTGGGAGAACAGGTAGGGTGCTGTCTGTCCCCATGCTGCAGGGACTCCTGAGCAGACCCCTGTGGGACAACTTGGCAGCTGGGGATAAATACATTACGCTGTTCTGAGCAAGACCACTCTTTTCTCTCCAGTGGTAGGAAATAGGGAAGAATGTTTCTATGCACTGGAAAAAATGGATAAATGATGTGTGGCACCCTGTCATTTTGGGAAGGCTCTTGCTAGGACAATTGACTCATCTGTCCTGGTGAGGTCTACTTTTATGTCCTGGGAGGTAGGAAAGCATGTTCATACACATCTTGTTCTCAACACTACAAACGGCACCTTGGCTCCAGACCTGTTTTGTGTAAAATGTTTCCAGGGAAGGCAACGAAAAACAAAATATCAGATCTATGACCTTCATTACTCTCTGTTCCTGACAATAAGATTCCTGCTTACAGAAGTGGATGAGCAATGGTACCTCTCCTTCAGAAGCGCATCTCAGCCAGCACTCCCAGTTCACTGAAACCAGAGTGCATTTGATGCCACTACGTACCAAGACACCTTCTTAACTCCAGTTATAGCTTTGCTTTAAGCTATCTCTGTGCTTGCGTTCCACTTGCTCCTTTGCTAACAGAAGTCTGGACTGAGGCACTATTTCCTGTAACAATTTCCCTCCCCAAGATGTTCCCCTGCTTTTCCTCTTTCTCATTCGTTATTAGTGACATCTAGTGACCAGCAAGAGTCATGCAGCAAATGAATGAAACCATAATTAATAAGGTAGACTGAACTCACGTGACAAGAAAGTACTCGTTCTATTAGTTTAACAAGTATTTCTCACTGCTGCACATAGAGAAATCAACCAGGCAGGAGATCTGGTGTCTGAAATTATCCTCTACTCTTCAGCCCTTTGCAGAATGCCAAGGGCTGCCCTAGCTCCTGCAGGACATCCTATGAAGAAGGCCCTCAGCTAAGAATTTCCAGAATGTTTTGTGACACATATTACAGTCTTGGGGTTTGCATTTTGACGTGCTTTAAAGGGTCTGATTTTCAGGTAAGGAATTTTCAGCTTTTCTTATACATCAGGTTTCTTCAGGATATCTCAGTTGGGTGTCTGAAAAAATAGACAATTTGTAACATCTCCTTTTAACCTGCTTTCCTGATAAAATGAGAACATTTAATTGCTTTGTGTATTGCCACCATTTAGCTGAGTCTCTACTCCCTACCAGTTTGCACCCCAAGTGACACAGTAGTAGAAGTCTCTGAGGTTATTATGCTCCTACCATGTTTTGTGCAAGTAGGAAACCATGCAGAGCAAAGTGCCTGAGATGGCCCTACAGGGACAGAGGCTGCAGCAGCACTGAAACCCTAACTGGATGCTGACAAGTCTGTTTCGGAAAGAAGGCAAGCGGGACAGACACCTTATACATATCCCAGCCATAGCAAAAAAATATCACTTGAAGTTCATGACTTTTAGCACACCAAAGTCAACCGGCTTTGAGATGCAAATCAAGGGAAAAATGGGTTTGGTGCCACTGGTGCTTGCTACTGCAAGAATAATCTGTAAAAATGACCAGAAAAAGGGGGGGTGATCTCATATCCTTTTTCTTGCCTCTTTTTTCCAAAGTAATGCCTATACTAAGTGAGCAACAGTGCGCGGCTGTAGAGCACCCCAGGTGTGAGACACAACAGAGAGGCAGAGAGGTTAATACACCACAATTTCTGATTTGAATTGCCTCTTCTCACTGGTGCCCTCACCCTGAAGAACTTAGTTTTCAGAGGTAATGCCCAGCTTTCAGCTCTGCCACAAGCATGCTCTAGAGACCAAGGGAGCCACCAGCAGGGAGCTGGGGAAAGAGCTGGCTGCAAAGCGGGCCAGCTGAGGAGTCCAGCTCCCCAGCAGCTTTTCAGAAAGCTCTCTCAGCAACCAAGCTTCCACACTGATGGAGATCATTCCTTATATGAAAAGCATTTTAAAAGAGCTGAATCAACATTGCATTGTTTTTTAACTTGTAAGCTCACCAGTGTGCTGTGCAGGACATGAACTCTGTGCCATGCATACTCTGTTCCTGACCCCGCCACAGTAAGTGGTGTGGCATGGGGCTAGCAGAAATGGAGATACATACAGCTCTCCAGCTGGAACATGCTGCTGCTGCACCTCTTCTGCTCTGGGAATCTGACTGTGAAATGCCACAATGTAGGTGGACAACCCAGCACATGGGACCTAGGGAATTTGCAGAGCTGAGCTGAGATGCACAAACACAGTGAGGAAGGGGAAGCAGAGCAGGCAAGGGCCAGGAGCAATACTCACATTTCTCTTTGTGTCCCTGCTTTACAGGTCAGTCTGCTTCTAGGTCCATGCTAGCCCCCAGGCTTCTGGAGGGATGTGTAAGGATTACAGACTCTGCAAGGCAAGAGCAGATTGAGCATGCTCCAGCCCGCAGGCTGGTTAGGTGAATGTCTCAGCATCATTTCCTCTGACAGATGTTGCAAACGATATGACTAGTAACAGACTGAATACAAAAAGTGCTGCAGCCCTGAGCAAACCCAGAGCTAAAAGGGCCATGCCATTATGCTATTAGTCAGAGCAGATGCTTGCAATGGTGGCAGTGACCTGAAACTACTAATCTTGTTACTCAGGGAGGGCCTTCAGCCATGGGGCTGGCAAGTATGGAATAAATAAACCAGGCTCTTCTTTCCTTTCCTGAGCTGCCTGCCACATTCAACTCTCACTTAAGGCAAAGAGAACAGTGAAACAGTGGTGACAGCTGGCAAGCAATGCCCTTCACAGCTAACCCACTGGTGGAAACAGCTGCTGAGATGAATTTTGGACAAAGCTGGCTTAGTCTGGGTCTTGGAGCTGAAAGGCTTCAGCCTCCCACCAGCTCTGGTTTTATCTTCTTTACTCAGGCTCTCCTCCTCTCCTTCTTTGCAGAGATTTTTCATTCATCACCAAGCACCTTGGGGCAGTGACCCCAGGCTGCAACTTGCATGTCCACCCTCATATGCACTTGTACAACAAGAAAGAGCTGTCAACTGTTTAATGGAGCATGGGGTGCTCCACAGCTTCAGCACAACTATCTAGTGGAGGGAATTTGTTCCCAGGTAGCAGGTTTTGGTGCCAAAGGGAATGAGGTTGCTGCTGAGGTCAGACCTATGCATAGATTTCCCTGTTTGTTTCCTTAGCAAGTGAGCTGTCCTATCTGCATCACTGGTGCTTGTGATAAGGTATAAAATAGCAATGCTTTTCCTGGTTGATCCCCAGCACACTGACTCATGGGTCAAGCATCCTGAACAAGGCAGGTGCCCATGTTCTCGCCTTTAGGGCCCACCTCTGCTCTAGGACAGACACATCTACTGTAGTAAATGCAAACATCTGAAACTGCTGCTATGAAAAATAGGTGCAACCTCCACACCCAGGGAAAGAGCATCTAGAGAGATTTTGCTTTCTCTTCTTGAGATGGAATTGGAGAAAATGCTGTAATCTACAACTCCAGCAGTAAAGGAGGGTTTAATGCAGAAATTCTCGAACCCCTTTCTGAGGCTTTCCATTTTGTCTCACACCAGACACACAAGAATTTCCTGTTTAATATAAGTTATGCTCATCTCCTGGAAACCTAGGAGGTGACCTTCCCCCTCTCACACTCCCATCCTGCACAGCGAATGTCAGCCAGGGTAGAATTTGCAAGGTCTAGCACAGCCTTGTTGAAAAAAATCCTTTAAAAAAAAAGACAAAATATATCCAAGACTAGGCCAAACCGCTCTTTGAGCACACCTGTTTCTCTTGGTTTCTGGAGAGACCTAGAAGGTTGGTTTAGATCAGATGCATCATGCTTAGACAGCTGTGTTAATGGTGATGACTTGTACCCCCTCACTTTGTGGTGATGCCACAGAGGAAGTATCTGCAGATGGATTGCAGGTGGGGCTAAAGCACAATGTGGCTTGTCAGGAGAAGGCAGCTAGCCTTAATATGGAGACAGGCTCTGCACAGGGGGTTGTTCATCCCTGTGATGGACAGTCATCACTTCAGTGCTGGTTTTTCCTGTTTTCTGTAGGAGAATAAAAGGTTTCAAAGCATGCTACAACCAAGGGACACATCCAGAGAACAGCATGCCTGAGCATCTTCTCACCAACTCAGTCCAAGTCTCCTTGATTTGGAAACATTTCAGAGGACTAAAAGGAGGCACAAATTAACTGTAGTAATAGACCTGAGGATTCACTGCTGGCTGTTTTCAGATAAGGAAAATGTAATGGTGTAGAGCATAGGGATAAGAGGAGGAAGTATCTGTTTGAGATGCGCAGCTCTACCTACAGAGTCTGGGCCAAGGCAAAACCCACCCGTCACTAGCTACTGGCATGCTTGGGGTAAGCCATGAGCAAAGACACAGGAATCAGACAGGCAGGAGAAGTACTCAGAACTTCCTAGCATTTCGTGGGAGAGCAAGGAGACGGCAGGAAGAGGAAAACAAGACAAAACTTCTGTCACAGTGCTTTTCTGGGTGCAAAATTTGTGACTAACAATGGAATTTGAGGATGTGGAAGACCTCAGAGAGCAGCAGGCTTTGCTTCCTGCCACAAAAGATAACTGAGTGAGAACAGCAGTGTGAAAAATACCAGTTTAGTAGCACATCAGGCTAAAGGCCACTGTCAAGGTGCCAAAGCTGGGCAAGCAAGAAAGCAGGAGTTTGGGGGTTTAGTAATTTATCTTTAAAAGTCCCTCTTTTATTGGAGCTTTTCCATGTCTTTGGAAGCAGAATAGCAAGTGAACTGTGTGGAAGCTTCCAAAACTCCCAATGCAAATGACAACAGCTGCAATCACAGTGTGGCCCTGTCCTTTAGAAAGTGCATGGCCAGCTGTTGACACCAAGAAAAACCACCTTACATGGAAATTGAAATTTTTTTTTCACCAACACCTCCCTGCCTCCCCAGCAATGTTGCAGGCAGTAACTTTCTGAAAGCTCTAAGTAAAGCGATAAAACACTTGGCTGCAGTAAGCAGCATCAGAATGCCTTTGCAGTGTTCATTTAAACAGTTGCCAGACTTAAAGACAGAGATGAATCTGCAAAGACATATACGTCAGAGGAGCTCTGACACATAGTTCCTGGCATGCACAGACATCTTGCTCTCAGACAGACCACAAGAAGATGTGTGGCTGGGAAGCAAGGGCTTCAGCAGGACTTGAAGCACATACCTGAGGCAGTAGAAGTAGGTGAGTAGGTGTTGACCTGCAGGTACTTGTAAGGTCAGTATGTGGAGATGGGGTAGCCTTGAAGCACCCTGGGAAATGCTCCACAGACCTGCTGTGGTGTCATGGATGCTTGCATCCATAACCACCTCTTAATCCCTCCCAGGACATTTTGATAACGCTGCCTCCTTGCCTTCCTGTGTGTAAAACATGGCCCCACTTTAAAATCCTAATACAACCAGGCAAGCGTTTAAAAGTCACTATTGCAACCTTGTCAAATTACATAGTGTTTATAATTACCTTAATTATTTTTAATTGCTTTACATACTACTACCAGGATCTCATTAACTTGGCTAAAAAAATCAATCAGACCAAAAAGCTTCTCATATTTTACTGTGTATACCAAGAACATAACCTGTAAAACAGGAGGGTGGATATTTGCCCTGGTTTCCCAAGGAAACACCTGTGTGTCTGTCAGCAGTTGCTGTCATATAATTTTCCTTCCCTTAAAACTTCTCCAGTGTTGTGTCCCAAGTTGGCTTGATATGAAAGACACAAAAATGCTTAATTCAGACAAAGACCTTTAATATAAGCAGGTTGGCATAGGTGAGAAAATACAGTGTTGAAAGGGTCAGCTCAACCTTTGTGAGGCAACAGTGTCTGCTTGGAGAGGGCACTTTTGTGTAAAACAAGCTTTCTTGATTTTGCTGTCACTTCACTGTAATTACCTCAGGTGGTGGAAACACCAGCTGGCCGATCCTACCAGTGCCGCTGATGAAGGCTGGTACTGGCTGCTTCAGGGGAAAAGCAACTCAGAAGTGCTCAGTAAATCAAATAAAGCAGAAATGGCATGTATTTAAGATGTACACAATTCACTGACCAAGTCCTGGTCCTGTAAGTTCTTCAGCTGCTGAGCCACCCTGACACCACACCTTCAACCAACTCATGGCTATCCAGGATATGAGCTCTTCTGATGGCAAGTTCCTTTTCCCTGAAGGAATAACATTTCTGTGCATTACAAATATCTGTTTCATTGCAACATGTTGCAGATCCGTTCCCTGCCTTTTTTGTTCTTTACCATCCTGTCACCATGAACAATATGGCAAACATTATCAGCAGTGACTTCACATGCTTTATGAGAACACAAAAGTGTCTTGAGCATTAGACTGGTCTCTTCTAGGTTGCTATTTGATGATCATCCAACACGATATCCTTCTAAGTTGTACCAGTTCATCAGCTTACAGTGCACTTCTTAGTTCACTTGTGGTTCCTTCTTTCTGCTTCACTCAGAAGCCCATATGAGGAACAAACAATAATTCTATGACAAGACCTACTTTCCATAAAGCCATAGTTGCTGGCATTAATCTTACTTGCATCCTCTAATTATGTATCAGCTCAATGTTGTATCCTCTTTCTTCTGCACTGCCTGACACTGACAGCAGCCTGGGTAGTTCAGTATTACTTGGATCACCAATGGCATCACTTAGCCCAGAGTCGGGCAGGCGCAAAACTGCCCACTTGTGAAGGAAGATGTGAAAAGGACCAAAGAAATGTCACATTCCTTCACAAATCACTGGTGACAAATTCTGTCCCTCTGCCAGAAACACATGCAGTTCCCACGGATGGCAGATGACTGTACTCCAGGGAAAGTCCTTATTGATTTGTATCTCTCCAGGTGCCAGCATCATTTGCACCATGCACATGAATTTCCAGTTCAGCATTTTCTTCAGACTGGATCTACTTTTGGGCGTTAGTAAAAAACTTTTTTCCTCCTCAACATGAGAGCTGCTAAATTTGGCTAGAGTATCTGGGGAGCTCTGAAAAGGCTTTAAGAAACATAAGGGAAGATGAGGACAATTCTCAGTCTGTTAAGCATTGTGTCTCCATTGGCATCAACAGGCTACATCTATTGACATCAGCTGACAGGGAGGTCTGGCAATAGAAATGTTCTTAGCTTTACTTTTATTAGAGCTTAAGATGTACTTAAGGTTCATAGCAGAGCTCTGTGCCAATGCTGCCTTGCAAAAAACTGATGTGTTAGTTTAACATTATTAGTAAATCTTTAGCTCTGCTGCAGCAGCACTATATGGTTATTTAATACCTCCAGGGACAGCTTTCTTAAAATAATAGGAGAAGTACTGGGACTTGAGAGAGCTGAGTGTAATTCTCTGCTGTTCCAGACTCAGACGTTTGGCCAATCGATGCGCAATGCTCTGCTGTGACAGGGCACCCAAGTACACCCCAGATCACTGGGAGAGGGGATGCAGCACAATGGGATTGTGGATTCACATTTATTTTGTGTGAAGGTGAAAAAAGTCAGCTCGAATTTGAACATGGTGATAAATTTTAAATGATAAGTTTTCAGGACAGCCTAGCCAGCTCCAAAACTCCAATAAGGGCCTGAAGTTGCCTTGTCTTAAAACTTGAGCACAAGAATATTGTTCCAACCTGCAAAAACAGTATCCCAGCTCTCCCATGAGGGCTGAGTGGTGTAAAAAATGGGTCAGGATTTGGGTCCTGAGGAGAAATATCTTCAGGTCATGTTTTGCTGATTTAAAACATCTGGTAGCAAATAGTCTCTGATTCTCACATGCAGGGAGTTATTTGGCTTGTAAATGTACCTGCCTTATAAAATTTGGTATTTGTTTGATCTCTTCTGCTGTCGAAAAGCTCCTGGGAATATTTATTGTTCTTTTGCATAGAGATAGAGAGTGAATCAGATTTTTAGTTCTAGAATATCCCCAGCTGCCTGGGACAGACCTCATGCACACAAAAGTGTTAGGTCTGGACACAAAATCTGGTGTCCAGATGTCATACTTGAACCTACATGCTTCAAGACTGTCTGTGGAGATGTAGCCAAGAAAAGTCCTGTTGCCTCTAAGAGCTATTTGATCAAAACTGAAAGTATATGGACCAGATGATATGTTTTACATGATCAGTCACATTGAACGAGGAATGTCACATGTTCAGCCTGATTTCTCCAGTACTCTCAGCTTTCATTATTAGTCTGCAAAATAAAACAAATAAATAAAAACCTCATAAAGGATCAGTCGACTATCTTAAAATAGTGCATAAGAGGCGAGAAAAGTCTAGCTTGGTGGTGGGTAGTCAATGGGAATAAAAAAACACTCAACCCTGCTACAGTGTCTCTCCTGATAGGTAACTAGCGTAACACATCTCTGCTGCAAAACCTGTGGTAGTGCTCTGTCACCATCCATGAAATTACATGTGTGTGCTTACAAGCACCACAAGGGTACAGTGCCAGCCTACACAGAGGCAAAAATCCGAGGGTCTTGGCTAGGAACAGGTTTATTTACAGAAAGAGTTAATGAGCCCCTGCTCATCATCCTGTGAGGGTTTGATTTAGCACCCAGTGAAGGTCTTTGGGGTCTTTCCCCTTGAGCCCAGTGGGCACTGGCAGAGACACTAAGTGTGGAGCCTTTCGGATATCCATGCTCTTTACAGCAGTGACTTTACTCATTGGCTGCTCTTGTCCTTCAGCTGCCCATTTAGAGCCTCTCTTCTTGGCAGGAAGAGGAAAGGGCTTCAGAATAAGAATGTGATTAGTTAATGTCAGGCAATCTGAAGGTTCCTGAAGGGAAAAGGCTACAAGATATTAAAGATCATTGTTAGTATTATTATCAAAGCCATAAGATAGCTTTCTATAAGTGCCTTGTTTGTTTATTTCTCACATAAGGAATGTTGTCAATACTGAGAGAATCTTTCATCTCACAAATTACTATGAAACAACTTGGCACTGGGCTCTAATTTGAAATATATTCTATTTAGCAAGCAATATGAAGCAACGCTCAAATTATTTTCCACAAATTTTTAAAACACACACAGACATGATGCTAAAAATCCATCTGGATTTGATGGATGGAAGCAGAACATGCTGGACTTCCTATATATATTTATTTCTCAAATTGGATTTTATAAATACCTTTGTATCACAGTCTTTCTTTGCCCTTCCTATAAAATGCTTTTATGATCAAAACTTTATTGGTGCTGAAATTATTCCTTTCCTGACTTTCAGATCACAGTAACCTTGTTTGCCTTTTGAGTGTTACCTATGATTATTTTTTCTCCCTATTATAATGATATGCATTATTTCCCTTTCATTTTTATAGGTTTTTTTTTCATAGAAATGTCTCCTTGAAAGAAAGAGAGACAATAATTAAAAGGATGGGATATCTCTTGATGTTTCAAGTCTGTGATGTGTGAAAAACTCAGAATTATTAAAGAGAAGTTTGGCAAGTTTGCAATGTCTTTGAAAACGTAGACAAGAATCTTCATCTAGGTCTTTTTTCCCTTCCAGACAGCATTTATGCAGGCTTTCTAGAATTGCCTTATTTCTAATGTATTCCCCCAGGGTACTTTAACTTTTCACAGAATCATAGAATCGTTAAGGTTGGAAAAGACCCTTAAGATCATTGAGTCCAACCGCTAACCTATCACTGCCAAGTCCACGACTAAACCATATCCTCAAGCACCATGTCTACCCTTCGTTTAAATACCTCCAGGGATGGAGACTCAACCACCTCCCTGGGCAGTTTGTCCTGTGCATTGCTGTGGTGATAGATCTGGCATGGTTCATCAGCAAAGCTCAGGCATGTCCTGTAACACAGCTAGTAAAGGTTACAACTTGAAGAGAACACAGATGCTAAAAATCATATCATGTTAGCACCTTTAGAAGTTCTTTGAGGTAACCTTTCTTGAACGTATGACACTACCAGCTGGGCAAGGGACAGCACATTTTGTAATCCAGGCTGCCTTTGGAAAGTCATTGTGGCATGGACTCTTCAAGTGTCAGAGTCAGATCCCTGGTCTGCATAAATCCCTGCAAGCACATCTGGGGTGGCTGATGCTAGGTCTGTCCCAGGAATTCAAGGTAAGTATGTATATTGGCAAATGACGTGTGTGAGTGTTCTGTGGCACGTGAATTTACTGGGCCTGATAAAATCAGAAATGCTCTTCAATTGGAATGAATAACTTGGAATCATTTTCTCCTTTTTCCCAGTTTGGATGGAAAGACACTTTCCTGTAAGGAGCCCTTCACTGCTTACAACACAAAAGTAGTAACCATGAATAGAGGGAGATTAGATAGTGAACAGTCAGTGAACACACAGTATTGACAGTGAATCGACATGTAGATTAACATGCCACAGGCAGAGTCACTCAGGACAGGGGGACAGTGTCCAGCAAAGCACCATAATTGAGTCCCACCTTCTGCATGGGGACACTGAATAACTGCCATGATGTTACTCTGGACTAGCACAACATGGAAAACAGCATCTTGACAGCAGAAGACCCAGCACTCAGTGAGCATGGTTTGCCATTCCGATCTTATTGGTGATTCCCATTTATTCCTGGGCCTCCCAGCAGATCTCATTCCCCTGCAAGACCTGCTGAGACCAATCCCCAGCATTGCAGCTTGCTGATCCTCACTAGCTGTGGCAAAATCACTCCTGCTTGCTTAGTCTGGTCAGTAGAAGGGCAGGGCTGGGCTCATTGTGCAGTAGCAAATATGGGACTAAGACAACTCAGCCCCATTCCAGAGGGAGAGGCAATGAGCTGCAGGGACCATGACTTTGGGGTCCTTTGGCTTATGTTAGTTGATATAAAAGGTCTGTGTGTGTTTGTTGGAGCAGCTCCATTGAAACCACCAGCAATGTATCAATGTACTCATTCTTCCAACGTGCTTGTTTTTTTCCTTCTGTTCCTTGCTTTAGCACCGTTATACTGGAAGGCAATATCAAGTTTTATGTTTTAGATTTTCAATTTTCTAGCTTTATGATCGCAGCTGGAAATTAACAAGATAAGCTCTAAAGACTTAAAAGGCATTTGGCAGGCAAAAATTAACCCATGTGTTGTTTTTTAGAAAATCTCACAAGTGATTTTGTGGCAGAACTCTGTGCTCACATTGTAGCTCTGGGAGCTGAATGAATTGCTCTTCTGACCAGTGTCCATCTCTATATTTAATGAGATGTGGTTGAAATAACAAAACAGAAACCAAGTAGAAATGGTGTTCCAGACCTTTGTAAATTGATGTGTATGTGTTGCTACCATAGCTCAAGCACTACTAAAATATTAGACATTGCTTATGTTTTGCAAGTAAGCAGGAAAGCACTTCCTGAGCTATTATCTGCCAAGATTTTGGACTCACATAAACTGATTTTCTACAGCTACATCTGTTAGCAATTCTGGCATTTCTTCCCTGTCTCTACCATATCTCCTTTAATCACACCTTCAAGGGACCCATGGAATGCTGAAAAATAAAATATGACTTGGTTAAATCTCAGATTTTAGGCCTTTTCATGATCAGTTCATTAGCAGATAGGGAACCTGTTTGCAGCACCTGGTCACTCCCTTTGCCAGTGATGGGTCAGTCTTCTCCAGTATGTCCTTTCCGAGTAGACAAATTGAAAGCACAGAAAGGAATGATTCAGCTCCCTAAATACAGGTACCCAGTGCCATTTGAGATGTCTTGGGGTGACCAGCACATCCCCATGTGGTTGGTGGATAGGACATGGGATTTATCAACCCCTTTTTTCCTGGAGCAGCCGCTGAATATGTACCACAGAAGATCCCTAGAAATCCCTATTTAGGAAATTGAGTCTTGCCCAAAGGGACATATCAGATCTCATAGAGTGGGAGACCATGCTCATCCCCATGAATCCAGGAAAATCCTTGAAGCCAAAGAACTTTCTCCATAGGAGTAAGCAAAGTCTTGAACCTGCTTGAGACCCAGAGCCTTAGTTTGGTTTGAACAGCCATCAGAAGCTAGGTCCAAGCACACAGCCCTTCACTTATCTTGTCTTACAGAGAATCCAGTCCCATAGGCAGGTAGAGGAGTCATTCTGAGGAAGTTAATGGACTTGCCTGGCAGAGATTAAGATGAAGCTTGTATTGTCAGTCCTAGGGGTGCGTTAAGAGGAGGAAGGGTGCAGACAGATAGTCCTCCCTGTTGCAAGCTTGCTGACAACACCCTGCTGAGGGCCCCAGCCTCAGCCACTGCTCTCACTCTGATATGCAGAGCCAAACATGTCACTGCAGTTTCCGGATGGCATGGGAATTGCACTGCTGCAGCACAGTGCAAAATTAAAATAGTTACACAAAGACTCCTTTCATGGCTGGAAAGTCAGAGGGGGAGTCTCCCAAAAGTTACACAGAAAGAAAGAAAGAAAGAAGACACACAGTGAAGGGAGAGCACAGGCATGCAAAAATACACAGAGGCAGGCTACAGATTAAAAGGGTCATTAATGGGAACTTAAACAGTTTTTAAATTCTGTTAGAATCGGAAGAGAGACAAAGGTACATACAGGTTTGTTAGTTAATGAAAAATAAGAGCTAAAAATATCTGGTGTGGCAAGGAGAGCTTTGTTTCCTTCAGCCTTCTCAGCAGAAGGTAAACTGTGACCTCCATTTTATTACATTTAAAAAAAAAAGTAGGACTGCAGACCAAAACAGGAAAAGACCTGGTTAAAGAATATTTACAGAGTAATGACATTCTGAGGAAGAGTTGAAGTTCTCCCTCCTGCAGTTAGCAGTCAGGTGAGGAGATCCCTAGACCTTCAGAGGTTATCTCTGTGAATTCCCTGTACTTGAGGAATTGAGGAGGGCAAGGGGAGTAATTCACCTTTCAGGAGAGAAAGAAGAACCCAGGAAACTGGATTCATCTAATACCCAGAAAGACAGAAGAGAGAATTATTAAACAATCTTTTTGTAGTCATCTAGGGAATAATAAGATGATAAAAACAGCCAGCATAGATTATTCAAGAACTGACTCTCTCACACCGTTTCTAATTTCACTCCTTGTCAGAGTAACTAGCCAAGTGGATAAAGAGGAGGCAGCAGTTGTGATATATCTTGAATTTATTAAGAGTATGACATTGTCTTACATGACATTCTCTTAAGCAAAGAGGGAATTATGGCCCAGTGGGTGCACTCATAAAACTTGTGGGTGACTCTTTGTTGAGAACAGTACCAAGAGTGTTGAGGACTGGATTAGAAGAGGCTGGATTAGGTGGAAAAATGGTAGGAAATCAATGTAAACAACTTCAGTAAAGATAAGTGCAAAGGAATTCAGGCAGAAAGGATGATTTCTTCCTGGGGATCTGTCACCAGAAGATGAGAGGTTTTGCTGTAGCAGTTCTTTAGAAAAAACGTTTTCCCTTCATCAAAATCAATTATTGTGCACTTTCTTTCCATAAAGGGTCTCTGGAAAAGCACAAAACTTCCAGGCTTCATTTCTCCAGAAAAAGATTAAATTCTCCATGCAGGTCTGCTCCTTAATTACTCCAGCCCCTAACTAACCACCAATTCTTAGTCTAGCTGGTGTTTTCAAACATTTGTGTCTGTCATTTTGCAGTTACATAGTCTTCATGGAAAAAAATATCACTAACAAAACCAAGATCTCCTGTGGCAGAGGAAAGGATGTTGGCTTGGGATGAACCTTGCAGAGTAATGGGTTAAATAGCCATGGCTTTCTTCAGTGCTGAGTCCCTGCTTCTGGCTGAAAAGTGGAGGAAAGGGCATTGCTGTGGAGTTAAATATTTCATTTTTATATTGCTGTAGATATTACCTTTCCCCTATTCATTTTGGAAGGATGCAGCTGTACTGTATTGCTGAAAGAAAGGATGTTGTGAAAAATGAATACATCAGCCAATAACAAATTGCTTGGATTGAATAGTATATGTGAAGACTTTTAATACCAAAAAGACTGGGCTGCTAACAAAGCTATATAAACCCTTACTAAAATATGCTACAAGAGCTCAGGACATCTACCCCAAAAAATCTGTAAAAAACTAAATCCTTTAGCAGATAATTTGCCTGGAAGATAATTAACTATAAAGTGATTTCTACAGCATATGTGTTAACACTGTATAAAGAGGACCAACCAGCAGCTGAAAAGAAAAGACTATGAGTCTCTAATTTATTAACATCCTGGGGAAATGCCAGAAGAATACAAAGCCAAAGAGAGCCTGTATTTATCTGTGTGTAGATCTGCAGGCATGGGATACAGAGACACACCTGTGCTTTCAAAGCTCTTCCCAACCTACGTACCATGAAGAGAAAACAGCAGAGGAAGATTAGAGAAAAAAGCTCTCACAAGACCTGTAGGAACAGACACATTTCAGCAATATGAAAGTTCAACTGAAAACTGACCCTGTACCGATACTACGAGCACATGCTACTTACCAGTAATTGAAATATTCCTCCTGATCTGCTTGTCTTGTTGCAACAAGAGGAGTCACCACAGTACCAAGTGAACCTGACATCAGAAACAGAGGGCAATAATCACAGACACCTCTGAAGACGAGGCAGTGGACCAAGCTGTGTAACTGTGATGCTCCCTTTGTCCATGCACCTGGATTTGGGGTTTGCTGCCTGCAGACCCAGCTGCCTGTTTGGGAATATGCCACATATACGGGGAGGTATCATAAAGTGTCTGCCTCATGCAAAATTTACACTGGCTGTCCTTTTTCCTCACTTTTAATATATGTGACACAACTCACACAGAAATACTTGACTGCTGTTTACAAACATAGAAGACAACAAAAAGACCTGATGGGAGAACTATACTTTTCAAGGAAATATTTAGATGGAAACCTCCACAGTTTTTCACTACATATTAAGCAGACCAGGAAGGAGGGAAGAAGGAGTACTTGGGAAAAAAAAACCAAAAACATGAAAATGCATTGTTTGGTTTTTGGTACACACTCTTTCCTTGACATAAAAAAAATCCAAAAACACACATAAGAAATCCTAATTAAGTCAAAGCCATTTTCCATTTAAAAATACCAACTAATTCTTCAAACAAGTACCACTGCCTTGACTACGTGTTTCCCTGTGAGCTCTGCAGGCTTCGTTTCAATGTTAGTCGATGCAGACATAATTTTTGGTCACTGGACCACCACATGTTCTTAGCTTTTCTTTTGTGAGGAAGGTAAAAGTCATGAAAATTATTAGTGCAGCAATCTAAAAAATCCTTGCAATACAAGGCAGAGACATTCTAAGCTAACCGCTTACAAACACTTACTCTGAAAAGCATGATAATCAAGCTGTGTTTCAAGACACGTCTAGATATAAAATCCAGGAGCACATTTATATGTTTCCGAGAAGCATACATCCTGGTGCTCAGGTTAAATGCACAGGCTCTGTCTGCAATTTCTAGTATAAATTTAAAATTTGCTTTCATCTTTCTTCCTTGAGGGCCTTTGCAAAGTTAATCAGGCCCAAACTCATTTTCCCTGACTTCTTGCCAGTATTGCCTCAGTAAATACAATATATGAGTGTTGGCAAATGCCTTGCACTGTGCATATGTCAATTTTAATATATCAATAAATTATTTGCCTGTAATCACCAATCTAAGATACATTCAACAGAAGCTGATTGATGTAGATGAGACACTGAGTCTACAGCTGTTCTCTTGCTGGTTTAGGACTATTTCAGAAAGCAGGGTAGCTCTATTCCGGTTCAGGACGTATGGGAGATTTGTCCATCTACTTTTAAGTGACACCAAAAGCAGGTGTATGTTCTGTGACAGGCATTTGTGAACAAAACTGTATGTTACTTCCTTACCCATTGGCTCCTAGGACGGGGGCCTCATGTACCTTGAGCATGTGCCTTCACTCTTTCCTACTGGTGTTGCTCAAGGAGGCTGTTTGTCCTCTACTACCTGAGGAAGGTTTATCATTCAGGAAGGAACTGGTCCTGTGTAACATCCTCTGTCTGATTGTATCATGCCTGGCTAGAGTTGTCTCACCCAGATTCCCTTTGCTCCACTTTCACTGGCTGTGTCTCCCAGCATGGAGTAAATCACCCTAGGGAGGTGCTGATGTACCACCACAGCTATAAAGAGGACAACCCATTTTAAGCTGGACCACCTTCTGAATTAGGTGGATCTGGCAAAGCAGGATGACTTCTTTCTTGAGGGACTCTGCTCAAGGCATGGCTAGTTGTGCCTGGAGGTCGCCTCACCAAACAGAGGGAGAAATGCACAACATCATATGTTTAGTGCAGTTGCTTCCTCTGGACCCTGATGTCCCCTGACTTTCCCAGGCAGAAAGTGCATTGTGCAGCCCAAGCTACACAGCTGCTTGCTCCTGGGCTTCCAGCTTGGCACCTGTATCATCACACTCTATAGCCTGGGGTCCTGGGGCCCAATGCCCCAGGCAGGAGCATTCCTGGGTCTTCTGCTGCTTTCCTATGGCAGGACACAGCAGTAACACCCCTTAGGTCTTTAATTGCAATGCATGCATCATCACAGACATGTCTCCTTGGATGCTTGCTCCAAAATAAGTCAGATGACATGATCCCTTGCAAAATTATGGCTGAGTGAGATGATCATTTCCCCCCTTCACTTGACTGCATTCATTGCTGTTTCATACCTATGTAGGTTACCTTCTCATTTGTCAGTTTTGCAATTTATTTGTCAAAATCCTCCTCCACCATTTCAAGGTCAAAAGTTTCCTAGTATCATAGCAACTTTTTGGGTCCAATAAGAGATGAATTGTTCATCAGAAAGATGTCCGGATTACTGAGGCATAATTAACCCTTATTGTTTCCAGTGGCAGGCCAAGTCTAACCAGCCCCAGATGAAATTCATTTGCTCCATAAATCCTAGTTATGCTAACATTTGATGTTATAAATGTATGCAGTCTGACAGATGTATTTTTATTAGGCTGTGTGCAATCTCCATTTGCATGGTAATGAAGCCTTCCAAAGGCATTCAGCAGGTGAGATGGGGGATAAACTCCTTCCATCAGCACCATTGTTTGCATCTCATGATCAGTGGTATTTGTCAGAAACAGAAAAACCTTATTAAACTGACACCAGCTGTGGTATTACTTACATCCTTACCATTTAGGTATAGGACTCATCCAAGTGAGCCGTGCCTGAGAAAAGAGCTAGGCCCTGCCACCACCAGTGACGGGACAAGCTGCTGCTGAATTTGCTTGTGGTTTAACCAGCCCAAAGGCATTTTATGATATACTGTTTTATTCCTATTACTGTAATATTGGAGAAGTTTGTCATCCTCAGTGTTTTTATGTCCCAGCGTGCTGTTTGCTGTAAGTGGGTATAGGCATTAATTTCTGTAGAATAAGAACTTTCCCAGTGCCACATATCAAGGTTAAACTCTTTGTAGCAGGGCCTCTAACTGCATGGACAGCAACTAACATCCTTGTGAAGGGGTTTGTTTGTAAGACAAAGACCAAAACAATAATGATAAACTTCTGCATTAACCTCCAACTTCCAGGTGTGGCACTTTAAAAAAAAAAAAAAAAACAAACCTGACATCTCATTAAGTCTCTCTATTTCAAACCTAAATTGGCTCCTCAGTTGATTTGTGGTTAATTGATGCAATCAGGGACACAGCTGAGGCACATTAAATGCTTAGCAATTGTAATGCAATAATTTCTGACGGTACTTCAGTAAGGGTGGCAAGGGTAAATTCTGCTTCCTGGGAAAGGTCTTGCAGTCAGGGGGAGCCTGTCACTTCCCTTGTGAGAGCTCCCATCAGACTGCATTAAAAATAAAACCAGGTTCCAGTTGCTAATAGCTACAGTTATCCATCTGTCTGCAGTCAGAGGCTGGGGAGTGCCATTTCCCTTTCTGGCTAGGTGCAAGGATGGACATGGGGGAGTCTCTCATATCTCCTTGAATCAGTGTCACTTCCAACCCATGCCTCTAAATTTCTTCCCAGCCTTGCCTGTAGCAGATGCTCCACACACCTCCTAGGGCAGGACTTGGTATCAGCTGGTCCCTCTTGGCAGAAGCACAGGTATCTATTTTGTGTAATTATGACGCCTGTGTTCCTGGTAGTACTACCCACTGGCAATGTAACATAATGCTTCCCATTATGGGACTAGATATTCCAGCTATTTGTGGTTCTCCCCAGTGTTTTTGAACCTGGGTAAGTTTTGCATGGCTAGCCTTCATCTTCAGAAAGTTGCCTTGCAGAAAGCTTTGGCCAGATTTATGTAATTGCTTTAGATAAAAAGGTGAAACAATTTTTTTTTTTAAAGGCTCCTACTTCTTCCTTGAGGGATTCACCCCCAGTGCTTTGGAGGAGAGATTCAGTGTTTGACAGACATAGCCTTCATGTCAGGAGCAGCAGCAACTACTTCCCTATGAAAAGTCACTTGCATTTGTCAGGAAGTCCACACTGGGAAAATAGCTTGCCAGTTGTAAGGCCAGGGGAAATTCAGAATTAAATCCAGGGGAGAACAGATCCCTGCTGTGCACATTTTGTGCTGTCACTTCAGGCAGCTCACATGGATTTTTGTATGGGGGAAACCGAACAAATCCCATCAGGGCAGGATCTCCCCCACTGCAGATGCTGAGGAGGAAAGCAGGGAGCTGGTCTCACTCCTGCTGAGCTCCTGAGCCAGCTGGAGGAGGCAGAAGCTGCCTGAACGGGATTGCCAGGTGGAGAGGCAGTCACACCATCTCTAGGAATGGTACCCTAATGCCACACACGCAGGTGGGACATGGGCCTTCCTTCTGAGAATACCCCACTGAAAATGTACTTCTTTTTTTCCCATTAATAATTTTATTTTAAACATGTAGCCATACACAAATAATGATGTTCTGGGTATTTTTGTGCTGGACTGTGTATAACCCTCCTCATTCAGTGTTTTGGAATGGTCCCTGCATCACCAAGAAGGTTATTGTCATGCTAAGCTAGTTTGTAACATATCCAAAAAATACAGGAGTGGCGTTTACCGTGGGTAAAATGTTTCATAATTTCTGATTATAGCTTGGTTTTTCAGCATCTCAAGAAAACAAAGCGGGCCATAACAGCAATGAGGAGAGTGGACAGGAAACCGGAAATAATAATGTGCCTATTTAACCAAGATTTGGTGGTCTCTAGCCCCACTTTCCTAATGAGACAGGGTTTGCACACTGTACAGCACCATTCATATGCCTGTCTACCTTCTCATGACTAGTACTGAAACTGCTGTCCAATTTAAAGATCATCAGACATGATTTGAGCTCCAGAAGATAATTAAATTTCTCCAAGTTGTATGAAAGTCGCTGGATGGATGGAGAGATGCAAACTGAGTGCACCCTCTGAGGGGAAATTGCCAGGACGACCTTCGCAGTTATTGTGATTGCTGGTGGGTCCATAGGCATAAGGGTTCCCAATGGCCAGCAGCACACGTGGAGTGCAGGTTCAGGCTCTTGTCAGCAGAGGAGGTTATTGCTGAGTTTATTGCCTTAGTGATGCTCAAGCTGGTGGGAAACCAGGCTTTGTTTCATGCACTGCTGCATGGGATGGGGAGAAGATACATGAGTACTCGTCAAGGGGCTCTGACAGGCTGGGTGAAATTTCCCTGAGCACTGCCCCAGCCTCTAGCTGTTTTCAGCTGGGATATCATAGGCATGATTCATATTGTGTGTTCAGTAACCCTCTGTGTAACCCTCTCTTCTCCAGTTCTCCCTTGCACGCATGCCAACTTTCTCCATTACCATATTTCCAGGCCAAACAGTCCCAGCCTGCTCATCCATGGTTTCCTTGCACAAAAACCATGACAGACCCTGACCATCCCCACTGGCATTGTTGAAGTGTCTCCCAACGGTCCCTCCTAGGATCAGCAGTCAGGAGCTGAACAGCATGTCCAGGGTATAGGCTAACCATAACCGCCACCCACAGCCGTAATGATGTTCTCCAATACCTTCTGCAATTCTTCTGTAATGATTTCTAACATTGGATTTGTTTTTCCAGCGCAGGTGGCATTTATCCAGGCATTCATATAATGTTATCTGTTGTCACAACTTTGCTGGCACAGGTGCTGTTCACCGACTATGGTGGGTCCTGCTTCTGAGAAGACGGTTCATAAGACTGTATCGCAGCTGCTCACTTCACAGTGCGTGGTGGTTCAGCTGGGCTTGCGGCTCCCATGCATTCTCACTATTTCATTATGTTATCTTGTGAGTTAAATAAAGATGTAATGTTGTGCTGAAATTCCTTTCCCCAGACAGTGATTGAATTTTGCTGATGTCATAAAAGGATTTGTTCCTCTGTTGTTTTCTGTAACATCAAGTAATTCCCATTAAAGAGTAAGTAATTGATTTACCGTGTTTGTCTGGGCCTTTTTTTTTTTTTAAAGTAATTGATTTATTTAGACATTGCAATTACAGTAAATCAGTTAACCAAAAATAATGCCAAATAATTAATTTACTTGGTATTTAAATATTAGAAATTGCCACGAATGACTGCAAATTACTCTCAGACAAGGCAAATTTTCTTATAACTTGCAGGAAATGGGATGATTAATTTTCAAATGTTATTTATATGCGCAGTTTTTGGTGGTTTGCCACTGCTGTTCTACCTGCTGAGCAATCCACAGGAAAATCCAGTTACTGAGTCCCCTGGTGTTCTCCTTCCAAGTTCTTCTTAGCTGCGTGAGGCAGACATATGTCCCCAAAGGTGTAAAGAGGAGTAAAAAACCCCTATACTTTAGGAGTCTGAATACCTTGCTAAAAGGTTTCATCTCTCATCTGAGGATTCTCTGATGTCTAATAAGGCTTAATCTCACACTTCAGGGGTTTCACTGATGACTACTCCTGCAATGCCTCCCCTACATGGCCATCCCTTTGAGGACAGAAACCCTTGTTTCAACATATAACCTTTGAGAACTCTTCTCTACTGTTAAATCTGATGGAAGCTAGCTAAGAGTAAAGAATAAAAAAGTGATGGAGAGAAGAGTAAGGGAGACAGATACCACCAAGAAAAATCACAATATCCTTGTTTCTATAGGAAACCATGTCAATGGAAGCTAAGGAAGTGTGGGTTGGATGAGTGGACAATGAGGTGGATAGAGAACTGGCTCAACAACAGAACTCAGAGGGTCGTAATCAATGGGGCAGAGTCTGGTTTGAGGCCTGTCACTAGTGGTGTGCAGACTAGCTGATGGTGCAGGGAGCACTATGGGGAGGAACAACCCCATGCACCAGTAGAAGTTGGGGGTGGACCTGCTGCAAAGCGGCTCTGCTGAGAAGGACCCGGGAGTGCTGGTGGACAGCAAGTCGGCCATGAGCCAGCACCATGCCCTTGTGGCCAAGAAGGCCAATGGTATCCTGGGCTGCATTAAAACAAGTGTGGCCAGCGGGTCCAGGGAGATTATCCTCCCCCTCTACTCTGCCCTAGTGAGACCACATTTGGAGTACTGTGTCCAGTTTTGGGCCCCCTAGTTCAAGAAGGATGTGGAACTCCTTGAGCAAGTCCAGTGGAGAGCTACCAAGATGATCAGGGGACTGGAGCATGTCCCTTATGAGGAAAGGCTGAGAGTCTTGGGTTTGTTTAGTCTGGACAAGAGAAGACTGAGGGGGGATTTCATAAATACCTATAAATATCAACAGGGTGGGCGTCAGGGTGATGGGACTGGACTCTTTTCATTAGTGCCCAATGACAGGACAAGGGGCAATGGGCACAAGTTGGAACACAGGAAGTTCCACCTAAACATGAGAAAAAACTTCTTTCCTGTGAGGGTGACAGAACAGTGGAACAGGCACCCCAGGGAGGCTGTGGAGTCTCCTTCCCTGGAGACATTCAAAACCCACCTGGATGTGGTCCTGTGCACCCTGCTGTAGTTGCACCTGCTCAGTCAGGGGGGCTGGACAAGATGATCTCCAGAGGCCCCTTCCAACCCCTACTGTTCTGTGATTCTGTGATTCTGTGAATAAATAGATTTCATTCCTTTCATTTACTAAGATGCTGAATTACCTCTGCGTGGGGGAGGATGAGATTAATGGTGTGTACTGCTCTATGTGCTTCATTCCTTGCAACCTATCCTTAATTGCCACAGCTGCACAGCCAAGATAAAAATGGATGCACTCTGCTGTCATGAAGCAAGGCTCAGCTGCTGTGGCACAGGAAGAAGAGTGTCACACAGAGATCAGACTTTGGGGTCCTGTCTGTGGGCTGCTTCAAAGTCCAAAGGTACAAGAGATGCTGCCCTGGCCCAGGACACTGGGGGTATTCATAGAAAACATGCTGGTCCCTAGAACGTGATCAGTGCATACTCTATCATGCTGCCCATGAAACACACCTGCTTGCTATGAGCTGGCTCAACTTCCTAGATTTCTAGGCCCCTGCAGCTAGAAGAACAAGAACAAAAACCCCAAAATAGTCTTTTCCCAGGGAATAGCTCTCACCAGGCAAACAAGACCGGCATTATGCACAGCTGGTGGGATGTCCTTGCGCCCCAAGGGAAGCCAAACCACCTCCAGTCTCTGCTGCAATGGAGGCACGTTCCTCTGGAACCTCAGTGCCTAGGGTGGTAAAAATTTAGCCTAAGTAGATGCAAAAGGGCAAAACAGTGGGCTGCCTGGGGAGTTCTGCTTCTGTCCCTTCAGTCTTTCTTTTGTTTATTTTGAAATATTACTAAAGTATCCTACAGAAAGATCAGCAAATGTAATCTCACACAGAGGCTTGCTCTTCCCAAGATAATAAAAATAATAATTAAAAAAAAAAAGTCTACAGACACCCTTCAATGACTTTTTTTGAATTCAGCATGCTCCTGTGTGGAGCTGCTCACTTGGAAAGGTGGAGAACAAAGTCTCCCCATCAATACTGCTCATCTCGCATCGTCTTCTTGTCATGGCCCCAGTGGGAACAAAGTGATTGCAGAGAGGGAAGAGTTCGTAAGAATCCCAGCTAAGATTTAAAAGCCCTGCAGGCCCAGCCCTAAAAAGCACTCAGGAATTTGCTCAACTGTAAAGCACATGTTGTAGTACTCCCTGAGAGGAGATGGTACAGCCAATGTTGAACATGCACACTGGGATTATAATCCAAGGCAGGAATCCACATTTGAAAAAATCTTCCAGCTGTTCCTCTCACCAAGCTTTGGGTCACATTGCAGCATGGATTTGGAACCTGCAAGACAGATGTTTTCTGTACAAAACTGGACAGGAAGACGTGCTCCAGGAATGTAGCTCATCATGACAAAGGGGACCTCATTCTGTCAAGGACTTGAGGTCCTCAGTGCCAACCATTTCATACCACAGAACCAAAATCTTGTTTGTATCTAATTTTCTTCTTTTGTTAGGATTTTTTCTCATCAGGTCAGTGGTCAAACACAAAACCAGAGGTTCAGAAGCATGAGAAAACTCCATCCTTGGAAATATTCAAAACTTGATCATATACAGCCATAAGTCACCTTCTCCTCCTGGCCTTGCTTTGAGCAGTGGAAGCAGACCAGAGTTCCCCGAGGTCCCTTCCAGTCTAAATTATTCAGTGTTTCACTTGCTTGTGTTACATATTAAATCCCTTCTGTCTGAAAAGGCCCAGTAGTCAGTGTGTCTTAATGATGCCTCTCAAAACTTCATATGCTACACAAGACCTACAGGATTTCTCCCTCTTCATTTCATCCTTGGTGTGCTTATGTGGGTGTTGGAAATCCAGACTCATTACTCCACTTCAACAAATTTAATTAACTCTAATTGCACTGTTCTCATGTTCTCACCAGTCTCACTTGCCCCATAAATTGGCTTAATGCCTTCACTGGAAAGATGCTTAAGGCAAGACACTGTGTGTGCATGAAAAACTACTAGTCGGAACCCTGCCTGGATCACTTGCTATTCCTCACCTTCTCCCCAGCTGTTAAAAGCTAGAGGAAACCTATTTTCTCTGTCTTCATAAAAACTTAAAACAGGAATGGAAATAGTGACCTCATGGTCAGCCCAGAAGTGCGTCTGATCCAATATCCACTCTGACAGTGGAACTATAGATAACTCAGGAAAAATATAAAACTGGGCAAACATGCAGCAATGCTTCCCACAAACCTCTGTTGGCCTCCAGAGCCAGGAGTGTTGTCTTTGTACTTGACCTCCCTCCGGGGACTTTCCTTCCCTTCATTCATCCAACACCATTTCAAATCCCTGTGTACTGCACTTTATCCAGAACACTACCAGACCCCAAAGCCCCATCCCAGAAATTTTGCTTTTAGGCCCAGCCTCAGATTAGAGGGGGATTTCCAAAGGAACACAAATAACCAGGGGCTTTAATATTTGTTCTTGCATTTCTGGCTGTGCCTACACCCAAAATTAAGAAGAGTATTCAGACTTCTGCCTAACCAGAATATTTCCAACAAATACTGAAATGTCTCTCTAAGTTCAGTGAAACACTGAAGCAGTGGGGAACATACATTGTGCTTCGCACAATCATTTTTCTCATTTTTTATAAACAAGGGAAGGAGGCATCCAAGGAAGGATGTTTGGAACGAATATTTAATTTCAAAATACCAAGAGGGAAATTTTCTTATCTTACTTGTTTTGCTTCTGATATGATTAAGTTGGCAGAAGCAAGGGGAGTTTACCAAGTATGGTGGCACTGATGAATTTACTTTTCATCCTAGGGAAAAATAGTTCCAGCTGCAAAACTGTTGCACAGCTTCACTCTGAGAAGCCCCACTGGCTTCTGTTGCCTTCACTTTCTGCCCAGTTCCCCTGTCTCCCTCTACTTCATTTAAAATACACAGGACACTCCTCCAAAAGCTTCCCAGACCATCTTCCACCTGTCTTCTCACCAGGTGGTAATAAATCAGACACCTCTTTACCTTCTCCTTAGTGTTCCCTGTGCTAGTGGGTCTCTCCTCCTCCACTGTGCTTTCCTTGTTCCTCTGCTCCTCCTTGGCTTGCCTTCAAGTCATTTTCCCTTCATCATCCAGTTTTCAGCCCTGTAGGGTAGAAGAAAAAGAAATACAAGGTGAAAACAAATTCCATGAACTGTACAGTCCTAAACATATTTGCCAGACTAAACCAGGAATGAATCGTTAATGAAAATGACGGGTAAAAATGTAACAAATGCAGGGTATGTTTACTTTTCTTTTTTTTTTTTTTTTTCAGTAGAAATTCTTCCTAGCTTGGAGCTAAGAATAATCATTTCATTATTTCTGAAAAGACCTGGCAGGAGTCCAGGCCCAGAATTTGATAAAGTGTTGAGGACTGAAGCAGGCGTAAAAGAGTTATTTCTGTCTCAATGAGATTTGATGTTCCACTTAAAATCAGCAGATCCTCTGCTAAAGTTAATTGGTGTCAGAGAACTGTTTTCTTCTGGAGCATCTCAGAGAGACACCAGCAGAGAAACTGGCTTGCTCTATTTCCACATTCCCGTTCCTTCCCTTCACTTCACAAGATGGGGGAAAAAAATCTTAATTATGAGTACAGATGAGAAGCCTGGAGTTTACCACTCCTGAATAGTTGTAGGGACCCAGGTGAGAAGAATTTGTTATGAAGGTCCAAATTTGCAGGGCGTTTAGGCATGTCTTTAAATGAAGCCTGTGCTTGTTCAAGCATTCCCTTTCCTGAATTTAGCCTCAAGTGTTCCCATCACTTCAGCTAATGAGCCCAGGGAGGGCACAAGCAACATTGATTTTAAATGCCCACCTTGCTCAGAGACGTCTGGTGGGTGAAATGTTTTTCATAAAGCAGACAAAATGCCTGGTTTTTGCAGGGTGGCTTATTACTACGGCAACCAGTACACTTCCTCCCCTTCTCTTCTCCTGCAGCGTGGGTTTAACAGGTCAGAGAAACGTTGCAGCTGAGTGTGCCCGTCACTTTCCACACAACTGTAGTGGCCATGCAGGCAATCCTGAAAGTGGAGTTAAATGGAAATCCAATTAATCAAAATACCCCAAAAGCCATACTTCTGGACAGCTTTGCTAATGAAGCATCCAGTGTGCTGTCTAATAACTAGGGCATGAGGAGGGACTAGAAGGGGGTTTTCCAGCTCCATATGATGATGGCAAACAGCTGGGCTTTGACACAAAGCCAGAGCCCAGTGTGTAGAGTGCACAGAAACAGGGCAAGTTTTGCAACAGCACCTTTTCAGTTTGGGGAAAAGCAGAGAGTCTGACAGCAAGAGGCTGAGCTTGGAGAGAGTTTTGTTTGCCAGACTGTGCAGTATAACTTGCCATTCAAGAAAACATAAGCTTCTGAGGAAAACTACTTGCTTTCATAGATGCAAAAACACAATTTGATTTGTTTCTAAGAGAGAAAAGCGTTCTCTTCCTCATTTCCAGTTACTGCCTAACAATTGCTAGGCAAAGCAAACAGAAGGCAGAGAAATAGCTTCACTTCAGACAATCACAGCTACAGTTCCATTTCACTTCTGCAAAGGACACTGCAGCCTTAAAAGCCTCCATTTTCCTGCTAAAGCAGACACAAAGGAACCCTTTCTCACCATGGGGCTTTGCTTGCCCTTTTGGCCTGTTCTTAGAGGGTTGCTAGTCCATCAGCGCTGGCAGCTTTGCACTTAGAGAAACACAGCAGCCTGCATGCCCACTTATTTTCATTGTACACTTATTTGTGTACACTTTGTGATAGATAGTCCCTTTCCTCCCCACAAAATCTGCGACGTGATTGCCTCCCACAGATATTCCTCATGCCTACGTTGATACCACCTGTTTCTTTACGCTGCTTTCTCCCATCCCCAAGATATCTCAGATCCAGATCTCAGGTGCTGGTGATTTGTAAGGGCTCCAATCAAGCCGTCCAGAAGAAGCTTTCTCTCCATCACAGGCCTGACCATGAAACAAGTTTTTGGGTTTCATTTCACAGAATCACAGAATCACAGGTTGGAAGGGACCTCAGGGATCATCTAGTCATTTGCCAGACCACTGCTGGATTGCACCAGGCAAAGCAGAAAGCATTTCCAAACTGGTGGCATCAGCATTCATCCCTGGGATTCCTTCTTCCTGCAGAAAAGAAACAGGCTGGCTCTTCCCTCTGTCACCACAGTACATGTCCATGTGTAGCATAGGACCTAGTGCACCTCATGTGCATTGCCAGACTCTCGCTCACCAGTTTATTTCAGTCACAATTCTTCAGGGCATGTGGAGGAGGTGGTTGGGACACTGGTGAAGGCCTCCCAGCAGCTTTGAAGTTTACAGACCTCTAGGAAACATTTAGGTATCATTTTTGCTCTTTCACTCCTGTTTGTAACCGTCTCTGCACCATCCTCCTTACAGAGTTGACAAGGGGCAAAAAGGTGCTAGCTCCTGAAATTCCACCAGCTCTTCCTTCCTGACTTGATCAAAAACACATAGGCTGTTACACCCCCACTGCTCCCTGACAACACTGTCCAATATCCACAATTAGTCTCAAGAGGAGCCCGTTGCTCACAGATATCTCGATTAATGAAGCACCACTTCTTCAGTGGATACCAGGAGAAGACAACCTTACTGCAGGGATGGTGCAGCCAGAGAGTACAGTGGGACATTCACAGGACTAGATCCTGCTATCAAAAGAGTGACACTGGTTAGTAGCCATCATGGGTGACAAGCATGGTTAGCAGGAGGGAAGGGACTACAGGATTTGCAAGAAAGGAACACTAGCTAGCTACTCAGACCCAGCCATAGTGACTTTGGATAAGAGAATATTTCACTGCTGGGAAGGTTGTTTGTGGTTCCCAGCTCATATGATTAAATTTCTCTTCTCTCTACCCACTGTTAAACCTGATTTATTTAACTCAATCTTTGCAATTAATTTTGCTTTAATGTAATGAATGTAATTAAGCTTCCCAGGTTTCTGGACAGGTGGGGGGAAAGAGAAATGGGGACTGGGTGTTTTGCTGCTAATTCGGGAATTGAATAATCTCAGTAAAAATTCCAGGCTGGTAAATGTGAACTGGTCCTTTAGCATGTGCTGTCTGTGCCAGGATGCTGCAGGCAATACTTGGGACATGTTTGTGCATTGTCTGGCATATGTAAGAGCTGTCTTTCAGGGCAAGACCAGTAGTCTAGCCAGCCTGGTGCTGTCTCCAGCACTGAAAACAGGAGACCATGGGTGTCTGGCCTTCCTGTGATCAATTGCCAGTGCCTTCACAGCATCCCCAGGCACTGGCTAGGGGATGCATGGAGAAAGAGTCCTGCCTGTTCCCTTCAGCACCCATTAACAGACCTGTTGTCCATCCCCACAACAAATTTCAATGGTCACTACCTGCTGTGTAAAAAAGTATTCTCTTCTATCAGTTTTAAGCTGATCTGCTAGTTTTCCCTTCTCCCCTGCCCAGTTTTTGTGTTGGGAGATTTATTGGGCAATAGTCCTTCCCTCGGTTTATGCATTACTTTTACATTATCTTCTCTGAACTAATCCCTCCTGCAGTCTGGCTCCAGTTCTAACCACCTGTAAAGCTAGCACTGATGCTAATAAAGCCACAGTCCTAAGAAAGTAAAGCCCTTGTGTACCTCCTGTCTGTTCATTTACAGAGTCCAGCTGGGTCTCAGTGCTTAAACATAGATTTCATGTGTCCAGCATAAGCGAGGCCCATATGAGAAAGCACTTTTTTACAACTCTTAATTTTCTCAGAAAACATCTGGGATCATCCCTACAGTAAAATGTTACTTTCTTTCTCAAGTCTGACTGTACATTTCCCTAAAGTGGTGCCAATGTAATGCACCACACTGTGCATGGGAAGGTCATGTCAATTATTGACACGGTGAAGCACAGTTTTTTATTCCCATTGTGCTGTGACTAGTCCAGCCTGACATTGGAAACCTTCTGCAGAGTAGATAGCAGCTGTAGGGTTTTTCTACAAAAGAGCAGGGATTTCTGGCAGTAGTCAGAAAAGGATGCTACCCACTGCCATTCTCTGTCATCAGGACTTCTGAAACAGCAGCTGTTGCAGATGTACTTCAGAGACGCAGCCAGTTTGCAACACATTTTGGTATTGCCGAGCGTGTGATGGGACTGGAATCTGGAACTTGCTTCATGTCTCTCCCTGGAAAGTGGTTCCCTCCCTCAGCAGCACCCTGCATCCCACACACCAGCTGCCGCCAGGTCTCTTCGCTCTGCTTGTTGCCAGCACTGGCTGTGGAGGCAAAGCAGACTCCTAAGTCAGGTGAGAAAAGGGGAGAGAGGAAAGGTAAATGAAATTTCAGGCATGCCTACATCCAAGATAGGCAAGAGGGTAACTCCAGACTTGAGCCCAGCTGACGTGCCTATAAACCAGACTGTGAAAAGGGAGAGCAAGAAAGAGGGTTTCCCCCTCATAGCATGGTGGCAGAAGTGAAGAGTGATTCCTTGACTTGCAGAGGACAGACTTGCCCAAAGCCTGGTCTCCACAACCAGCTACCGGAAGGCAAGGAGACACCAGCTCTAGGTAGATGATGCCTGCATGACTACACCAGCAGGCAGGGTGCAGATATGTGAGGCAAGACCCAGTATAGAAACACAAGCAGGGTGGCTTGGACCTTCCTGCTCTGGTCTGGTTGCTAACCAGTCATGTTAGCCTGGGTCTGCACTCATGCTTGGCTAATGCACATTGGCCCTCAGCAGGGCTTGCCAGCTTGTGATAAGACAGACAGACTGTTCCTCCACCTGGTAGGACCTGTCTGCACTGTGTCCAGACCATCAGAAAGCATCCCTCCAAGTTCTTGCCACAACACATGATAGGCATTAGACTCCAGAAAGTATAAGGCCTTGGTTGCACAAAATCATTAAGTCAGTTCTTAAATTCAAGCTCATTGCAACCAGAGGACAAGTTTGATCCTCCGCACGCTCATCCTGCTTCATCCAACCTCATGAAAAATTGGGAAGGTGTAACTTTGGCAAGCTTTGCACTGGATCAGTCTGCTTCCTCCTGAAGCACATAGATGCCTCTTCCCCTCACTGCACTCTCTGACTGCTTCAGCAGAAACGCATTCCTCTGTGCATAAACAGTCTGCATTGGCTTGGCATTGCCAGCTGACTGGGCATTGTCTAGTTATTAAAATCCAACAGCAATGAGTGAGAAAACATTGTGCAAACCCTGGGAACTCTGCTTTTCAAATTCTGGAGCGTCACTGATTCAGTTGCAGTATTTTATTACTTTCCTGGGGCCTCCAGGCTCCTCAGAAAGAGGCAGAAGGGAACAGCTAGTTTGTTTGTTATTTCCCCCCAGACATCCCGGATAAGGACTGTGTTTTTCTGAAAGAGAGAGATGAATTCAGATCAGATGTGAAGAGCTGTGATTTTAGTTGTGTTGGACCACATCTACATCTGGCAGGTGTCAGCATGTCAGAATCGGTGGGACAATCCTAATTTCTATCCATCTGTCCATATGGCTCATCACTCTTGAAATACCGCATAGAAATAGAGCAAAATCAAAATTCTCATGCTCAACAGCTGCATGCTCCACTGATTTCGGAAAAGGGAGGGAGGGAGGGAGGGAGGGAGGGATGAAGCAGTCTGTCTTCACGTAGTCACTCTGCCTGTTTGTGTGGCTGCCTGCGTCTCCACCTTTGACTTTTGAACCCATCAAGGCACAAAGGTAGGGATGACAAGTTGGACATCGCTCACTCTCCCCATGCTCCTGGTGTGTTGATCAAGGCTATCGCAAGCATAGCATATACACCTTTGGACAGTGATGCAGAAAATGGTTACAGCCCAGTCCCTGTATATCATTACGATCAAAGAGACCCTGACCTTCAGTATCCGACACCTCAAGGAACCCAAGCTGATTTGTCAGTTCAGGAGAATACTAAAACCCCACCTGTGGTCTGGGTCAGTCTTGTCAGGGGCAAAGGGATACTGAGTGCCAGCTGGGAATATAAGGTGTAATATCACTGATAAATGGGCACAAAAGGTGGGGAAGGAAGGGGAAAGTCCTAGCTCTGAAAAATAAGAGAGCAGGAAAGAATTTCAGCCCTGTTCTTTGTCCTCAAAATATGGGCTGTCTCATGGAAAATAGTGTTTGCTTAGCAAACAAAAGCTTCAGGCTGGAAAACTTAATCTCCTGAGGGGCCCCAAACCTGACACTTGCTAAATGCAACCTGACTTTGTGCAGGGTGACCTGCAACTGATAGGCCAGAGTCTGGCTACCAGAAGTCCCACTGATGGATACAACATGGTAGGTGAACATGCCAGACAGAGAGGACTGAGAAGCTTCCAGACAATAACGCAGCTACTGTGATGCTTCGGATCTCCATTAATTTGATTAATCAGAGCAAGATTGACTGCTGATCATTACACAATGTTCATAATGCCAGTTCACAACATGCTTCAGTTCACTCAGAATCACTCAGGGATTAGGACTACTATTAAAAAATCTTAAGGGTCACATCTATATATGCAGCTTCCTTGGCTGCTCTTATGAGATTTTTAGCTGTTATTAAAAAAATACAAAACAGTCAAGGCAAATAAATTTATGAAATTTCAGTCTCTGAAAAGCAAAACAGAGCATTCATAGGGCTCACACTAAGTTTCCTTGTTCATTATATATTTATTAGAGGGTTTTAGAACTTGTGTAACATATAGAGGAGAAAGGCAAATGATGCTGATTTCTATTTGCTTTACTCCCCTCTTTGCAGTCTCTGCTTTGCAAAAACCCATGCAAAGAGGATGACAGTCGCTCTTACAGCCCTGCGTCTCATGCATTTGCAGAGCAGCACCATGGTTCCAGGGTGCTCCAGCTGCCAGCAGTCCTGAGAGGGGAGAAGGGTTGTAACCACCCCAGGGCTTCCTCCAGACCACCTGAAGAGTAGAGCAGCAGGAGTTTCATGCTCCATGTGCAGCAACTCCCATGTGCAGCAATTCCCAAGGCACAGAAATTTGTCAGGTGCACATGACATTTCCTTCTCTCAAGCTCTAACAGAGAAATATATGGAGGTGAATGAGCAGTGGTCATCTTTCAGTGTCTGCAGGGAACCTGTATCTATAAGCATGTACAAGCATGTATAAGCTGTGTATCTATAAGCATGCACAGAGCATGCTTATGCATGCAAGAAATCTAAAAATTGAGTTTAACCTTAAATAAACTTAAGCTTGCAAGAAACTAAAAAGCATCCCATTTCACGTAGATAACTTGTTCTCCTTGGTGTAGTTTTGTTCTCCTCGGCGAAATTAACCGTTCAACCTCCTTGCAAGATATTACTGACTCCAGAAGGGAGAACAGAACTGAAATAAAGGAGGAGTTGTTCCTACAAAAACAGGGTTACGAGCACCAAATGGGATTGTTGCCATGCCTGGTTTCCTCTGGATGTGGGCTTTTTGTTGGAAAACAGTCCTCATTCAGGAATGGACATACGCCCTCTCAGGTGAGTTCTCTTGTCTAAAAAGGGCTGAGTACCCACTTACAGATAAAATTCCCAACAGTGGAATGGATACCCCCTATGTTATATACATTTTAAAAAAACCAAACCTGATCTGTATGTGGCTCATCTTATTGCAACAGCAAAGAGATGACCCCTTGTTGTTCCACCATCATTTCAGTGGCAAGTTGGCAGCAGGATTACAGGTCCCATGGAGCCCACGAATGCAAAAACATTGTAAAAATACAACCTAGTTTTACCTACAGCAGTATCAGTTCATCCCAGCCCATGATACTCTCCATCAAAAGGCTTGAGCTCAGAAATACACCTAAGTGATATTTAGCATCAGGTCCACTGACTCCCGCTCAGCCTGATGGACCTCTGAAGGGCTGAGGCTGAAAGACAGATGAAGCTTGGCGTGGGACAGCTGGTGAGATTTTGTTCCTTTGCTCAAACACCACACTGCAACCCTCCTCGGCTCAACAGCCAACATGGGTGTACATGTAGCAGGGGCACACTGTACAGCTGGTGCCCTGGCTCTGCCCCCACTCAGAGCTGAAGCTTTTTGAGTCAGAGCGAGACTCTGCCAAGCCCCAGTCTATGCTGTCCCATTTTGATTCAGTGGCTCAGACCTGTTTCCACTTCTGCCCTCTCATGACAGACATCACTATGCTTTGATTTTCAGCCATAGGTGAGAGGAAGAATGTTTTTCAGGGAGTAGTGTTTGGAAAATCCTTCCTTACCTCATCCCATGCTGGACTGGACATTACTAATGGGGTATGTTAAGAGCTTTACCATGGTTCCTGTAGAAGGTTTTCACTGTTAGAGAGCATTAGCTGTCTAGCAAGACAATACTCATAGACCACAGTAAGCATAAATCATATCTGCATACATTCAAAATCCTTACTGAGCATTGATTCACTCTGCAGCAGTGACCTCTGTTCTGCTCACGCCAACTGTTTGAGAAAAATCTGTGCTGGGGGAAGAGCTGGTTACACTGCATTTTCATCCTCAAAACCCAGTGGGCAAAAAAGAGGAACCCCTGGTTTATCCTCTTTTACAAGAGAACGAGCTTTGTGCCTATCTTACAAATTTGGGTATACCTTCTGCTCTTCACACGCTCACAAGCTTGGCAGTGCTATCGTAAAAGAAAGTACATTTAAAAATTCAGTGGTACAGCTCTTTCCAGCATCTGTCACTCATCCCTTCCCCAGAGAACCAGGAAACTGAAACAAATGTCTCTGCTGGAGTCACCCTGCCTGGGTTAGTGAAGCGCGACTTTTCCCCTGCGTGCTGATTGACTTCGATTCACCCTGGCTCTGTTTCAATGAGCCTTGTCCAAAGGCAGCTGCCAGCCATGTTCTGGGAAGAAGGGGTAATTAGCTGATGCTTTGGGAACAGTCCTGCAATGAAGGTACAAAGAATGAGCCAAGGGCAAGGAGACATGGTGCTTTCATAGATGCATATTTGTGTGTGTGTGTTTTGGCAAGCCAAGTTCAAAGAGCGGCTACCATCAGTGATTTGCAGAAGAAGAAAGACAACAGCAGTAACAGCATCTAGGAAGCAGCTGTCTGACAATCTGTCTTCAGATAAAGTTTCTTCCAGACCTGAGTCCAGCCCTGGAATTCCCAAAACCCAGGCTCCCCATCTGCCTAGCCTTGACCCTTAAATATATCAAAAACACAGTAGGAGCTAGAAAAATATATTGTTTCATTCAGATCCTGTAGCAATGAATTGGCTGTGCTTTTTAAGAAGAGGGAAAAAAAAAGGATTACTTAATTTGCTATCTGCCATCCCCTGCTTTTGCTTGCTGTTCCCATGCTCTGTGGGACAGGACAGGAGCCAGAGTTGATTCCCCACTTCCACCCCGCTGGAAACTGTCAAACAAATCATATCTGCCTCTGAAGTAAGAGCTTCCCATGTTTAGTTTTATTCTTTTTCATTATGGATGTCTCACAGCCAAAGGCAGATGTTTACCTCTGCACAACAGGTACCAGGATCTATGCCTTCAAGCCATGTGTGCAGCCAGATTTGAGAAGGGACAAAGAATTTGACCTTCTGAGCATTAGACTGGGAAAACTCAAGCTGAAGGTAATAACTGACAATTCATGTTCCTCTCATGAAGGTTAAAAATGAACATGACACACCACATGAGTCAGAGGATGCAATGAAACCCCTGAGACCTGAGGGGCTGCTGAAGCCCTGGCAGGAACTCTGGTGGCCACCACTTCTTCACCCAGGTGCCACCAATAGAGGGACAGGGGAAGCAGTGGCAATTGGGCTATGCTGAGGAACTGGGGCAAATCTCCACTCTGCAAAGGGTGTCAAGGGAAGACCAACCCACCCTCTTCCTTCCAGCAGCTCCTTTAGCAACACGGATCCTCACCTCTCTTCTTGAGGCACTTTCTTGCCAGAAGGTCTTGGCAATGCAGAATTGAAAGGAATTAAATAAGGCTGGCTGGACAACTTTTATAAGACACAGGTGCATTTCCAGAGAGGATTTTGACATGGGAGCTGTCTGTATAATTTTGCATATCTCCCTAATGACAGGACCATATATCAGAACAAGGTTTATGGCTTTCCTTAAAGCCAGGGGAGACCTTGGGAGATATACACAACTGGTTCCTGTAACGGATGTTGGATCTGGCCATCAGACTCTGTGATGCAGTGCTACTCCAGTGCCCCAAGCCAGGCACAGCTTCCCAGGTCCCTGGGGGATTCTCGCAAGCTCTGCCAAAATATAACAGTGTGGATCCAGGTTTCTGCAGCTGGTCACAGCATCAGCCACAATCAGCATCAGAACAGCGATGCCTCCTTCTGCTCCTGCTGAATCCAATCACAAAATCTTACTAACAGTCACTGCAGACTGATATGTCCTTAGGAGGACCCCAAATCAGACCCCTGATTCCCAGCTCAGACTCTTGTCCCCAGCAGTATCAACCCTTACAGCCACATTTCAAACCCAAAACTTTTGTGATAGAAAATGGAATTAGCTTTTTTCAGTTTAAACACTTCAGTGGTTTTCCCTGAAAATTTTAAAAGCTCCTTCAATTATCTTCTAGCTTTTATTTCAATGGATTGTGCTTATGGCACTAAATATTCTTTTCTGGTCTATGTAAAATGTTTTACTTTGCCCAAATTTATTTCAAGTGTGTGTGGGTACTTTTCAGTTTGCCAGATGTGTTGAGGGAAATCAGGTTCATCTGAAACTCTCTCACCCCATGCCTATACTCATCTCATTTCTTTAGAACAAAATTAGTATCAATACATAATGACCACACTAGACTTTCCATTTGAAAGCTGAAGAGATCCTCTTCCGAATTATTTCTTATTATGCTTGAATACATGAAGGTTGGAATAATACATTATAAAATATTTTAATACAACCAAGAAGTTTGAGCAAACTGTAAATGAAGATATTTCCACCAGGACCCAGGATCCACCATAGCTGAAACCCCATGGTGTCTCTAGCAGTTGTCTGGGACAGCCCTGGTCCCTCCAGTAGCCAGCTCCACCAGTCACCTCACTGCCAGGGATGTGCAGACACACCAGGCTCCCAGGCCACTTACCCTACTCACAACCTCGCCTGCCTTCTCAACATCCGGAGGCACCTCACACATTTTATACTGGAGGTAGCAAAAGCTATATGCCATTAATATTTCATGGCCTTCTTGTGTGTGCTGCCTAAGTTGTTCTGCCCAAATCATCTAGGCATACCAAACAAGCACCATTTTGAACATGCTGCCACAATTAATTGCAAGCAAGGGAGAAAGACATGTAAATAATTAGTCTCCATGGTGCAAGATTTAACAGAAGTTCAGTGTCCCGGCAAAGCATAGCGCAGATGCCTTCACCTGCCAAGGCAGCAAAAAGGAGAAAAATGCAAACAAAGTCTGCAATGTATTTCAATACATTAACTCTTAAGGGCCCAACCCTCTCCCAGAAACCTGATTTGCAGCAGGTTTTTTCCATTTTAGCCAGGGGCCAGATTCTGTCTTTTCTCCCCATGCTGGCTACTTTTCTTGATGAAAATCAGTGCTAAAACTAAAATGCAGGATAATTAGATAACTATTAAACACCTAAAAATTACTTCATTTCAGAGGAACCCATGGCAGCATTTTGCTCACTTTGTTGATTCTGACCTCAGCTGAACATTTAATTAATGAGTTTACATGGCATGGGGTGATCAGAAGCTAATGTCATTTTTATGCGTTGCATTTGTGCTTTATCTAAAGCACTTTCAGGCAAGCGGAAAATGCTTATTCAAATGCAGCCTCTATAACATTGTTCACAAAACCATCTGGACAACAATTAAATTGCATTGTGAGTCCAAGATATATCATCTTCTTTTAGCTGGGGACAATCAGAACAATGCCAGGATAAGACATTCTGAAAGCACACGGCTTCTGGTTACAACTTGAGGCTTTCATAAGGAAAAGATTTCACTTAGTCTTTCATTAGTGATATTTTCAGCTTTTACTGGAAATCCTCAAATCATTCTTTCTCCTGCCTAATACTGATGGCTCTTTTTAAAACATGATTGATGGCCCATTGTCAATAGACATCATGCTCCTGCCGGAGAAGTGGAAGACATGAAATAATTTGGTTTTCAATAATTCAGGTGATGTTGCTAAATTTGAAAAACAGGTGCAGAGAAGAATGGGGACAAGACAGATCCTTTTTTGGGGGGAAAAAAATAAGATCTTGTCACTGAGTTTTAATTCGATCAAGAGTGCAGTGAGATCAATAGACTTTACTCCAAGGTAATATTGTTCTACTACCAGTTTGAGCATGGCAACGAATCACACAGCAAATGCATAACCTATTAAAACTGATACCTTTTTCATAGGAGTTTTAGCCATCTTTAGTCCTCTAGTTCATTTCTGCTGTTCTTGGGTTCACCTGGGACTTCTGGGAGTAGAGCAGACACAGATTGCAGACTTACCCAGAACATCAGTCCACAAACATGTGAGAGGAAGCAGGTGACCTGCCTTTGCCCACCCATGTCTGTCACTACGTGGTACGTAAGTGTCAAACTCCTTCAACCTGCCCTAGGACCACTTAGATTGGAGGAACTCCCCTGTACCAAACCACAGCCAAGGGAGGGGAAAACAAGGACTAGGAGCTGGCTGGCCTCCAGTCCTCGCTCTTACAGCTTGCTGTATTCAGTAAGGTGGGGATGCAAAGCGGGCTGCAATCCTTTCACAAGGTTCACTCCAGGTCTGATTCACAGCCGTGCTTCTCTAGCTGAGGGGCAATGGAAACAGACTTCAGGCTGCAATTCTCTTTCCTGTCCATCAGCAACATTTTACTTTCCACCTGGTACCTGCTGAGTCCTGTGCTGCAGGGCCAAGACCAGCATTTGAACAGACTACTGATAGGTGTTTTAAAATCAGTGAAGATATGAAATTAACTTTAACAGGTGGAGAAAGACCAGAAAAAAAATCGTGTCTTTCTCAGCTGGATTTAATAGTGTCTTAGCAGCTGACATTGTCTCTCCTGGAGGTAATTACACACTGTAATCAGGCCACCAATTGATCTCCCTGTGCACCATTCCCACCTGTCCTCAAGTAACACTGCTCCACAGCTCTCCCCTGCTCATCCTCTCCAACACTTCAGACTCTGCCTCAGTAGAGGGCATGACACCATACCTGGAGCAAGATACAACCGAGTACAAAGGGCCAGAAAGACAATCTCTCTCTCACTCAAAATCTCCCCTGATTTTGGACATCTTTTGAAACTTTTTCTCCATCTGAGGCAGTCACATTTTTTACTGGTGGAGAAAACCAGTATAGTCCCTGGAGTTCAGTGTGTAATCTTTCTGTTGAAATCAGTTGCACTGAAGACCCCATGCTGATTCACTCTGACAGAGTCATCCAACTCATGCTTCTGCATTTAGTCACTCAGTGTTGCCACTGGCCCAAGACTTCGTACACTCTTGTTCCTCTCTGCAGGGCCAATGCTATCTGGTGTCCTTGACTCCAAGAGACTTCTCAAGGACCAGTCGGTACCACCACTGGTAACTATACCTGGAATGAGTCTGCTCTGTGCAGGCATTGCTGTCTAGGCACTTCTACAGCACCACTGATTTTATCCATGAGGAGCTAAAACTGGTCAGACAAACCACACTGCCACATAGCCCATTTCATTCCATGGATCAAGGAGGCATCCTGGGCTAGATAGCTCCATTGGAGGAAGCTATATGATGGATGTCAGCCTCAAAGGACATCATCACCAGTGGATGAGACATGAGTACGGCTTCAGACACCTAATATTACTATTCCTGCCTGTAGAGCCTAAACAGTCTAGTGATGGAGCTTGTCACATCAGTACTGATGGGCTGATACTCAAGTGCTGTACTCTGAAAGGGCAGAAATGACTGATGATAGCCCTCATGCCATATCAGCTGTGCTGGAGCATTAGGGCATAACCAATATTCCTGTAGCCCAAATGTCCTCATATGAACAGGGAGCATGTTACCTCCCCTCATTTCTAGCCTCACTCCCCTTCTTCCAGGGCAAGACTGATTCAAATTCTCTGACAAAAGCTAGTCACTCTTGCTAGCTACTGACAAACAAAGCTGGTGCCTGGGCACCAGCTGCCTCATCTCCATCAGCTCTGTGTGTTATTTCTACAGGCATCAGAAAGGCTCTGTTGGGGAATCCACCATGGAGGATTAACAGCTTTGGTTTGGAAGCTCCTTCCTACAGATGCTTCTATAACAACTCTCACTTGTGCAATATCTCTATTCCCCAGTCACATGTTGCATCTTTTCCTTCAGATAACATTAGCAGGGTTGCTCTTCTTTACCCTAACACTCCCTACTATTTTGTCAAATTCTGCTGAAATGAGGGTCACAATTACAGGGCTGAGACGCACAGCGCTGCTTGTGCAAGCATACTCACACATCATCATGAGCTAACCCTCATTTCATAGGAAACTGAGCTAAAAATCTACTCACTGAAACACTAGATCTGAGTTCTGTCCTTGGAAGACAGAATGCAAACCTGATCACAGTTTCATTAAGATCATATACACCTAGCTGATGTTCAGGTCTCTAAATGGATACCTTAGGAAAGGAACAAGCAATCTCCTGCTGACCCAAATGATGCAGGGTCATTTTAGAGAGGAGCAATCCAAACAGCGACCATATAATTGGAAGAAAGCTATCCTCATCTACCACTGGGAGCCAAAGCAGGTGCAGGATACCTTCTCCATTACAGGGAAAAAAAATCAATATAATAAATTTGCTCTTCATGGTTCTCTGATCCCATTCCACTTTGATGATGGACAGAAGCATCAGCAGGAAAGTGGCTGGAATTTTAAGTGGCAACAAGAAAATATAGCTAGATGTCTCCCCTTCACATTGCCTCTTGTCTCCCACCAGTTCTATTCTGCCTCAGTTTTAGAAGTACCCTTCCTAAGAGGAGCTTGAGAGACCCTCAGGCTAGGGTGCAGCCTGTTGAGGTACCCACAGTGGAAGGTCCTCCAGGCACTCCCCCGGTGCAGTAACCCCCTTGAAAGCCAGACTGACAGCATGAAGAGCTAACAGGACCTTCCAGGTGGGAAGCAGTGCGAAGCTTAGTTTCAAGACACTCAGAAATGCATGTCTATCCATCACCCCAAAACACGGTATAGACATCGCTAATCTCTATCCCCAGAATGTTTGCTAGATCAGCCCTGGCAACATACATAAATAAGACATACTGCTTCCAACCCAAGCTGAACGGGGCAGAGAGAGCTTGCAATTTTGGTGCCACATGTCCCCTAACCTCTAATATCCAGAGCAAAAGCAGCAGCTTATTGAGCTAGCCCAATAACCTTCAGATGGATAAAGAACATTACAAGTCAGGACAAATGTACTCAGACTCCCTGCACAGCACTGAGAAGCATCAGCATTTAACATTTGAAGCCCAGCTCCTTCAGTACTTCTGTCCATCTATGCAGCCACACTGTACCTGGGAACACTGAGGCATTTCCCTCACAGCAGAGGAGATGGCAAAGCAAAATGTTCTCTGAAACAAACCCTGCCAACCCCCCAAAAAACATACATATCTGATGTATTATCCCCGCTGCTGCAAATGAGCAATGATTAGTTTATTTCAACAGATTCCCCTGCTATTCAGTCCTCCTGCTACTTGCTAGTCTTCCCTCCCCTTTGCTCATTTTAATTTCACTGCACACAAATTTACCTGAGCTCCCAAACAAGCTCTCCCTCCCTTTGTGTCTCCCATCTCCCACATTATTTTAAGCTCACCCACTCCACCCCGGCAGAGCTGCTCCTGCCTTGTAGGGGAGGCTGAATTAGAGAGCTTTACTTTTATTTACATTTTCTCCTAGGGACCAGATTCCAGGAAAAAGGTGATTTTGAGAGAACAGTGACCACAGGGTGGTGCCTGGGACTGGCTGCCAAGAAATTTTGCACTCCAGGCTCCTACAGCTATCCATCAATAACATAATTTCTGCTGTCGGGGGCTTGGGCTGCATTTAATCTGTGCTCATCACTCTGAGGACCAACTTCATTTAATAATGCAGTACGGTTGGAGTGAAATTCTGAGTGTAACTTCTGTGCCATGTAAAGTTCTGAATAAATTTCTTTTTTAAACTAATTGATAAATATAATTCACTTTGAGGAGGAAAAACTTTGCTTTCATAACGGTGTATTTTAATCCTTCTCAATCTTCCACATGTTATGGAATTGTTTCATTTTAACATCTGTGGAGAAGTCAAGGCCAGAATGTGCAGAATGACCATGCAGCATTGTTTAAAGCAAAATGACAAATTCACTGCAACTTTTTTCCCATTAAAAAATATAATCAAAACAAACATTCTCATAAAAGCATTCACTTTCAAAAAAAACCCCAGACAATTTCTGATGGTAAAATCTGCTCTCTGAAAAGCTTCCTATTTTGCTACAGCTGAAATTCACTGTGAGGTGTTGTGCTCTAGAAGTACTGGCAGAAAATAACCTGCTATCTGCTCCGTTCCTCCCATACACATAGCGTGCTGATCTGTGTTTCACCTCATTGAAGAACTGTGGGATCATTTAGGAAAGAATCACACAGATTCCTGTGATGACTTTTTTACTGATTTTGCAAAGTAAGGGAGAGGCCTTGGCTACTCATTCAAGAATAGTAAAAGAGGTATGTGATAACAGAGTCAACACTGCTCAGCAGTTTTAGCAGGCACCTAGGTTGCAGAGTCAGTATTATGCAGGAAAGGTTGGTGGAATACATACTGCTTTCCTCTGGGAAGTTCTCTGCTTAGACCTAAGGGGCAGAAGTATTACAAAAACAAAATGCATCCTCCACTGTTCAGAGCACATGTGAATTCCCATTGTGCTTGAACCAAAAATTTGCATTTTCTACTTTCCAGTTATATTTGCCCCAGGTGTGAGCACTGCAGTTTTACTGTGAATAATACAGGTGTTCGCTGGACCTTAAGGGACAATACTGTGCATTAAAGGTTGTGTATTGAGATGCTAAACCTGCAGCCCCAGGGTGTATGCTGATAAATATTGCCCCAAAATTATGTTGGTACAAAGTATTACCAAACTGGTGGGATTTGCTGTAAGAATTGCCTCTGTGTGTCCAGGCACACAATTTTCATCCTTCATTGATGGGTATTCACCAAATAGGTCTCTTTTTTTTGACAGAAGAAGAATAGGAACATTCAGGATGGTTATCTCCAGGTAGGTGAGTTATATGGATCTAATCAGCTCCCATCAGCTGAACAGCACAACTTCTACCAGGGACGCAGACAGTGCAGACTATAGCATTATGCTTATTAAAGAGCCTGGTTTGGCCTTCATTAGGATTAGTGGTGAGATTGTCAAAGACATTTAAATAATTTAGGAGCACCAGTCATTAAGGATAAGAAATGTCCTTCTAGCAAACCTGAGGCACTTCTGAAAATCCCACTGAAGATTAAGTCAAATGTCCCGGCCAAAGGCAGGGTAGCTCTGCGGTGTACCATGAGGAACACTTTTTTTAAAACTGTATTCCTAAAGGTTATTCAGTAGTGCTGTCATGTCACTTCTCCTTGACTGCCTGAATGAACTATCTCCTTCTATGACCAGGTAACCTGCCTAGTGGATGAGGGAAAAGCTGTGGATGTTGTCTACCTGGACTTCAGCAAAGCCTTTGACATTGTCTCCCACAGCATCCTCATAGAGAACCTGGTGGTTCATGGCTTAGACAGGTATAGCCTTTGCTGGGTAAAAAACTGGCTGGATAGCCGAGCCCAGAGAGTTGTGGTGAATGGAACTAAATCCAGTTGGCAGCCAGTAACAAGTGGGGTTCCCCAGGGCTCAGTTTTGGGGCCAGTCTTGTTTAATATCTTTATCAATAATCTGGATGAGGGGACCGAGTGCACCTCAATGAGTTTGTAGATACACTAAGTTGGGTGGGAGTGTTGATCTGCTTGAGGGTAGGAAGGCTCTGCAGAGGGATCTGGACAGGCTGGATCAATGGGCAGAGCTCGGCTGTATGAGGTTTAAGCAGGCCAAGTGATGGGTCTTGCGCTTGGGTCTCAACAACCCCATGCAACACTACAGGGTTGGGGAAGAGTGGCTGGAGGGCTGCCTGGCAAAGAAGGACCTGGGGGTGCTGGCTGACAGCCAGGTGAACATGAGCCAGCAGTGTGCCCAGGTGGCCAAGAAGGCCAACAGCATCCTGGCTTTTATCAGCAATAATGTGGCCAGCAGGAGCAAGGAAGTGATTGTGCCCCTGTACTGGACACTGGTGAGGCTGCACCTTGAATATTGTGTTCAGTTTTCGGCCCCTCAGTACAAGAAGGACATTGAGGTGCCAGAGCATGTCCAGAGAAGGGCAACAAAGCTGGGGAAGGGTCTGGATAGCAAGTGTTTTGAGGAGCAGCTGAGGGAATTCGTGTTGTTTAGCCTGGAGAAGAGGAAGCTGAGGGGAGACCTTATTGCTTTCTACAATTACCTGAAAGGAGGTTGTAGCGAGGCAAGTGTTGGTCTCTTCTCACAAGTTACTAGTAACAGGACAAGACGAAATGGCCTCAAGCTGTGTCAGGAAGGTTTAGATTGGATATTAGGAAAAATTTCTTTACTGTAAGAGTGGTCATGCATTGGAACAGGCTGCCCAGAGAGGTGGTGGAGTCACCATCCCTGGACGTGTTCAAAAAACTTGTATACAGGGCACTTCAGGGCATGGTTTAGGAGGCCTGGGGTTGTTGGGTTGACAGTTGGACTTGATGATCCTAGAGGTCTTTTCCAACCTTAATGATTCTATGATTATTATTTTTTTAACAAACCATCTGCTTTCATAACTGTGCACGGCTCCATAAACATGGTGACATGTGCATAAATGCTGGGTATGTCCACAAATGCTGTAATCGGTCAGGAGATGTTTTCTAATCTGCAATAGTGTTGAGATGAGTGCTCCCTAAACCATCCCATCAACCACTGGGAGCCATGGGATGATGGATATATTTTGCTCAGGCTGCCCAGAACATAGACAGAAGAACGAGAGCACTGTAGAAGAGATGCTAGATCCAGGATCTCCATCCTCTCCTCTTTCAGCACTCCTAATTTAGAGGCAACAAGGCACCATCCTCTTGCTGTCAGAGTGATGGGGTTTCAGGCAGACTAGCTGGGAAAGGAAATTTCCTGGCTGCAGGCAACTGGGTGTCTCATATAGCTAATTTACTTTTGCTGTGTTATTGGGTGCTGCTCAGTCCCCTGCTGGTGCCAATACAGGAAAAGCTCCAGGAAGAATCAATCAGCTGCTTAGTTGAGCATAAAAAGAAATGTTAGTGTGGCTTCAGGGATGTGGAGGAAAATAACCTGAGAAAATAATTGCTGCAAAGGAAGCAATTCTGCCTGGTTCTAAAGCAGCCCTAGTAGTAGAGATGAGCCTTGCTCCATTCAGAGACACCTGAATTTCTTCTGGGGAAACCAGTATTTTCAGGTGTCTTGCAGCAGTGGTAATAGATGGAAGAAGCAATCTGTGCCTTGCAGAATTATTTCCTTCCTGCTTGCTTTGCCAGGGCATAAATCTCTTCCCTGTTCCCTGGGGTATGGTTCTCCTCACTGAAGCAGGGAGCCCTTCAATTCAACAGCAACATTCATTTACTCTTCATTTCCCTCTGCCTAATGCTGCAGGAAGCAGAGTCAGCTGGCAGCCGCAGCCTGCAGGTCCCTGCTCCAGGACCAGTCCCAGGCCACAATGAACTCTTTCTGTCTCCAGTCCCCTCTTCATATCACAGATTTGTGGCACTGCCTGTTTTAAGGGCGATGATTGCTTTTTTTCCCTGTACCGCCACCCTTCATGAAGCTGAAGGGCTGCTTACCCAGCAGAGAACAGCAGCAAATGCTGACCAGTCTGGTATCTCCACAAAGCACTGCAAGAAGAGGGAAAGCTGTAAGTCACATCCCCCCACACCTTCACCTCTCCCCCTTTTCACTCCATCCTGTTCTCCATCCCCTCTGCCTCCTTCAGCAAATCCTGCCTACACCTACATAGCATCTCCAGCGGTAAAACATTCCCTCATGGGAAGATGGGGTACCATCCCTGTCAGTGTCCAAGGAAGAAGCTGTGTCCCTGGCAGTAACAGCTTCTTTTCTCAGCCTGTCCTCTAGAGCCTAGAAAGATCATCTGGCTTATGGCCTCTCCATGGTCAGGGGTAACCTCTCACTCCCCATAACCACAAGCCTGGTGGGTTTCACTCTGTGGAGGTTTGGCTCAGTCCAGCCAAACCAATGAGACAAAAAAAAATTCCTGTCCTGGAGTCCTGCTAGGGGAGAAATCAGTGGTGATGGCGTAGCTACCTGGGCAAATTTTGCTGAGTTTGCAAGCTGGACTCCCCCATACTAACAGCACCAGAAGGGCCAATGGACTTTTTTTTTTTTTTTTTGCTAGATCAGCCAGTTGATAAATCCAGTGGCAGCCAGAAGTCCTTTATAAATAAGTAATACCAAAGAGACAAGGCTAGATTCTCAGCTGATAAAGCTGTATTGATCTTCAGTTTTCAGGGAGCTAGTCTGCACAGCCAGAGGTTGCCTGCCACTGTGTGGGGTGGCAAAGCATCCCCACATCACAGTGGGAGTTCTGCACCTTCACTTTGGGATTGCCCTTCTTGCACAGTCAGCTCTGTGTGTCCTTTTCTGCACAAATATCTGCAAAGTCCCTGGAAACCTTTGTACACCGTTCTTAAAATGGTAGATAAGCGTAAGATTTATGCAGCTTACATTACAGAGCACTTTTTCACAATAAAGATTTAAGTATCTTGGGACAATGCTTAGTACCCATCACCACTGGCTTTTAAAAGAGAGTTAGCTGGAATGGATGAAAAAGAGCTGATGGTTCCCTGGGGCAGGGGGACAGTGAGAGACCTCCTGGATCCCTGCCAGCCGTTCTTTCAGTGATTTATCTGCTACTGGTAATCAGTGCCAATATTAATGGTCATTTGCATGACAGTGATATACCTGGGCATGAAAGGGACAGGCAGGGGAAAAAGGCAAGGAAAGAAAAGTCACGGTTAAATTGCCACAGGGTCTTTCTTTGTCCTCCTCTGCAAGTGTGGGCACAGAAGATTTTGCCAGGAAGTCTTTCCAGGTATGTCGTTCACAGATGGAAGTGATGATCCTGGAAGTGATGAACATGGGAAGGGATACTCCACAGCCCAAAGGGAGGACTCAGATCTTAGGCAGACCTGGTCTCCTTGAGATGCTTCTCTGTCCCCATCGACTGCCAAGGTAGCCCACAGCTGCCCTTCCTTAAATGCAGCCAACGTAACTCGGTGTCCCACTTGCAGGGCTCAGGGAAGTACAGCTCTGAGGGGCTTAAACCCACCACAAGCTGCTGGTTTCTGTCCTAGGGCTGGTTTGGTCCTGGCTGTCCAGGAACACTGTCAGTGAGCTGCAGTGGTGGAAGCTGAGCACCCTCCCTGCCCACAAACCCTTCTTCCACGTGGAGCAAAGGTGGCAGCTGAGTTCATCTAGAATTTCCTACAGTAAGACTTCTGGGAACTGCTCCTGCCTTCCAGCCTCCTGATTTCTCACATTTAAAGTGTGTTTTCAGGCTAGCGACAAAAGGAACTAGATCACCTTTGACGACCCCACCACAGCACAAGCTGTCAGGAGCATGTTCATCATCTTTGGACAGACCCTTTGTTTGTGCAGACCTGGGGAAGAATGGGAGGGTAAGTCTGCCACAGGAACAGTCCCAACCCATGCAAAGGACAGGGACCTTTAGTCGCAGTGGCAGGGTCTCTGCCTCTGCATTTCCCATTTCTGAGTACAGGGCAATTGTCATTTATGAAAGGTGCAAGAACAACCAGCTGCCCAAATTACAAGAATTGTAATAAAGCTAGGGTACATCTTTTTTTCATTTAGCACCTGAACTTACTGGTTTTCCAGTAAAGGTTAAATTATATTGCTGCCTGGGGATGGGTTTTGAAATTATCTGAAAGATGCCAACAGAATATGGAGAAGCAAATCCTGCTTTTCCTCCTACCTTCTTTTTTTTTTTAGCATTTCCAAGTTTCAGCGCATGCCTTCCTCATACAACTGTATTAGGTGTTTCAGTTACCCCTATGGTAAAATCAGCTCGTCTTTTTATAAAAAATTCTAGTTTGTCTGTACAATTTGTTCCAAAAGCATAATGCAGTAAGTGAGGTTTTGTTGCTTGTCCTCTTCCCCAGTGATGCACTGATTGATCATCCTATTCATAAACTTATTACTTGCTTCAAATGAAGTGAAATAACATGGGAAATAAGCTGTGATCTATAGATTGTCCATAATTGATTTGATAGAAATATTTGATAGTTCTGAAACTCAGTCATTTGAGCAGATTACAGAATGCTTCTCAATACTCACCCAGAACCGGCTTTTTTTTATTTTTCCTACAGAATTGCCCCTCTTGAGAGAAATCTCCTAAAGTTTCAGCAAATGGACACAAAACTTTCAGGAAGTAAATTAGCTTGGTTTTTTTAATCTAGACTGTCTTTCAAGATTTGAATTTCTTATTAAATGGTTTGGTGCTTTTGCCAAAATCCAAAGAGTTGTTGTTCATTTGCTCGGTTCTGCTGAAGGAGTTTGTTGTTGTTTTGGGGGGGAGGGAGAACTATATTAAATTAGGACTACAAAAGAAATATTTTTTGCCCATGTTTTCCGATTAGAAACTATATGACAAGGGAGTCTGACTTATGTGGGAAATGAAATGTATTCTCCAAATGACAGCTCCCATGTGCCACACTGCCAGTTTCATCAAATAATTATATTTCCATATACTATCACAAAAATAAAATAAAAGTTTTAATTTTACCAACGTTTTCAATTTCTGGACAATTTTATTATGACCGTTTCCATTAAAAAAAAGAATCATCACTTTCTGTTGGCAAGGTAAACAAGAAATTTTTGAGCGGTCCCTGAGCAACATAGCTGACATGCAAGAAATTAATGTGAAAACCTCCTGTGACAGGCAGGAGTTATTGTCAGTTTCATGGACCTCCAGGTAGGAAGTGGCCACATTCTTACTGTGTAAGTCAAACAGAGAAATGGTATTTCTCTGGGCAAGCACAGTCCCCAGCGACCACATACATTTGTAAGGTTACAACAATCTATTAAAAATCATATACGTGATTTGTAAAAGAACAATATGTGTAGATATATAACAACCTTGAAATGAATTCTGCTGCCGGGGTTTACTTCAAATGAAGCACAGCTAACAATTTATAGACACAGTCAGCAACTGTGTGTATTACTTCAGAGCCTGGTGTGGCTAGTAGTTGTGAAGCTATGAGAGATGTTTCTGCTCTGAATACCTTACAGGCAAACAGGGCATTGAACTAGGAATATTGTATGAAGTGTCATTATTATTTAGAGATGAGAAACCTTGCCAGAGGGAGATGAAGTGAGGTGACCAGGAGGACACCAAAAGTCAGTGGCAGAGTAGTGACCCTGGCCCAAAGACAAACTCCTACTTGCCGTAATCATGGCTTTGGTGTTGCCAGGACTCATGATATGGCAGGTCAGATGCAATTATCAGAAACATCTCCCTGGGTCTCTAACAACGTTGGAAAACTCAGCAAAACCCAGTAAAGACTCTGGGCAATTTAAGGAGGAAAATATGAAAACTGCTTCACTGGGGCCAGCAGGAGGGTGAAATTGGTAGTCTGGGGATAATTCTTACAACTCACACTTTCCCTTCACAGATTAAATTCACTTTTTTCCCTCTCAGTGTGAAGACAGGCAGCTTTTCTCTGTGTACATCTAAGCCTGGCTCTCCACAGAGCAGATTTTCAGCCCATCTTTAGGAAAAGGCAGGGAGGAACAGGTCCCCAAGCACTGTAGATGACCTGCTGTCTTGCCCTGTAGCACCAGACCAGAGAGCCTCCCCATCCAGCATGATGGATAACCCTTCCAACCTGTAAATCCGAGTTGCAGCACCTCTGACTACCTCTTGAGCAGCCCTCCTCCCTCCCATCCAGAGGATGATGGATGGGCAGGGGTGTTCTCATGTACAGAAGCTTCTCATGGGAAGCTAATCGTTGTGGCACTAGGAAGACCACCATCCTGCCTCCATCAGTCTCCTGACTTGGGTGCAGAAGAAAAGCAGGTGAGGCTCAGCAGATAACTCCTATATAATAGCCGTCATGTAGAGAGCATGGGTTCCCAGAGCTTGCATTAGGCCGATAGCAAAGGTTGCTTATATCCCTACTTTATCTGTTGGCTTTGAAACTAAGCAATTTTTATGGAGAATGTAATTAGCATTCTGGGTGTCAGTGCACAATTACCTACAGAATTTATCCTCCTCAAAAGGAAGACTTTGCATTCAATACCACGGGGTGAAAAAAAGCAAAAATTATCATTCTCCCTAGGGCAAAGTAAGTTTTAAAAGAAATGTAAGACAGCCAGATTCCTTTCCTATTTTCTAGTACTTCTGAGAAACAGGAAAAGGGCGTAATTTGTACATTTAAAATCCTTAGCGCGTGCTAAAAGCAGTTCTATCTGACTATTTCTGTTTTTGTATTTAGTGCCAGCTATTGGGAGCAAAAGAAGCAGTACCAATCCCCTGGTATGTGTATTGGTAGTACCCACACACAGCATGGCTGCAATGCACATGCATGCAATGACATGCCATACTGGCCCTTTTCAAAATGTGTTTATTGATACTTGTCACAAATTAATTTTGTTGCATAATGACTTTCAGCTATTGTGTCCACATGTGCACAAAATAAATAATCTTAAGGTTTGGGGTTTTTTTACCCCAAATCAACTCTTAAATCTTTCATGAGTAGCTGGCACACCATTATTATTGACCTATGGAGGTGAGAAAAGTCTGGCTGGATTTACCAGGGGATGGGCTTAGAAGGGAACTGCAGGAAGTTCAAATATTTGCAGGAGAATTAAATTAAATGGGGCTTAAGAAATTTATCCACTTCTGATGGGGTTTAAGGATTAACAAAAAAAAAATCTTCTTGCCGAATCCTTAGGGAAAGCAGGCATAAATTAATTATTGATTGAGATAGCATTTCCCTACATTTATTCCTTTTAGAAAACCTCATATTATCTAAAAAGCACCAAACAAATCATAGAATCATAGAACCGTAGAACAGTCCAGGTTGGAAGGGATCTTGAAAGTCCATCTAGTCCAACCTCTCATGGGAAAAGCAGCCTCGACGAGATTACCTTGCAACCTGTCTAACTCCATCTTGAAAACCTCCAGCAATGGGTACTCTACCATGTCCCTGGGGAGGCTGTTCCCATGAACGATCATTTTTACTGCAAAAAATTTCTTTCTTGGGTTGAGATGTCTTTTCCTCCTTTATCACTGAGCCATTTGAATTTGAGTTATACTGAGTAAGTTTTGGCCCCACCTCTAATTTAGACATTTCTGTCTCAACTCCCCACCATATGAAATCTAATTTCTTCCTAAAACAATTTTAAAATGGCTAGAACCCAGACCAATCACACTGGGGCTGTATCTGGTTACATGGTCCACTCAATTATAATGCTATAAAGGGAAATTACTACATTTCCTGCTACAAAGGGTGGATTACTTGCCAGCTCTGTGTCCAGCTGTTGAAAACCATGCAACAATACAGCAGGCAGACCAAGCAAAAAAGTATGGTTTGCTGCTGTCTGTGCCTTCCCATCAACACTCGTCCTGTGCCCCAAAAAATCTTGCTGGCATCATTGAGACAGAAAGGATGCAGGGGCCCCAAACACATCAGCGATCAGAGGCCTAGAGAGGAAAAAGTAGGGAACCTAGTAAAGCAGCAAGAGTGTATGCCAATGCAAACCTGCATCACTAGGAGAGTCAAGGAGATCAACCCCGACAAAGCCTGCAGCAAATATGCAGCAGGGAGTTTCTGACGGTGTTTTCCTCCAGCCATAAAGATTGTCTAGGACAGGAGCACTTGCCCGATGAGGAGACACTGAAGGAGCTGGGTTTGTTCAACCTCGTGAAGAGATGGCTGAAGGGTACGTAACAGCATGCCCCCAGTACCTACAAGGAGGCTCTTGAGGAGGCAAAGCCCAACTTCATGCTGGTACACGGAGGCACAGGAATAAGTTGAAATGGTAGGTTCCAGCTGGATTTAAGGAAAATACTGTAAGGATGTTCAAACACTGTAATGGATTGCCCAGAGAGGTGACTGAGTCTCCACCCATGGAGAGTTTCAAGACCCAGCAGGACAAAGCCCAAAGATCCCTGGTCTGAATTCACTGTTGACTCATCTGGACTACAGACCTCCGGAGGTCCCTGCCAATCTGAATAATCCTCTGATCTTGTGCAATATGCTAACCTTACTGCTCTCCTGGATAGAGAGGTTTTTCCCATTTTTGTTTGTGTCTGTGCTCTTCTGTCTAATCATGGTCTGGCTCCTAGAGGATGAACATTGCAGGCCAAGACCTGGGCTGACTGCCCTGTGAAGAAAGAATAAATACTTGCTTTTTGTTGCTGTAGCTGAAAGCATATGAGCACATGCTTCATCTCATTACTAATCTAAGAAGTGGGGACCCTACCATGTATGTAGACTTACGACCTAGTAAGCAAGTTGCTGTCAAATGCATTTGCACCATCAGGATTCAAATCCTCCGGCTACCTGCTGCTGGGGTGCACAGTGCTGTTTAAAAGTTACATCACTTTAAAAGACATCACTCCAAAATCAAGCAGAGAAAATACCAATTTTAAAGTGTTGGGGGATTTTGTATTGGACTATGGTATAAATCCAGATAGGAATACTACTGAAAGTCATAGTAGTAACTGCTTATTTCCCCCTAATAAAGTGATTATGTTTGTGACTTATGAGTTGATGAACTCTGCTCATAAAATTGAGACAGCTTTTACTAAGTATGTGCATCACAGGCATCTCATCATCCTATACATCACTACAGAATGATACAATCATAGAATCACAACTGCTTTGGGTTGGAAGGGACCTTTAGGGGTCATCTAGTCCAACTACCCCACCAGTGAGCAGGGACATCTTCAACTACAGCAGGTTGCTTAGAGCCCCGTCCAACCTGACCTTGAATGTCTCTAGGGATGGAGCCTCCACAACCTCTGTGGGCAACCTGTGCCAGTGCTTCACTACTCTCAATGTAAAAAATTTCTTCCTTATGTCCAGTCTAGATCTACCCTTCTTTAGTTTAAAACCATTACCCCTTGTCCTGTCAAAACAGGCCTTTCTAAAAAGATTGTCCCCATCTTTCCTATAGTCCCCCATTAAGTACTGAAAGGCAGCTGTAAGGTCTCCCCACAGCCTTCTCTTCTCCAGGCTGAACAACCCCAACTCCCTCAGCCTGTCCTCACTGGAGAGGTGCTCCAGCCCTTGGATCATTTTTGTGGCCTCTTCTGGACCCGCTGCAACAGTTCCATGTCCTTCTTGTGTTGAGGGGTCCAGAGCTGGACGCAGCACTCCAGGCAGGGTCTCACCAGAGCAGAGTAGAGGGGCAGAATCACCCCCCTTGACCTGCTGGCCACGCTGCTTTTGATGCAGACCAGGATACGGTTGGCCTTCTGGGCTGCGAGTGCACATTGTTGGCTCATGTCCAGCCTTTCATCCACCAGTACTCCCAGGTCCTTCTTCAAAGGGCTGCCCTCAATCCCTTCATCCCCCAGCCTGTATTGATACTGGGGGTTGCCCCAGCCCAGGTGCAGGACCTTGCCATTGGCCTTGGTAAACCTCATGAGGTTCACACAGGCTGACCTCTTCAGCTTGTCCAGGTCTCTTTGGATGACATCCTGTCCTTCTGGCATGTCAACTGCACCACTCAGCTTGGTGTCATCTGCAAATTTGCTGAGGGTGCACTCAATCGTGCTGTCTATGTCATTGATGAAAATATTAAACAGCACTGGTCCCAGTATGGACTGCTGTGGGACACCACTTGTCACCAGTCTCCACTACCCTCTGGATGTGATCATCCAACCAATTCCTTATCCATTGAACAGTCCACCTATCAAATGCATATCTCCCCAGTTCAGAGAGAAGGATGCTGTGGGGGGCATGAACATCTGGACATCATCTAGAGCGTTATGACCTGCAGCAAAGGCAAGATGTATACCACTGCTCGGCCAAAGTGCTTGACTTGCATGAAGCCAGGTAACTGGAAAAGATGGAAAATAATGCTCATTCTACTGGGACAAAATGAAAGAGGAGAGGTATGAAAAGGGGTCTGTCAGGTGGGGATGGTCCCATAGAGGTTCAGGGTAGGTTCGGCTGAAGGTGCCACGTTAATGACATGCTTATGTATTTTGAGGTGAGGGGACTTTGCCACGCTTTGTCCCAGGCAGTGTGCCCATGGGACTGCTCAGCCAAATTCTGCAGAGACCAGGATATACCTAGAAGGGGAGAAGTTTCCCTCAGAGGGCACCTGGGCATGGCAGGACAAGTTCTGCTCTTGCCTGGCTCCCCACAGCCAACACCGAGCACCTCCCCACCACAGCGTGGAGGTCCTGCTACCACCAACAGCAGCAAGATGCAGCCCCAGAGCCATGCTTCTTCGTGCTCATTACACCACGCAGGCAGGTAGGGGACAAGAAAAGCCTCCCAGGGCTAGCAATGTCACAGGGAACATAATAAAGTCTCTTGCCTAGAACACTTCCCTTGATAAAAGTCTCTCTTTGCAGCAAGAGTGAAATAGCACTGGGAAGGTGCCTCCATCCTAAATTATCTGCAAGCATCTTTAGTGTTGCAGCCTTCAGCAGCCAGCTGCTTCAGCATGGTCTGCTGTAAACATCTTCCTCGCGTGCAGCTCTGGGAGCCCATTCTGCTCTCTGATCAGTGATGTGCAATTTCCCAGTGCAGCAAACACTGTGAATCTTGCAATCGAACAGATCACTCGCAACTGGCTTTCTGTGAAATAGCCATGCTTATGTTGGCTTTTCATGAGTATTCAGCCCAGCACGGTGGGGGCTTTTGCAGGAAGTGAGCAAACAACGATTGCTAATGTGTTCAAATGAAATTCAGCTTTGGTACTTTGAACATTTGCAGGAAGAAAGCAGAGGAGGCTGAGCCGCTCGGTAGCACTTTAGCATGCTTGAATTCAGCTCCTGTGGTCCAGTGTTGAAGAGTCCTGGTGATTAAAGGGCATCAGGGGTAGGACCAATGGATCTGTATAACTGCAGCTACAGGAATACCTGTAACAGCACAGAACAGCAATGCTCACCCAACCACAGGGAACAAGACCTTTCCCATCACCTGCTGATGTGGAAAATCAACCAAATCCCAAGCCTTTTCCATGCAAAGCTGGTGGCTACTGAAAGATTTTAACCTCCACAGATGGGAAGTAGCATATCGTTTTCAGTTGCACCGCCTGGTTTTGGTGCTACAAACACACATTAGACAGCATGGAGATGGGTAATGCTGTGTGTATGAAATTAGGAACATGTCAGGAGCACATTGCACAGTCAGCTGTGGGAGGTGGGTTTATGACTGAAAGATAAGACTGAGTTTATTTTTTTTTATCTGAAGATCCTTATCTAATCTTAAATGCCTTTTTAGGTGTGCTTTGGGGGTCATCTCCAAAACAAGGAAAAAGCTTTTTTTCATCCTCACAGAGGATAGCTGCACGGCAAAGGGGCTGACGCAAGACTGAGTTTGGGGCTGAATGAGAGAGAGATGCTGTATCCCCACAGGAGAGGACCTGCATTACTCAAGGCTTTTCTATCTGTGTACATTCTTCCCCTCCTTCTCCAGTCTTGGGGCTTTCCTGATGAGCTCTCTGGGAGGAAAAGCTCAGTTTTGAGTGTTGTTGTTACTGCCCTATTTCCTCCTGGGGAAGAGATGGGAATTAATATTTCTGGCTTGGCTTTTGGACTTTTCCTTACAGCAAGCTCAGCAGAAGCCACATCACACTCCATTTACCAGTGCTGGGGGAGGGATGCGCCCTGGAGGCACTCATGGAAGTGAGGGGTGCCGAATGCTGGAGCAGCATCCAGCTGCAAACATTGCACAGGGGTGGATACCGCAGGGTTGGAGTGGAAGGCTGAAAATTTACAGCCCAGGTCAATAACAGAAGTGAATAATTACAGCAGCTGTTCTCTGAAACTATTAGCAGCAGAGGTAATCTCCTTCTCCGTCTTAATTAACCAGAACTGGCCAAAAGTGGTTTTACTCCTTACCGCTTCTTCCTCCCCTTCCCAAGGTAAAAAAAGTTTATGAATTGTGGGATGTCAGTTCATAACAAAAGTAGCACCTTAGGTTTGTGATCATCTGAAATCAGTAATTTGAAGGACAACACAGTGGTCATTTTAAAATCTAATTAAACAGGAAACATGAAATCAATACTGTACCATCAAACTCCTGGCTCCAAGAAGACTTGTACGAGATCCAACCTACAGCTGCCTGGGGGTTCACTCTTCAAACATGCCTGCACTCAACTGTACTGGGGCATTTCTAACATCAACTACAAAAAAAACCTTCCCACTGAGAGATACAAGGAAATACATACGAGCAGTGAGCTTTCCCTTTGCTGCACTGCCAATGCTCCTGGGCTTGCACCAACCTGTCCTCTGCCACAGGTCCCTCCTCTGGGATGCGGGTGACTCAGGGTCAGTTCTGCACCTGGATGTGGTGTTACTGAATTTCCTTCCTGAACAACATGGGAAGAACATCTAGGTTTTCTCCAAGCCAGTGATCCATGATCACATCTCTCCTGCTGGAGCTGCTCTACTGCATGGGAGTAATGTGGAACCAAACAAGGAGCAGAGAGGGAAAAGCAAGAGGTGGGCAGGTTGCAAGTTCCTGCTGCTGTCCACCACCCTGCAAGGATGCAGGAGCACGGCTGTGCTGTGTTTTCCAGGAGTCCTGGTGAAAACGTCATTTTTCCCCGTAAGCAGCCAGCACAGCCGTTGTGCTGAGAAAGACATGTTCAGGGGGAATAAGCCAATGTCAGTGAGCGGTGTTCACCACGCTGCCATTTTCAACTTCTTCATTCGATAGTCACCAGTATAAATCAGAATAAAAATATTTCAACTACAGCTCTCTTCTGAACAAGCATCTTTAAGATTTCTGCCAACTGTCAGCATGTCTGGCTCATCAAGGAGAAGCAGGAAAACTTCTAAGCAAAGAGATCAAGCGATCAAATCCCTTAAAAATGTAACTTCTCTGATTAAACACTCGAGGCTGAGGCTCTGAAGGTTTATTTATCCTGGGGTGAAGAAGGCAATTAAACACCCAGTGCTTCTGAAGGCTGCTGGGGAGATGTCACTCCTAGCCTGCTTTGGTTGCCAACATTTGGTGGCAACAAAAGGAATGAGTAATGCATTCTTTGTAAAGCAAAGCAGAAAAGGATAGTCAGCTGGGGAGGAAACCTGCTGGCAGCAGCCTGTCCTCTCTACCTACCTGCACGGGGCTGCAAAAAAATGGGGGTGGACTGATACTCACTTTGCTGTAAGGGGGTAGCCAGCTCTACTGAGCAGTGGGAAATATGGCCAGAGACCAGAGCTCTTGGCTTTCCCTGTTTTTTCCCACAGCTTTTTCATCCCCAACACAGCCAGACTCGTGGCCTTTGCTACTACCACCCCTGGTCCCTTTGCTAGGCTACAGCTCCCAGCCCCTGGCTGAACCTCCCCTGTGCAGCAGAGAGCTGACCTGCGCCCCACGCCAAGGTCTTGCAACACCTGAGCCACATCCATCCCAGTGTCACTCCACAAGCTGATGCATTGCTCTGCCTCAAAATATTTGCATGTATGCATTTTGCATACATCTTCTGTATGTCTGCCCTTCACAGACACGTGTGTGCCCTGGCCACTCTGGCCAGTCTTCAGAGATCTGGGTGTACCTGACACCCCTTGATGGTGCTGCCAAGCATACATGTTCCAAAACATCTGCACACACAGCAAAGCCAGTGTGGCTAAGCCTTGCTTTGCTGTCCTATAGCCTCTCCAACAGCATCTCCTGGCTGGAGGGACCCCCCCAAAATTGTACTAGCATCCTAGTAAGGATCAGGAGGAAGGTGAATCCTTACTAACTCTTATTGCTTCCTCCCTACTCAAACCTCTTCAAAGCAGGTTTTCAGAAGCACAGACCTACTTCAGGTAATGAATTACATGGTCTCATGTGCACAGCAGATGTTGGTAACTTGTTCAGTGCAAAACTTTGAAACAAAACAAAACTGCAATACAAAAAATCAATGTTATATTCTCGCATCAGTTTATGGAAAATGAAGACCCTGCTGTGCCTGAAATTATTCTTTTCCTTTAAGGGGAATGAATAAAGTCTATCTTCTAATTATTTTTTAATTCACTGAGAATTGGGAAAGCTTGAACAGGAAAATAAGGCAAGCATCTCAACAATTTATAGTTATATATTCATTGAAAATTGTCCAGGCAACAGCAGCACTATCTAACAAAAATTATCCTAAAATTTCAACTCTACAGGTGGGTTCACTTCAGGGAAACTTAATATCATTACATTTCCATGTTTCTTTCCAGAACTTCATACATAATCATAGCAGGTTTACACCAGCATGAAAGTGCACAAGCAGAAAGATGCTGATGCCTTGCAGCACAATTAATTTCTCCAAGTAGTAAATTGACCCATGTGTCATGAAGGCCAGACTGAGAGAGTTACAAAATGTTCCTCTGCAAAAACTGAAAATTGCTTGTATTATTATGATGCTGTTTATTCTGTGGGTGCCAGAAAAAATTAAAAATTACATACTGAGAAAATTGCCCCATATTGAGAAAATTTCGCCCCAAAATAAGAGCTCAGCTCCTGTGTAACCACAGCAGTGAATGTTTATATATATGTATATCTCTACTCAAATGGGTTTGGAACTTTTTTTTTTTTTTTAGATGGGGGTGGGGGTGCCTCACTATTATCACCATTTTACAGACTGGGGAAACTGAGGCACAGAAAGATGAGGCAACTTGCCCTGGATCACCCAAAAAGCCAGCAGCAGAGCCAGAAAGTAAAACCGAGACTCTTAAGATCCAGTCCTGATTTCTGGGGCATGCTGTCTTGTGGGAAGCAGTTTGGCTCCCTGTCACCTCTACCAAGGCTCTCTGCCAAGCTGAGAGCCACCCACAGGCCAACCTGGCCAACACGCAGGCCTCAGCACAAGCAAACGACCTCGTAAAACCTGTGGTGGACCTGCCTGTTCCCTGCGACAGATGGAGATACACGGACCTGCATACTTGCCTTTTGGGTGAACCGGAAGAAGTTGGATGTTAGTGACCAGAATATCATCTGGAAGTCCACAGACTCTCAGTGGGGCTTCCCCCACCCACTAAGATGCTGGGGGAGCAGAAGAGCATAGCAGTGACACAACAGCCTGAAGCCATGAAACATGTACAGTATATCAACCTACTGCTACCATTCACAAGTAGGACAAAACATAGACCTTGCCCTGCAAGAGGTCCAGAAAAATCACTGCACTGCACTGCAAAGATCACATCCTTGGAAACATGGCAGTTGCAGCTGGAGTCACAAATTAATGCAGGCTGGCAAAGAGCTCTGGAGATACCTGGTCCCACACCACACTCAAAGCAGGGCCAGCTTAAGCAGGTTGCTCGTGGACCTACCTGGTTGACTTTTGAATGTCTCCAATGGCAGAGGTCCCACGGCCTCTCTGGGCAAGCTGTTGCAGTGCTTGGCTGATGAAAGGGGGGAATCCAGTCTGATCCTCTCTTGTTTCAGTCTATGCCTGCTCGCTCCTCTTCCCAACATGCACTGCTATGAAGAGCCCAGGCCCATCTTCTAGATGACCTCTTTGAAGTACTGGGGACCTGTACTGTCCCTTCTCCTGGCTGAACCTCACAGGGCAGGTGCTCCAGCCCAACCACCTCGACAGTATGCATGACCTGGGGCCATATCGTAGCACTATAGAAACCCACAGAGGACAAAAATCTTCCCCTGTGCAAAAGGGGCAAGCCAGGATCCATCCTGCACCGTGCATGCATGCATGCATGCAAGCCTTTCTCACCTGATTCATCCACCATCCCACCATCCCAGTGACTCTGCAGCCGCCAGATTAATGTGGAATGAGTTTTACTCTAGGATCAGCCATTCTTCTTTCCTTGGCATCCCTCCAGCTCCTGCCAAAACTCTTTGTTCAGGCCTGCAGGGCTGGGAGTTTCAAGAGATTTCACTCCAGCTCCAGCACAGCCCAGTAAATGTGATTTGTGCCACTGCTAGTAAAAGGCCACAAGCTTTCTCCTACCCTGACAGTGCAAGACCTCAAGGCATGCCTTGGCCCAAACTAATTTTGACTTCTTTTAGCTATGTCTAAATGTGAGGCCAACTCCATGCAAGAGTGATACCTGAGCTCCCAGTCTGCACACACAACCCACAGTGGTCAAAGCGTGGTCACTACTGGAGTGAGCATGTAAGAGCATGTAAGCAGAAAATGTTAAGAAAATTTATAAAAGTAAACCCACCACTACTCTCAGACTCCTCCGTGCCAAGATCTCAGGATAACTCACTGTGAGCACCCAGTTTCTCCATGTGACTCAGACTGAAGTCCCATTTGAAGGACCCAGAGGTGGAAGGGTGAATGTGACACCCATGAGAAGGGATAGAATCTGTGAAGATTTTGCATAGAATGTTAACCATTTCATTCGTGAGGCTTTTCTGATTGAGTCAGGGTAAAGCCCATTAATACAATTGGAAGTGCAATAATAATAATAATAATAATAATAATAATAATAATAATAATACTGCCTTTTTGTAATATTTGGGTTATTAGGCTTTTATGAGGACTACAGATAAACTCAGTTCAGGCAACACTGACTTGTGCATCCTTACAGGAGCGGTGGCAGGCAGTCAGGGAGAAAAGGCAGCACTGCCACCCCCATCCTGACCTCTGCCAAATTTGCATAAACCTCCCCAAAACCCTGCTGCCTCCTTTTCCATCCCTCACAGCACAACAGCAGGATCTGAGCTTTAGTTACCCATGGTGGCTGGGAGCATTCCAGTTTGCAAGAACAAATCCTCACATAAGGTACCACCTGAAATCCCCGTCCAGATAACATGTTATTTTAATGCACAGAGGGCTTCTGCCTTGGAAACCACTGGTACCTGTGTTGGGCTCTGGTGCGCAAGGTAAAGTCAAGGGTCTAGGAGAACCAAGTAACCAGAAGCCATGCTTAGACATCCTTCATTCTCAGAACTATTTCTTTTTGGTGCAGTCTGGAGGTCTTACCCACTTTTTATGGTACTTTATAATAATAAAAATAGAACCTATCAGCAAAACAGGCCTATGATAGCATTAAATTCATTAAGAGCAAAACAGACAATTCAAGTCAAGTTACCCTGAGAGGAACTCAAATTAGTGAATTAAGTGTTGTCTCAGATCTCCAAATCCTCCAAAAAATGGCAGCGAGTGATCAAATCCAAAAGGGGACAAAAAATGCTGTTTGCTGCTCCGGTCTTGGTCTCCAGATGTGTGTGAAAAGATGCTTTCGCTCTGCTCTGGCGATGACCTCAGAGTACAGTGTTAGCTTTGACCAGGTGTCGAGCCAAGTGGGTCTTAAGCAAGAGAAGTCACCCACGTCAGACACAAAACAAACTCAGTTACTAAGCACAGAAACCAAAAGGTTTCCTTCAATCTCACTGTATTGTTTTGTCCTTAAATTGAAGGATAGATAAAATAATCATCGGTCTGCTCTTATTGAAGCTTTCTTTCCAAACCCAGTGACTTAGGATTGAGATGCAGCTAATGACAAGACAACCCTCAATATAAACTTTCAGTAGCTGTTTAGTAGCTATTTTGCTTCCAGGAAAGTATGTAAACTTAGCCTTCCACCTCCCTGAGCAGGTGTTGAGGGGAGCAGGACCTTGTGGCAGAGCTCTCTGGGGACTCAAAAAATGCAAATACTTTTCCTGTATGACTACAGGAGGGCTCAGAGGGGATGTCCTGTCTCCCCCAGACACTGCCCTCATAGTGCAGCTGGTGCTGCGTTGTGCTACCAAGAACCCCTTGTCCCTTACTCAACATCTTGCATTCACTCACATACTGCCTCATCAAACTCCGTTTGGCTGTTGGCAGGAAACAAGGAATCCAGCCATGCCTGACCTGGGCACAGCCAGGACCAACCCGAGGACTCTGAGCCAAGCACTCCCAATTAATTTTTGTACTTTCGCAACCTTTTCCATTTGATACAAGACAATTTACATTTTTCCGAGTCTTGCTTCAAGCAGGGGTCTGTCACCCTCAGACAGAAGAAATAAGCTCTTAATTGATGGCATAATATCCCAGGAACAAGAAAGCAACCAGCAGCAAACAAAAAATTATCCTGATTTTCATTTCTTCTGCACAATGATCCCAATTATACCATATATCACATCATTTGCATTGCCACAAACTAGCTTTTATATCTGCTTGGGTTGCAAGCCATTTAATCTCAGCCTACCTTTAAAAAAAGGCTTGTAGAAAATGAGATACTTGCTTTATGCTGATGCAGTTAAGGGAGCTAATTGCAATTCCAAAGCAAATAAGATTTATGCATGTTAATAGCCTGAGGGGTCCAAGAGCCAACTAGAGTAAGGCTCTTGTTCTTCTGTTTTAATAATCCACGGGGCAATCCCAGGTATTTACATTAATTGAATCCTCCAGATCTCATGTAATTTCCAGGCAATAATTTCCTGGGGAGGGGGAGAACATTTACCACTAATTTCAGAAGTGTGCATATGACTTTTGCTGGCTTTGCATGTGGCCCTGAGACATATTTGGGGCAGCATAAAGACAGTTTCCCACTTGATGTTTACTTGCCAGGACTAAATGCCACTGTTATCAAAAAAAGGTGGTTTCAGTGTCTGCAGAGTCAATGGTTTACTCCCCTTCATTCCTGGGTCTGCCAGTACAAGAAGCCGGTATTCAGCATCTCCAATATTTACAAGCAACGCAGTGGCATGCGTCAGTAACTGTTATTGGGAAAGTAATGCAAAGTTCTACAAAAGCATAATAGACTGCATTTCTATTAGGCCAGAGATCTGAAGAATCACTGAATTAATTTAATCTGTCATTAATATCTTATAACTCCTGCTGTTTATTGATCATGATGGAGAAACATCTAGTTTCTGCCTCTTTTCTTATGGCAACATACTGAAAAACAGCCAATTATTTCACCAACAGAAGGAAATATTTTCTTATGCAGAGCCTGGTTTTCCTGAGGAGCTAATCACAATGAGATATCTCCAGTGTAACATTTTTGCAGTTCATAGCCCTTAACCACAAACATTTATGTTGGTATCTGTATAAAATTTGTAACAGCCGCAAATATAATTTGTCAATCTTTGTGTTTGATTGCTTCTCTGAGCACCTGCCAGGTACAAGGGTAGTGAAGGATCTGTGGTCAAGGATGCTCATATTTCAGTATTCATACTTTCTTACACAGCCTCAGGACCTGTCCTTGCAGAGGCATGACTAAAGCTCTGAAACTATTTTTATCATATTTGGGCTATCTAGCAAAATGCATTTTCTATTCCAAAATTATGGAAATCACAAAGCAAAAAAAATCATACAATCATAGAATGTCCTGAGTTGGAAGGGACCCACATGAATCATCGAGTCCAACTCCTTTCCCTGCACAGGACAACCCCAAATTCACACCATGTGTCTGAGGATGTTGTCCAAGTGCCTCTTCAATATTGTCAGGCTTGGTGCCATGACTGCCTCCCTGGGGAGCCTGTTCCAGTGCTCCACCATCCTCTGGGTGAAGAACCTTTTCCTAATACCCAACCTAAACCTCCCCTGGCACATCTTCCTGCCATTCCCTTGGGTCCTGTCACTGGTCACCACAGAGAAGAGATCATCAGCACCTGCCCCTCCTCCTCCCCTTGTGAGGAAGCTGCAGACTGCGATGAGGACTGCCCTCAGCCTCCTCTTCTCCAGGCTGAAAAAACCAAGTGACTTTAGCCACTCCTGATACGGTTTCTCCTCTAAAGCCTTCACCAACTTTGTGTCCCACCTCTGAACACTCTCTAGTAACTTTATATTCTTAATATACTGTGGCGCCCAAAACTGCACACAGTACCCAAGGTGAGGCCGCACCAGCGCAGAGCAGAGCAGGACAATCACCTCCCTCAACCGGCTGCAATGCAGTGCTTGGTGCACCCCAGGCACCCCAGGTTGGCCCTCTTGGCTGACAGGGCACGCTGTTGGCTCATGTTCAACTTGCCATCAACCAGAACTCCCAGATCCCTCTCTGCAGAGCTGCTCTCCAGCCTCTCATTCTCCAGTCTGTATGTACATCATAATAACCAAATCCATGTACAATCACTCAATAACCCAGCACCAAAAAAATGAGTGCATAAGCTCCTCTGCCACTGAGCAGTGGGGCAGTGCAGGACAAGGCATTTCTCTGCTCCATTTCCCACTTCTCTGTCTGATCCAGCTGCAGCATAAGTGTAATAACAGCAGCTCATGGCACACAGCCCTTTGCCCAATGTGGACTCTGGCTACTGTCACAGCTGTGGGTGCCACTGGAGCTGCTGGAGGATTTTTAGCAGAACAGGGAAGCCCTGTGTTTGCTCCTGGACTGCTTCTGCAATCTTAATGCATGTCAGGGGAGGGGTTTGCTGACTGCATTGGTATTTGATGTCCCTCAGATAAACCATGCCTCTGAACCAGCAAGTGTGGCTGGTTGCACCTGCCTAGAATGTAGGCAGGGAGGTGTTTCTTCCTTGCTCTATACTGAGCAGACAAACAAGAATGTGCCTAGAACGCAACATGCATTTTTGAGGCTTGCTGCATGCTAAGCACCAGATTATATGTGCAGAACATGTTTCAGGGCATACATAGCATCAGCTGTGGAGGACAAGCATGTTCATGTCTGCATTCCTCAAAAGATGGGGAGAAAACTCAAAAGCACTGAAGACTCGGGAAGTATCTTATCATGATCTCAAGGAACACGATAAATGTTTCTCTCCACCTAGAGGCAGATACAGTTAGTTGGTTTTGCTCTTTGCACTTACACAAACAGCTTAATTATCCTCAGAAGCAGGACAAGAAGATGGGGTGAAATTAGAATAATTTCCTTCAGTTTACGGTCCACCTGGACACAAGATGCTGAGGTATCTGTTGGCAATGGAAATATCCAGGCAAAGAGTTGCAAAAATGGGCACTGATCTTGCAGGAGAGCATCTGTTTGGGACATCCAGGATATTGAGGGCCTGACTGAGGCAGCATCAGTCCCTCTAGTGCCCTTCTGCTTGGGTGATCAAAGCAAAATGTGGCTCCAGGCAGGCTGTATCAGACCTTCCTCCAGGAGGCACCTGGGCGGAGGTGGCCACTTACCTGATGGGATAAGGAACGGGGTTGTGGCAGATGCCTGGCCCTGCCTTGTTTTTGGTAAGGATAAGAAACCAGCCTGCCTTGCATCCCTAGCCTGGTCTTGCATCCCCTGTAAGATGGTGACCCCCTGTGGAAAGTTTTTAGGTTACACATACAAGGCTGCAAGAGGTAAGAGCATTAGCTCGGCACTGGGGAAAGGAAGGCTTTACTTAATCCCAGGTATCTGGGACCACTTTTCCCTGCTGGAAATTAATCATAGAATCATAGAATCATTAACGTTGGAAAAGACCTCTAGGATCATCAAGTCCAACCATCAACCCACCACTACCCCTGCTCCTCCCTGCTAACCATGCCATGTTACCTTTCTGAAGATCAGTAGACACAAGAATGGGGAAGGACCACACCATCAACTTCCCCTCACCAGCTGTCCCATATGGAGGTAAGAGCCACCAAACAAGTCCCATCCCATGCTCTGTGCACCCAGCATTCAGCAAGCCCAGCAACCCAATATCAAGCACATCCAAGCAATCACCAATGAGGAGAGTCCTGTACAGCCCAACCCAGGGGTTTCGAGCCAAGAGCAGCCCTCTGTCCTGGTCCCACTCTCTGAAAACAAAGGCTGGGGTTGTTTACCAAATGGCAACAGGATGCTCACCAGGCACTGCAGCCCTTTCACAGGTCTCCTTTCAGCAGCACTTCTCCTTTAAAGTGCTGAAGAACTGAAGATTTCTCCAATCCTCTTTAAAAAATAAGACAAAAACCACTGAGGCTGGCATGCAGCTTATAGCGCAGGCCCAGACACAGGCTCATTTCCAAGCAAGTCACTTCAGCACACAATATTGCTTTAGGTCAAAAATTGTCTTCTACACCAGGCTTTGCCACAAGCATCACCCCCAGGATGGGCAAGGATGCTGGGGACTGCATCCCTGAGCCACAGCTTTGCACCAGCTGGCGCTCCCCATCCTGGCCCTGCACAGCGCAGCAAGCATTGGTCCTGGCTGGAAGCTCTCTAGATAGCCAACATAAGGGGAGGCAACATCATCATCTTCCTCTCTCCCCTCCTAGCCCCAGATGCAGTGAAGCACTGAGCATTTTTCCCCATTCTGAGGGCAAACAGACTAATTTCAGTGTGCTCCGTATAAAATGTGGTAGATATCTGAAATCTGACCAAAACGTGTCAGTCTTGGGCCAGTGTTTCATTTCTCAGTCACTACTCACTCTCACTACTTTCCAATCAAATTGGCTCTGTTGATAGCCAGAGGATGCTCAGGATTTGCTAATTGCAGCACTGCAAACTCAATGGAGGGTCTGAAAACCTGTCAGGCATTTTCCCTCCTGCCTTCCCGCTCCTCCACTATCAGCTGAGAAGCTCTGCAGTTAGTACTGAGTTGACAATCAACTCAGTGATTGTCATGTGATGAGGTGGAAACCAGCATTTTAGGGAATCCGTGGCTCTTCCCTGATGAATCCTACCCCACCAGACATAAGCACAGACCAGCCTTTTTTCCTGTGAGCCCTGCCCACACATCAACCTGTCCCACAGTGTGCACAAAGCACAGCTATCTCCCCACATGCAGCTCCAGGCATAGTGGACCCCAATGACATCTGCTTGGGGGATTAAATATCTAGCTCTACCTTCTTCTCCTGCAGACTGGGTTTCTCTATAGCAACTGCTTCCCTCAGTGAGTGCAGGCTTTGGGCTTTCTTTCACATTAGAGGTGATAATCAAGGGGTCAAAATGAGATTTTTCTGAGAGCTCTTGATTTGTCCTGGATTGCTGAAAGCATGTCTGTGCTCCTTTTCCTCTAACATCTGAACTCTGCTGCTTCATGCTTTCCCAGCACAAGCATCTGCAAGAAGCATTAGCTATATTTGGGAGACAGTAGTTTAAATTGCCACAGAGCAAAAAAAGTCTCTTGCAGGTTCTCCAGCTTCCTATCTAACTGAGATCCCAGAGCCAGTTTTGTTAGAAAGCCTCTGAGCAAGACAGCTGGGCAAAAAGCATGTCAGAGCTGTGGAAACATTACATTTCATTGTTCTCCAAACATTTCGCAGAAGAAATAATTTTCACTGAGCCACCTGGGGTGTGCAGGAAATGGACAAAGTATTGGATTGACTAGGAAAATGATTTCCGACTATGTTCTCTGGCTAACAGAGAAAGCAGTGAAAAGACCTACTATCCAGGGAGGAAAAATAGATAATTAAAAATCTGTAGTCATCTTAACAAGTCCCATGAGTTTTAACATGGCAAGGTCAGTATAATTAGCCAATCTGCCCAGCCAAGCCAGGCTCAGAGATCCAAAGCTAATTTCACCTTACAGGCTACTGCTCTTCTTGAGGGGAGCCTGCTCCTGAAGAGTTCCCAGAAACCCCTTCTGGGACCAGCCATGTGACCCCCAGGTTCACCAAATCACACCTCTGCTCAAACAGAGTTTGGTACATCCAGCTTCACACAGACAAGCTGCAACATGGTATGCAAAGAACATCTTTTCAAACGGCTCTGGTGCCCCCTCTCCTCCAGAAAAGGCATGCTTAGAACTAGCATGGCTGGTTTTGCAGACTGAAGTCACCCAAAAAGCCCAGCCAAACTTTTCTCCGGCCTCTTCTCATCAACACAGTTGGCTTCATCCAGCTTGGTTGGCCATCAACAAGATAACGCTAGCCTTACTAACCACGGAAGTCTCCTGATGCTCCTGTGGGGGTGGAAATCACTGTGCTTTTGGCCTTTGGTACCCAGAGGTAGGAACTTCCCTAGGCAGCTGCTTAGGACAGGTCCTGGCACAACTCGTCTTGCACCTTGGTTAGCCCAGGACTACAACAGTGAAGGAGCAAACGGGGTGAAGAGAGATGATCACCAGCCCTGCAGTCATTGTGGCTGCCATGTGATTGAGGGTGGCATTTCATTTTCCTCTCTGTCCTGTAGCAATTCACAGAACTTGTCACTGCAGCAATTCTAACAGGAGATGACAGAGGGTTGAAGATGTTCAGAGATAAGCGGTCCATGTTTTCCTCATCACTAGTGAGGGCAGGATGTCTCTGCATGGGAGGCCTTGAGGGTGGCAGCAATATCACCACCCACCCCACAGTCAAGGGTGGGCTACGTTACTGGGAACAAGGAGGATTCAAGCTTGACTGATGTTAATACCACAGGTTTTAAGCTGTTCTTAGCCACTTCTGGCACCCAGAAATGGTAACTTTTCTCCAGGGATGTCAGGGTTTCCCTCCTTAGCCCCTTAAGAAGGGAAGAAAACCACTGCTCAACTGTACAGATAGGACTTAACCTAGGACAAAGGAGAGGGGTATGCTTAGTGTAAACATCACTACTTCACCTGAAACCACTCTTTTCTTGCCAACTTTTATACTCAAGATATAAAATCAATTCCCTGGCCAGGCCTGAGTAGCTGGGTAGTGCCCTTTGCGGTACCTGTACTCCACAGGAGGACAGAGGGGATCCTGCTGGGTTTAGCTTGTCTATGGGATCATCTTGCAACTGAGTAGATGCACACATTTACATCAGAAGAGTCACTTAGGGAGAAAGTTTCACTTTTTTGCACTCATATTGGTTCCTAACTGCTCACATGATTGTTTTTTAAATTGATACAATGTCTACATGCTTAGATTTTATTTTAAGCTTCTTTCGGTTTTCCCCCTCCAGTCATTCTCCAGGTTAAGGGGAGAGGATGAAGTGATGTTGTCACACAGTGTCCCCTACAGACTGTTGCTGTGAACAGCCAGGACGCCTGTTTGTACGGTGAGCGGCAAGAGCCACCTCCAGCACTACCTACCTGCAGACATGGGCCAAGAGGTAAGTAGAGGGAGGAGATGCCTTCACTTGCTGATGATGGCCTCGCCCCAGCTACAACCAGATCACCCCGGGGTGCTTAGAAGAAAAGGGGTGGAGATGGTATGACACAAGGTATGACGTTCCTCAGCTGGTGGAGAAGCGGGGACAAGTGTCTCCCAGCAAGACACAGTACAATGGAAGCATCATGGGTCACTGGTGGTTCTTCTCCAGCTGGAAGCAGAGATAGGTTTACCCGTCATCAGTCCTACGCACACACATACTCACACCCGCTGCCAACAAGGTCAGAAACAGCACCCAGCACACGCCCCAACACTCATGCACCAGCTTCTCATGGAGACGAGCGGCTGAGCTTCTCCTTTTCTTCCCTGTTGCAAAATCCTACAGTATGAGCCTAACCACTAACCAAGGTTGAGCAATGCCATGCGAGTGATGACACAGAAAGGCTAGTGTCATAGAACATAGCAAGTGTCACCTCAAGCCCTGAGTCCTGCCCCAAGGTCCACTGCCACACTGAGCCACGTCCGTATCAGAGGGGGACAGCAGGGATCTGCATTGTGGAGCCTACAGGTTGGCTGCTCTTCTCACACAGGTGGGCACTGAGAGTCCTGCTCACCTCTCCTTGCCAAGTCTTGGACCATGCTGCCTGGAAAGGGGAACCAGGCACCTGCCCTCCCACCTTCTCACCAGCAGGCCACCACCAAAGCTGAGTGACAAATCACGGAGAGACCCAGCATCATCAGCAGGACACTTAGAACCATAGAATCATTTAGGTTGGAAATGACCTTTAAGATGATGAGGTCCAACCATTAACCTAGCACTGTCAAGTCCACCGCTAAACCATGTTCCTAAGCACCATGTCTACATGCCCTTTAAATACCTCCAGGGATGGAGACTCAACCACCTCCCTGGGCAGCCTGTTCCAATGCTTAACAACACTTTTGGTAAAGAAATGTTTACTAGTATCTAATCTAAACCTCTCCTGAAACAACTTGAGGCCATTTCCTCTCGTCCTATCACTAGTAAATTGGGAGAAGAGACCAACACACACCTCATTATGACTTCTTTTCAGTTAGCTGTAGAGAGCGATAAGGTCTCCCCTCTGCCTCCTCTTCTCCAGGCTAAACAACACCAGTTCCCTCAACCTCTCCTCATAAGACCTGCTCTGCAGACCCTTCACCAGCTTCATTGCCCTTCTCCAGACATGCTCCAGCAACTCAACATCCTTCTTGTAGTGAGGGTCCCAAAACTGAACACTATTCAAGGTGCAGCCTCACCAGTGCCAAGTACAGGGGCACAATCACTGCCCTACTCCTGCCAGCCACACTATTGCTGATAAAAGCCAGGATGCTGTTGGCCGCCTCAGCCACCTGGGTACAGTGCTGGTGCATGTTCAGCCCACTTTCCTGCTTAACCTTGCAGAAATGACCTCCAGATCACTATTGCATCCCACAAGGAAAGGAATCTGAAGTCTTACCTCTCCAGTGTGATCATCAAAAGATAAAGCACCAAGATTCAAAATGGGACATGGGTTTGATCAGTAAATTTGATCTCCTGGAGGATCCACACTACAGTGATTCTAAGGCATTGCATATTACCGATGAATACAAACAACCTAGCACCTTCAAACACTCACTAAGAAGCCTCCATGCCTTAGGCTAAGCAATATTGTACATCCTGAGCACATGCACATTGGCAACAGCACTGGACAGCCCAGCCCAAGGGCTGCAGGGTGACCTGGATCTTCACACGGTCATTTGCTTTCATAATTGCAGGAAATTGCTGTTTAGGCTGTGTGCAGACAGAAGCATCCTCATCTGGCAGGAGTGCTGATATCTTTAAGATAGCTTCAACAACATCAGAAAGACCCTGCAGGGGAATGTCACAGGGAGCAGCAAGAGTAAGAGATGAGCCAGTAGCTGAGGGGCCCCCAGCACTGGCCATGCCCTCCCCAACAGGGCACAGTCCCGTGGGGTTTCAGTATGACTGGTAAAGCCAAGGGTGGGACAGGGTGCATCACGGCCCCAGACACAGCGAGAAGATGAACTGGGACCAGAGTCCCCCCCCGGGAGCCCAATCTGGAGCAGAAGGGGCTGGAGACAAAGCTACAAGGTAGGTCCAGCAGCCAGGGCCAGAGATAAGGACACATCTGGTGTACCTCAGGTAGGCACAGGGGACCCAGGCTTAAGCTTAAATGAGGTCTTCGGTCATGGGCAGAGATGGTGTGTGGGTGAGGGTCCCAGATATGGTGGAAAAGCCAAAGGCAACCTGTACCGCATTTCTCACCAGTGTTTGGGCTCTTCAGTTCTCATGGTAAAGCTGCTTTTTATCTCAGACTCTCACACATATAAGATGCCCCCCAAAAGAGCCAGCTAGGGTGAATGCTGCCAGCCTGGTCAGGTGGGATCAATACTTCTGTTTGTTCACACTAATGAGGATACAGCCCTGTTGTCTTTAACTGAGTATGCCATAGTTGTGGCACACCAGTAATGCCCACAGGCTCCAAAAGCATCATGACTTTCACAGCTCTGTGTCACAGCTGTGCTTTGCAGAGCTGGGAGCTACAAGTCCATGTGAGTATGGGTCTGCAGGTGCAGGCACTGCTAAGGTATACTACACTTCTCAGCTGGTTGGCCCTAAATCCCTCCCTGAGTCCCAGAGCCAGGAAAAAGCTTTGGGTTCATGAGCTGTAGCAGCAGCAGAGCTTTGACCCCCCTAAGTGTAAGGAAGCATGACCCCAGAATTGATCTGTCAGATACAAGCAAAGCATAACAAGAGACAACATGAAATAAGCACTTCCTGGTCACTCCTTCATGTCTGTCACTGACACTTGAAAAAGTCAGGCAGCAGATACAGCCAAAAATAAGGGCTCAGAGTTCAGCTGACCCAGCTACTGCAGCCAGCCAAGCAGAAAGACCTGCAAGCAAAGTTCTCTTGGCAGAGGCACTTCCACTAATGCTCTTAGCCTGTTGCAAATGCAAAGTAACACAGCCCAAAGTGGAAGGTGCTTAAATTAGGTCAGCCTTTTTTAGCATTTGCTCCAAGTGGAGAGCACATAGGGGACAATCACCAAGGCTGACACTCAGCAGCTTGTGATCATGGGGTAACCTGTGCCATTCGTTTGTGCCCTTAGTCATTGGCATTTCAACATGAAAACACAGTATCTTTGAATTCAGGAGCTCAGAAGACTCAAACTCTCATTTTCTCTGGCAGGGCCACTCTTTCCCGCATGCTGTTCAGTGTTGCTGGCTAATAAATACAGCAAAATGGTGGAAATGCCCGGTTACATCCATTTGCATCCTCATTTCTTGCCTAGTCTCCTTACTAAGGAGACTGGTGCAATTACCCATCCAGGCCTCAAGCCAAGACGATAAAAGGGAAACACAGGAAAACCCACCAAAAGCATGATGGAGCCCTTCACCACTGCCTAGTGCTTGTATAGATAAACTGGAAAACAGAGAATAAGCACGTACGAATGAAGGAACTAGTTAGAAAAATGACAGGTGGGGGCACCTGAGCGGCTTGGCACCAGGATTTCCTCAGTTGGCAGGGTAACTGACCCAACGACGTGGCAGACAGGCACCTGCACAGTCACTGACCTGGCTGGCAAGAGAAATGGGCCACCTTTGTGCACAGCACTCAGAGCAATGATGGCAGGGAAGCAGGGAGAATAATTCCTATGCGATCTGAGCACATGCTGGACGGAGATCCTCGGTGTCGGGCAACCAGCTCATCCTGCTGACAACATGAATCGAGATCTGGCCTTGTGCTCACCACAAGCTCATCAAACCCCAGCAATGATGGGAAGTGGCATTTCCCTTGGGAGAAAGCAACCCACAGAAGAAGCACTCCTAGGGAGCTGTATTTCGCACCAGAAGCTTGTTTACTGGTTACTCTCTTGTTTTGCTCTCCTTCATTAGATTCGAGCCCCTCCATGCCCAAAGATGTGGTTGCATTAGCTCTCATCGAGACAACATTTTTTAGGCAAAGAATAACATCATCCTTACAATTCTCACCTCAAGCTGCTTTCTCCAGCCATCAGATCACTTCTGCAGCTCTTCTCTGCACCCCTCCTACCTTCCTTTCAAAGCAGGTCCACCAGACCTGGCCACAGGATTCCTGGGCTTGAGGATTAACTTAGGGCATGACAGGGCACTGGACTTGCTTCATCCCTGGGTGAGATTTACACCAAAAGGAATAAGTTTACTTCAAAACACAGAATAACAAACAAGACGAAGTAAGAAATGCACTATTACGGCTATGCAAAACAAGAAGCATCCCTGTTGCTCACCTCAGCACCTTTGACCACTCCCAAGACTCCTTCCCCTATTACCTAAAGATGAAATTTCTTTCGAGGGGATCCTGCTCCTTCATTTCAGTCTTCCCCAGGAGGAAGAACCAAAAGACCCCTCCTATGCATGATCCCAAGCTCCAATCTCACTTGCCTTCTGCTCAGGGTAGCTTCCTTGTCCTTTTTCCTTGGGTTCTTGGACATCAAAAGACATTGAAAAGATACATTTTCTTAGATCTGGAGCTGTCTTTCCCTATGATGCTCACACCAACCCCAAACACGATGCCATACTTATTGAAACAAGCAGCAGCACACTCGACTCGGTGAAAGACCCCACCAGGCTTAAACACCCACTTCGATTTAGAGGGTTGCTTCTGGAAAACATGCACACTCACAGAATAAAGCCAGATTTTGTGGACGATACCCATTTGCTGTAAAACTACACTGGCCGATAACAAGGTTTCTTTCTTATCAGTTATCCACTTAACACCAATTACTAACTTTCTCATTGTTTTTGCACTAGGCTGTCCTTAGGCTAACTAGGTTATGGGTATCAGGGTCACCTGTCCTTTCCCACACAGGTACAGTATCCCTAATTTCCCTGCAATACAAATTCATCATAGTTTAACAGGAAACATCTCAGTTCTTTTAAGAGTTCTTGGGTGCAGATCCTCTCTGCCTGCTGATTTAAAGGCATTTGCCCAGATCAGACATCATTCAAATTCCCCCAGTTAACACACAATACACATTCCACCGACCCCCCCAACCAGAGACAGGCTTGCCCCCATGCACTCCAGGCAATCCTGCACCCATCTCTACTTGTAAACTGAAGCTGTCGTGGGTTAGGCACACATGCCAAAACAGCTACTGCTCCAGCTTCACCAGCTATAGTTCAGGTTATAAGTGAAACAAGTCATGCTACTGCTTAGACTACAAGGAAAGCCCTCTGGCTTTCTGCTCAGACAAAGCCAGGAATAGAACCTGCCACAGGAAGCAAGGGTTCCTGATGCACCCCAAAGGCAGAGCAGGAAGGCACTAGAGTGGTTAATTCTTATGCAGCACAGCTGCATAAACACAGGCAGTCTTGCGACAGACTAGTACAGCAGCCAGGACCCACGCTGATCACAGCCTTAGTACAAGCTTTGGCTAATCTCCCCAAGATGAAGTGCTGCATAGTGCAGTGTTTTCAAAAGCAGAGTGTTTATCCAGTAAAAATGGCTACAGAATTCCATCTCTTACTCAAAACCTGAGGCTAGGTTAAGGAGACATGGTTTATCTCCCCTGTGATCAGGGCCCCACATTCCTTCTCACCCCATTCTTTGGGCTTTTTATATCACAAATAAAAAGCAAACCCTCCCTCCAAGACAGAAGAAGCTCAAAGAAAACCACTGAACACAGCAATTACTAATTAAGCTTTTATGTTTACAGTAGTCACTTAACAGGGATACCAAGCTTTTTTTTTTTTAAACCAGGCTTCTGTTGTTGGAATTACTTTATTGGGAAAGCTGTAGGAAGTCCAAAACAGCTTCTCTAAAATGTGATTACGAACAAGAAAAAGTTGAAATCATACTGTGCTTTAAAGGAAGGTTACATAGTTTAACTTGCATAGCACGAGCGTATGTAAGGAGTTAACATGTATTGATAAAGCCCATCTCTATTTGTGTTATTGCTTTTCTTTTAAATCTGAGCAACTGGTTGCTGGCTTCTGCTGGACCAAGGTAGGCTTATTGGCACTCACTCTTCAGTAGTTTAATTTGGTTTAGCCAAGGAACAGTGTACACCACAAAGTTGCAAATGGTGTGCTAAGGAGAGAAAGAAAAAAAGCAGTTATTGGATTAACAGCATAAACAGTGTCATTGACCATTGTTCTACACTGATTTGCTAGCCCACACGATGCAGAATGTACACCACTTCCATGGCTCTCTAGATTTGCACTCTCCTGACAAACGTCCTGTAACATCACTCCTGTTAGTACCTGCTCAGGATGAATCATTTCTCTCAAACACTAACAGAGAAGCTGAGCAGTCAGCACTTCTGAAGATCAGGTTACCTCCTTTACCCATTCACACACAGGAAAGCTTTCCACATGGGTAATACTCCAACATAAGCTGTCAGGCACAGGTAAGCATGGCTCATCTGTATGTCCACGTGTCAAATCACAGCAGCTGTCGTTATGGTACACAAAAGCTTCTAGCTAAGTGCTTAATGGATCACTTGTGCACAGCTACACTTCTCATACATGCCAGCAGAAAGGGCACATACAGAGAAGCTAAGCCTATCGCTATGATTAATAGAAGTAATGAAGTACTATCAAAGAACTAGGCTCAGGCCACATCAGGGCAAACGTATTTGGTGCTTTCTTCTGAAAAGATAAAGTACTCCTTAAAAAGCATTGCTATTAGACAAGACTCCCAGGTAACAACTTGATAGGCACAGAGAACAGAGATAATCTGCCTCTTGTGATCAATGCTTAGCCCAAAGTACTATTCACAGTAACAAGTCCCCCAGGAAAGTGTGTCAAGTCAAGCACGTTTACATCACCACGAGACAAGAGGAGCCAAGAATGGTATGGGGAGTCAGGACACTGGACTGAGAGCCAGGAGACCGGTAGGCTTGCCAGTTTCCTTCATACATCCTTGTGATCCAGACCACAAGCACTTTTTAAGATGACTGAGGCACACAGTCCTTCACACCCTACAGCCTCAGATCCCCACTTACAAAACAGGCTAAAAGGCCCTGCCTTCTCTGTCACCGTCATCTGGCAAGACAAGTCCTGCAAGGGCAATATCTTGTTAAGCATAAAGGCATGAGGTCTCTGATCTTGGCTGGGGCAGACAGGGGACATACTCATACCTCTCCATACTAAGCCAGCCAGAGGGAAGGGATTGGAAACACAGGGGCCAACACACTGTGCTCTGGAGCCTACCTTAGCCATCTGTGGCTCATCATGGAAAGTACAGCTCTGGAGATCAGTTGCTGGCTTCGAGCAAGTTGTCCGGCCGATCTCAACCTTAATTAGGTACTTGATTCCAGACACAATCTACAACAAAACAAGTGGGCAGAAGCAGCTTTATTTGCAGCACATATAGAAGGGCTCTCTGACAAGAGAAGCCTAGCAGAAAGGCAGAGTTTTCTGGTTATATGATGGAAACCAGAAGTACAGAGGGGATTGTATGTGGCAACCTCCACAGCGGATGCACTTGGCACCCTTTCAAAAACAGGAAGCAAAATCCAAGTAAACAAGTCCCACAGCACAGCTTCCTTAGTCAGTAAACAAAGACATGTGTTAACTCAGCAGCAGCGTAAGGAAATTACCTTATTCACTAACACTTGGCACTCAAGGGCATTCAGATTGACAAGATCTAAGCTATAAAAAAAAATATTTTATTCACTTTCTGTGGAAAAAAAATGCAGCTTGAACAACCCCTCACACTTGAGGACTGCTCTTTCTCCAAAGAAATCCCACAGACCTCCTTTTCAGCTGCTCCCCAGAGGATGCCACGGCCGACCCCGAAACACACACACACCCCCACATCCCGGGGAGGGGCCAGTCCGCCGCGGCACCCACCTGCTTCTTGGCGTTGATGACCCGCACCACCCGGCTGGAGTACATGTCGTTGCTGGCCTTGTTGTACTCAGCCATGGCGAACTGCAGGGCCCGCTGCAGGCCCTCATCATTGTCGGTGTTGGGGATGTCCACCGGGGCCCCCACGAGTCTCGGGCGGTCCTCGCTGCCCAGCACGGCGCCAGCGAGCATCAGGGCGGCGGCCAGCAGCGCCAGACACTTGCCTGCTCCCGCCATGGCTGCCCGTTCTGTCCCTCTCCGCTCCAGCCGCCGCCATTTTAAGGCCGGCGGGGCGGGGCGGGCCGCGGCCTCGGCCCAAAACACCACCTCCCCGTCCCGCCCCCTCCTTGGGCTAGGCTGCCCTGTGAGGGGTCTCGGCGTGGCCGCGGGCAGGCTTTACAGAGAGGCAAGGCACCTCACCAGAAGCGCCCCTCAGCAGTCCCTCTTGGTGCTGCTGTCTTTTCCCTTCAGAAAGACCAGCACTATAAGGAGGAGAGGGTTGCAGTAGCCCCTGAAGTCTTAGCATGCTGGGGAAAGACCTGTGCCCCAAAGCCATCTTGCTTGTGGAAACACCCCTGTGTCCCCTGTCCCTCAGGGAGGGGACAGGAGGTAGGTGAGGACATGGCACTGGCATTACCCTCCCCATGGCCCTCCCTCTGCAGGGCTACAGGTGGAGGATGTTTTCCTGCACAGATCTGGGAAGTTGCACACTTTTGGGAAGTTGGAGACATTCAAGGCTCTGCTTCCTTGTGGGTTATTCTAGCACTTATTTCCCTCTACTGCAAAGGGAAAATAAAAACCACAGAGCATTTTAAGCTACAAATGTGGCTCCCAGCACAAAACAGCATGTGTCATTTCCTGTATCTGCCTCCAGAGCACTGCTGTTACCTCACTACACTAATTGCCCTGCTGAAGGTTAGAGGGGCATCTGCGGCAGGGGTGGCCTCCCAGGCAGATCGCCTAACTTCCAGTCTCCTCTCATAACCGCAAGCTAACCTCCCCCATCCCATCAGGAATCCTAAGTTTGGAAAGACAGGACCTAATATAGCATGAGGGAACTAGCTCCAGTGAGATTAAAGGCCTCGTGGGGTTGTTAGGCTAAGAGAGGGCGATGTTTTGTGCCTGAATATCCGCATCACGCCTTATAATGAAAAGGAAAAGGCTTGCGTGCTAACTGGAAAGGCTGCCTGCATGCTAGCAACATCCAGCATGAGAGTTGTCACTGGAAAAATCCCCGTGGTTGGCAACAAGATTTGTGACTAATTCAACGCAACAGGGCGTTGGGGTAGTTTTTACAGCTAGAGAAAGGCGTGAGCACTGCCAAAAGCACCAGAGAGGGGACTGGGACATGGGTATTGGGATGTGAGCCATAGCTGCTAGCAGCAGCAGGAGTCAGCTTCCATGTATCTTTTGCCTAATAGGCCTTGGATCCAGATTGGATCAGTTTAAAGCTCAAGGTTAGAGCTCACCTAGTGTCTTTAAAGGTGAAGGCTTTCTTTTGCACTGTCAGTGACTGCTGCTAACAGGAACAAACGGCTCCAGCCTAAATCAGTCACTGTACCTCCAATGTACCTGCCAGGTCTCTTCCCACCACCCTGTGCTGACACTGCCAGCTCAGGCCTCCATCAAGCAGTGCCCTGGCTCCCAGCGGCTGGAGATGCTTACCAGCTCCACACAACACATGCAGGGTTCTGTGCCTCACACTACCACACAAGTGAAAACCAGTGCCTTTGGGATTCAGGGAGCTTTGACCTTGCAGGCAAACAAGCAAGCAAAGTCTTAGCTCTGCTTGGATCACCCCATTGGAGTTAAGGTATCCAGCATGGCTTAAACTCACACTGGCAGGCAGTAAGTCAGCTTTCGGTACAGTCCTAGTGATCTCATGGTTATTTCTGCAATTGGGCATTGTGCAAGGTACAGGATGATGCTGCTGCTTCCCTCTCACCTCTGCTTTGACACCACAGCATGCCCATTCAGCCAGCCCTGTTCTGCCTTAAAAAACCCAGGGTTTCAGTTTCTTCTCACATGCCAGTCTGTCACTGGCCCAATGAATAATTGATGCCACAAAGTCACTCCAGCAGAAAAGACTGAGGAAGCAGAGGACACTTGCTTCAATAATGTGAGCGGTGGTGACACCTCTGGGGAGGAAAAGGTTCGTCCCCCTCCTTAGGCCGATAATAATTCACATAGTACGGAAGAGGCCCAACAAAGAAAGGGACCATCCTCTCCAAAACAGGGACCATCTTGCCCCCAGAGAGGTCACAGCCTGGACACAGAGTGGAAAAGTTTCTGTCTTGAGTTTTATGAAGCCAAGCCTTCAGCCAGAGTTTCTTCTCTCCCAGAGAAGTGCCCTATGTACTGGCTCCTCACAGATGGGGAATTGTCTCTATGGAGTTTCAACCAAAAGTTCCCTCCTCATCAAACCACTGCCTACAGTTTCCCCAAGCTGCAGCTGAGGCAAAGGAACATTTTCCAAGGAGTAATTCCCAAGCCCTTCCTACACACTGCAAACAGGCTTTCCAGAAACACTGTCTGCCCTCCTGCTCATACCACCAACTTTTGAACCTAGAGGCAAAGTTTACCTTCAGTCTGAGAGAGTGGGAGAGGTCTTAAAGACTGCAGCTCACCTGGCCACAAGCACTGCGTGGGAGGAGAGAGCCACCCCATTGCCAGTAGCAGCAGCAGCGCCAAGTCTGCCACACCCTACTTTTTCCCCCAAAAAAAAGGTACACTGGGGACTTTGACATTACGTTATTGTGATACTTAAGGTCACCGATGATCCCCACTTAGAGGATCCCCACCTAGAGTTTCCTCCCCAGGTACAAGTCAACCCAAGCAAAGGAGTCTGCTGGAATTGCAGCTTAGAAGTCAGCTTGGCCCTTTTCTGTCAGGTGCCAGAGGTCCTGAGCACTGATGGTCCTCGAGCATCAATATCTAAATTCCCCATTCTCTCCCCTGGTCCTTCTGCATTCCTTCTCACACCCACAGAAAACAGAGACATATCTGGAGACCTGGTAGATGCCAGACAGCCTTTCTAAATGTCTGAAAGGAGTTGTACGTTGGTCAATGTCACGTTGTCCTCTTCCTTGGTCATCAATGCTTCGCTCAGCTGAACACATATAACTGCAGAAAGCAGAGCTGGTCTGCTCAGCAGTGTCAGACCCTGGAGTTTCTTTCATGTCAGGATTTCTCTTTGTCTTTCCTAACAGATGCGCCAGCATCTATTCTGCAAAAGGGTGGCTGACAGAGCCCCTCTTTGATGCAGTTCATGCCTCACTCCGCTGTGCAGAATGGCTGCAAAGGGAAAATTGCCCTTCAGAGTTCCTGGTTCTCCAGATTGGGCAGTGCCAGACAGACCCTGCAGACCCACAATGAAAACAGAAGCAAGCTGCATTTGTTGACTATTGTTAGTCCAAATCTCACAAAATCAGGACTTGAACCAAAGCAATTTTGAGGAAAAAAAGGCTTGGAAGAAAAATACAGTCTACAATTGATTAATAAATGGAACCTGGTTCATGAAATAAAACTATATTTTGTCTTTTGTTTCTGAAGGGCACAACCATTTTTCTCTGTCAGAGGTGCTTTTTTTAATATAAATAAACCAGAAAATTTTCTGTTGAAACAATGATGACCAAAGGAACCGGTAATTTAAGGAACATAGCAAGCAGCAGGAAACTCCTGATAACATTGCAAAAGTTTGTAATACTGTGTGTTACAAGTTTAGCCAGAAAAATAGAGTTCTAGTGTCTTCTCACAAGGTTGATTCAACAGCTTTTGTGCAATATCCAATATATTTTCATCCACCTTTTTGTCTATGTTTCAGTTTCACTCAGGACTGGTGAGCTTTTTATGTTACCACGCATACTCCTTTCTCCAGATAACTGCTATATTTCTTGCCCTTGCTGTTGACATCCCTCATCTCTCTTTTAACACCCAAAGGCAAAATTATAGATGTATTTACTCGGTAGCTATTTGAAAAGCTCTGGAATACTGTGATGTCTTTCCAAGTACAATTAGACAAGGTTGTTTGAAAAAGCCTCTAGTTCTTTAATCAAGACTAACAGTTTCTCCAATGAGCTGAACTCTGAATGATCCTCAAGAGAGAATAATTACTGTGATAGAGGCAGGAACAATGGGAAAAGCATGATCGAACACTAAACATCTGGTTTCAATTTCTCTTAACTGAGGGACAGCAGGCCAAATCTGTGCTGGGGGTCACTGCTTTGCATACCACTACGTGAATCTAGAGCCACAAAGGGTGGAGTACTGACATGGTTCCCCCTTCTCCTCCCACCACGCTGCGTAACTAACACAAGTTGATGGAAAGGAGGCATTTCGTAAAAGGATCACTTTCAAAGGCTGAAAGCGTCTTGAGCAAGACAGTCAGAAGTTTATGAGATGGGGCTGAGAGTGATTCAATACCAAAGGCAAAGCCTTTTCACTGCTGTTGAAGAGTGCCCTCTACTTATGGAAATGAACCCATACCATACCAGCTTATATTCAGCAATAGTGGGAGAAGTAGGGAGCCTCTGCCTTCCTTCAAGACCCATGGCCATCTCTGTCTGCTCCCTGCTGTGGCATGCAGAGGCAGTTTTTTTCAGGAGAGGAATGGAGGCAATGCCATAACTTACCCACACCAGGAAAATCAGGGTGCTATCTTTGCTCTCAGCTTCAAAAGCAGGGTCTCTGATATCTAGGGAACTGATTTCAAAGTCCCCAGGGAACCAGGACCACGGCCACATCTCTTCTGCATGTACACATGCCTTCAAGCAAGCTCTTGAAGGCGTGTGCTGGCAAGCTCTTGCCATAAGCAGCCGGGGGTGACTTTTGTGGATAGACTGCAAGGCAATTCTTCAGCTGAAAAACTCTATGTGCCAGAACAGGCTTCAGAAGCACCAAAGGGCTGCTCTGAACATATTTCAGACCCTCCCTCCAGTCCCTCCAAAACACAACCCTGCTTTCTTTGCTTTTCATAGTAGCCTGGAAGGAGCCAACGACTGCCTACTTAAGCTTAGCACTTAGTGCTGAGTGCACCTTTCAGGCAATTCAGTGGGAACAGAGCTATTAGGAAACATAGGCCCTCAGTCTACATGTTCAGCTCTCTTGAATGCACAGCCCTAGATTTCTTGGGAACAGAAAAAAAACCCAAGCCTCACAGAAAGCAAGTGCAAGTAGCACTGAGCCCTGTTCAGTCACGGGCAGTCACTTTTAGGAATTAAATGCCGACAACTCTCAGGACTGATCTCGATACGGTCAATGATTATCACCCTGCAGAGAGCCATTCCTCTGACGTGGAGGTGAGATGGGCAGAGCCACCCAGCTCTCTCTGCTGAGTCCTGTGCTGCTCACATCACTTGTGGGATGAAGACGTGGCACTTCAGGGCATGGTTTAGGAGGCATGGTGGTGTTGGGTTGACGGTTGGACTTGATGATCTTAGATGTCTTTTCCAACCTTAACAATTCTATGACAGCATCACCTGCTTTGAATCCCTTTCCCTTATGCCAGCACAGAAGATAATCTGCCTCTAAGAAACAGGCATTCACATACAAACATCTGCTTTAGTAATTACTGATGTTAATCTGCCTTTGTGCCCACATGGGAAGGTGTTATTGTTTTACAGGCAAGCAGTAAATAAAGTAATTGCCAGCAGAAAAACTGCATTTCAAATAACTGCAAGCAATCAGTTATGGTCAGATTGTGCAACTGAAGCAATGAAGCCACGGTATTGATAGTGAATTCTGACTTAAGTGAATTACGGGCACGCTTGGGATGTTAGCAAAAAAAACCCTACACCAGCATCCTTTTTTACTCTGAGACATATAAATGTTGGCACAGCAATAGCATATATTCAAAATTACCGCCAGAGATTTTATGCAATCCGGTGCCTTTGACTGCTGCATTAGCTTGTATTTGCTAAAAATAATTCAGCCATTCCCTTTTCTTCTGTGTTCTTCTTATGTATTTGTTCACCTCAGCCTGCTTAAGACTAACTGCTTAAGATTTGTATTCATTAGTTCTTACCAGATGTTTTTTACTTCCCCAGGAATTGTTTGGTTCAGAGCTGACAAGAAAATGAGTCCTGTCCTTGGCCTCCAATCCAGTCAGAAGCACAAAGCACATGTTTAAGCTTAGCTTCTGAAGAACACCAGTGACTTCACACAGCTAAAAATAAACCTAAAATCAAGTGTTGCTTGTCAATTTGTGTGCTGTGCTGAAACTGGCCCTCCAGCAGCCAGCTGGGGTACTGTTCCTTCCTGTCTCTTCCAGCAGCAAGCTCTAAAGTTGGAGTGAAATGGTTAGATGCTTCAACAGAAGTTTGCTTAGCGGAGAAGAAAAGCCAGGCCATAAAGAAGGAGTATTTCTTCAAGTTTGGGCCAGATCTGCACACAGCAGAGAAACAGAGCATAGCGGAGAGGCCTGCAAAGACCAGAGCTCGTGCTCTGAGGCTTCACAGGTCCCAGGAAGCCCAGAGGGGAAGGAGTTTCCCATACAGTAGTGTGGTGCCTGTGCAGTTTCCCCGAGCTCCCCAGGAGAAGGCAGTTCACTAGCCACACCACTTTTGTTCTCTCTATAAATCAAATCACTCCTGTTCTCCTTTGACAACAGCTCGTAGCCATAACTTCACTACTGCTAAGTCCAAGTGCTTTAGGACATAGCACAACTTTGGGCATTCACTAAGCATGGTATCACCCCTTAACTATACATATACATATTTATGATGAAGGCCCTTTGTGGGGAGCAATGCTTGCAAGAACCCACAATTAGAGGGCCATCCAGATCCTCAAGTTTTTTTCGGTTGAAGTGCACTCCTCCACTATGTTCCCAGAAGAGCCAACCAGCAGGCAGCCAGATGCCAGACTGCTTTGGGTTGCATGGCACTGTGCAGACAGACACAACAGTCACAACTGGGTTTGGGGGTTTTGGTTTTGGTTTGTTGTTGTTTTTTTTTTCAGAGACAAATGTTGTGCTGTCAAGTAATTGCATTCATTTCTTGTTGGAAGACAAACCAATGGTGCACAGCCTGGATCTATTCACAGCCCCCATATATGTACAATCTCTGTGCTAGGCTTTGAAGTGGTTCCGGTTCCTGTCTGCGCAGTATTTCAGGGCAGCAAATTCTGCCTTGTTAAGGCTTTTTTTTGGGTTGGGGAAGCAAAACTGATGTATGAAACATCTGAGTGCTGAGAACAGCCTGTTCTCAAGGGGTTGACTTGCCAGCACGATTCCTGGCTGCTTCTTATTAGAAAGGCCTTAAGCTCTTTTCTACATTGTGTTTGTTGGATCTGAAGCATTGGGAAGGGGCAGGGATGTTTATTATGTTTAACAGTTGGAAGAGAGAAATCCTTAGGACATCAAGGTTGCTGGCAAACAAAGCCAGACAGTCACCCATACCAGAAAAACGGGGACACTTGGCTGCTGAAATTTTTCCCTCAAGAGGGAAGTGAAATTGTGAATAACCCCAAAATTCACCTGTTCACACGCTGCTCTACACAAGCACATTCAGGAAAAAGACCAGCCTGCTCAAAGGGCCTTCTGAAAGGGCCTTTCAGCAGAGTACATACTGTTACACATAAATAAGAGTACCACATCCATTATCATTAATAAACAATACATAGAAAATCCCCACAGTTAATCCTTAGGCCATGCTACATCCCACATTTATAGCTAGCCACCCTTCAGGTTTCAGTAAGCTCAAGTGCACAAGCAAAGACTTACTCTCAGGGCAGTACTTCTCCTCAAACAAGAATATGGTTATTTGTGAGTGAGCAAGACTGCTTCGTATCCAGTGGCTGGCAGTCAGTTTGCTCCAGTTCAAAAGTTTCAGTCACCCAAGCAGGGAGACAGATATCAGCATCCCAACCAGATCACAGCATGCAATGCAGCTGAGGGCACAGTTGTAAAATGCCACCAGCACAAACCTGAAAGAGGAACCTTAGAAGGGTGCAGGGAATAGGAAAGAATGGGTGTCAGCACCTAAGAGGCCAGCAGTTACCTGTAAAACTGTTCACAAACAAAAACCTGCACAACCTTTTCCCAGCAATCTGTGTATCACATACTTCTATAAAAAAAGAGACCGAATGCACTGGCTATCTAGCTGACGAGGATTCATTTCAGTAAGAAGAATTAAATTGTATTAACATATCCCTTCTCAGATCGCCATCTGGATTAGGCTTTTATGAACAAGACAGCAGGGCAAGGACAAGGACTTGTCTGGGGGGGAGGGGGTGTCAAGTGCCTGACTCCTGCAGAAAGAGCTGCATGGATGAGGCCTTTCACTTAAAATCTTAAGAGCTTAGCCATAATGCTATGGTATTGGTGGACCCCAGTTCCCCCCAGCTGGATATTTTGGCCTCCTCACAAACCACAGTGCACAGACTTGACACAGTCACAATTCTTTGTTCAGCAAATGCCTTCCACTGAAATAATTAAGATCAGGATTAAGGAGGTTTGGCATAGCTTTGCAAGGAAACGTGCAGAGACCTGCTGCAGGATCCCCTCCTTGTCTCTGGCATGCTGCTGGTTTTATGAGTATTAAGTCTTTCACAAGCATTCAGTAACAAATTAAATAACAAATAACAATAATAAATTAAATAACAAATTAAATAAATTTTCTTCATTCTCTACCACTCAAAAATATATTTCTCAAACATGAAAGCTTTGCTTTTACAAGTCTAGCTATTAGAATATATTTATATTTGCAGAAAGCCCTTCAAATAAATGTCCTTTAGCCTACAGCTGAAGCCTCTTGCCATCTCTACAGGCACAGAGAATCCTATGAAATACAGTCAGCCAGACCTTTTTTCAGTTAGGTAGTTATATGGGCAGCTCTGTCCCAGTGGGACTGAAAGATAAAATCCCCAGTTTAATTCAGTGGTAAGATTTGTAGGATCAAGCTCATAAAGACATGGATAATAGAAATGGCAGGTGAAAGTACGATGGCACACATCAATAAGTAGTGCTGCTATGGGCCACATTCCCCAGTTTTCTTTCAAAGTATGAAAATAAACACGGGGCATGTGTTCTTTTAGAAAAGAATATATTTAAGTGTTGGAGATTTTGTCATCTGCTCTCAGCTTCAGCGATTCCTAACATGTGTGCAGAGCTAGTCTCTGGGCACAGAGTTTCAGAATTTGGCTGCACTTCCCAGAAAAATCGCCATTACTGCAGTCCCTTGCACATTACCTAAGCACCTCCACTCCAGGCCTGCTATCTGTGTTTGTCTAAAGAGAATTATGTTTAGCACAGCCCCACGCTGGTTCCTGCAGGGTTGGAAAGCTAGCGTGCAAAGCTCTAATCTCTGCACAGCACTCAGGATGGAAACCAGGACCTGAAGGAGGGACAACAGGTTTCGCCGTCACTAAGCAACAAGATAGCAAACCTCGGATACTGCAAAATGAGTAATCGTGTTCCCTAAAGCTAGGAGTTTACCTTTGAAATATCTCAAAAACAATACAATCTAATTTTTTTTAATCTGCCTTTTGATTACTTTTTAAAATATGTCAATCATAAATCAGGGTTAGATTTCCTGGTTCTCCTCTGCCAAACTGGCAGCCAGAACCTAACACAGTATAATGAATAACAGGGTTTGCATATGTTCACATGAGTCCAGGCGCTGGAACTTGAAAAAAATCTGCAAATTACTGAGATATATCTGAGCGGAAAACAAATCCACAAGAATTAGCAAGGCTGTGATGATACATCACTGCACCAGCCCAGCAGCAACATGTAGTGCTCAGAGATATTTATTAGGCAAAAGATGTTTCTTACAAGACTGACAATAAACTAATAAAACCATGCACATACAAACACACAGCTACCTATCCGATAAAAAAATAACTACCTGAATAACGGAGAGCAGCAAGGGGAATAAAAATTATGTGTGAGCCTATATTCCTGAGAGATCACTGTTTTTAAAATCTAAATTGCCACTCAGATGTTTGAACAGTTACTTCCCGATCAGGCAAGCAGTCTCATCTGGAGAAGCCACTGACATTATGCGTTCAACCCTTCCTTTTTTCAAATGACAGGGACCTCTAAAATCAGCAAGGACAGAATAAAAAGAAGTTAGGCAGCTGGATGTGGAATTAATTAACCACATTGACACTTGATATTTTCTTTCCAGTTATTCTGAATCATTTCATGTCAGGCCAAAGTATTCCACTGGGCACTTAGATACTGGCCGTTAAACTTCAGGACTCCAGCTGAACAGCTTTTTACCTAGTAGGAAATAGCTGAAGAACAGAAAGGCCTTATTTACCATGGTTGCATTTAACTGCGAAAATAGAGAGCAACTGAGCATGCCTTGAGGCCGTCATTACAAGCATGCCATGGCCACTTCAGCATCAAGCACCATTATCTACCTAGAAGTCCCACTGTGCCAAGCCTGTACAAAGCAAGAAGCCTGGAGGGTTTAAAGTCCAGCACTCCAATTCTGGGCTGGAAAACACACAGGCCACCAAATAATGTCACTCTGCCAGGTGGGGTAATGCTTGCTTGATGCAAATGGCAGCAGAACTAACACCTTGGCTATCTCTAAGCTTCAAAGATGAGGACATATCTCCTGAACCCATTGTTGGCTTCCCAAGGAAAAATTCTATTCTCTTCCAAAAGTATTCATCTAAACTACTCCCAAAGCCACCTTCTCTTTATCATGCAAGTTCCAGGGTGAAACTTTGCTTTGATGAGAAAAAAATTAAAGCAGTGGACAGGAAGGTAGTACATTAAAACCCTGTCTTTCTGCTGCTTGCCACTGTGTCCCTCTGCCTAGATCTCGCTGTTCCTGTTACACAGCAATTTGAAGCTCAGAGTGGCAAGAGCTGCTTCCTTCTCCCATGCTGGTACAGCATCTGCAGACACAAGCAAGGAGTTCGGTGCTTAAGTGCCACAATACCACAAATCATTTGGAGTTCACTGGCGTGAAGTCAGCTTGCACTGGGTGAAGACCTATCCTTTATGATCTTTCTCCATCTTTCCTGAAGATCAGATCTTTCCCGGAGAAGTAAACTGTGAATTTGGGGAGCTGTCAATATGGCTATTAATTGAACTTCTAGTTGCAAAACCAGCACAAGCAAGGTTATTGCTCAAGACACACAACACAGCTGAACACATTGAATGAGATTTGAATCAAGGCCCAGAATCAGGAGAGGGGGATCAGAAACATGCCTTAATAACTCTCATTTAATTGCATTATTATTTCTTTCTTTCTTCCCTCAGCATATTTCCTTTCAACTATAGGGGGAAAGTCCCTCCAGGAGGTCACTGTTAATAAAGAAAAAGGCATATTCCTTGTACTTCTGATTGATTAACATTAATGACTCATTGCATGCCACACAGTAATCCACCCTCACACATAATCGACATTGTCCACTTTAATAATGTCAGGAATGCAGGCTCTCTTCCCCCCAACCCAAAGGATTTTGGCTGTAAAAGGGTCCAATATTTCAAGGTCACCCCAGCAGTCTCCATTTTGGATGTAATTCACCCCTTTGCATATACAGACTTGAACAAGAAAAATGGGTGGTTCTAACTAAGGTCAAACCTAGGACATCCTCTCCCCACTGCCAGATGAAGGCACCTGCTAGCGCCCTAGTTCCCAGAATCACAGAAGAAACTAAAACAGCCTCACTTTTTCTATTATGAATGCTAGTTTGCAGGTTGCTGTAGGAGGAAAAAAGAAGGTTGCAGACCTCTTACCATGATACACATTGTAGCAGAAGACACAGAGAACATCTACACAGTACCTCACCTGCCTGAAACCAAGGGGCTCCAACATCTGCTTCTAAAAGGCCATTAAGAGGAAAATCAGGCTGCTTAGAAATCTTGTCTGCTTCATTGTGCGCAACACTGGGGCCCTTCTAAGGGGGTTTCCATAGCCAACATGGGTGAGGGAACTTCATGTCAAGGGCAGGTGGGACAATGTGGATGATCAGTGAATTAAGCCAAGAGGCTGTCCTTAAGACACAGTGTCTGTGTAACTGGACATCCCCTAGCAGAGGGTAGGGGGAAGAAAAGGCACAGAGGCTTCTCACCACGTGAGAAGTGGTACCAGGGGAAGTACAACCCTTTGCACAAGGCAGAAGCTGGTGCTTGTAGAGAATCCACAGAGGAGAGGAGGCTGAGAGAGTGGCCATGGGAAAAAGGAAATGTGAGGGACCTCTAAGGTGCCCCTGTTCTGCTCCCCTCCTGACCCGCCTGGGGGTCAGGTAGGGTCTGGAGATGCTTCCTGCTCTGATCCCTTGCTGTTCTCCCTGCCCTGCCTGGGCCTAACCAGCTCAGTCACAATGTGTGACTCACTCCTGGGGTGAGATGAGTTGAAGCCTGTGGCAAGCGGGGGCGATCCCAACTGAAGATAGAGCAATTGCCTCTGCAGTCCTCTCTGACCCTGACCCCACATGAAAGCTACTTTCTCCAAAACCCTCTCACCCATGCTCAAGAGAACAGCAGCCCAAACAGTCCCCACAAGAAGCCATCCTCTGTTGTGAAGCCCACGCTGGTGGATTTCAAGTGGTGAAAGTGTCCTGCCACTCTAGGAGTCATTCAGTCACCAAACAGTTGAGATTAGAGATTCTGGAAAGAAAAAAAAAAACAAGCAGAAGTAAACCAACAGTTGGTTTCAGGATAAGAGAGGAGTCCCAGGCTGCATGGGTATTTGGGGACATGGCCCATAAGATGAGGGTGGTTGGCTAGCTCTCAACTTCCTGAGAGAATCCTTGGCTCAGGGAGCTCTCAGTATAAGCAAATAGAGAGAATTGGAAAAAAAGAAGTGAGGTGATTTACCTAGGGCTCTCAGGCAACCCTGAGCAGGTCTGAGACCTGGGACCCAACTGCTGAATCCCAGCCTCATGCATTTTCTTCCTCTTGGGCTTTCCACAGTCTTGGTAAACAAGTAACACTTGTTTCTGCAGCTGCTGCTTCTAGGCTGGAAGCAGTTCTCATGTATCTCTCCCCACGTGTCTATTCCCACTAATACAAATTTAGGAAGAACCTCACTGCTTTTTCATTGACATCCTCACTGCCAGCCATACACAATTAAACTGAAGAAATAAGAGGCTTTAGCTGTAATTATGGTTTTGCCTATTTTGTAGAGAAGTCATCCTGTGAAGACTGACGCAGCTGAATACCTGCCCTGGTCACCAACCATGCCAATTCTCTTAGTGGGAGTTTTAAGAGGAAAAAATTAAATTGCAGCTGTATAATACACTGAGCACTCAGAGGAAGGCAATGCCAGCAATTATCCGACAAAATGGTATCAAAAAGCACAGGCACCAACAGTGACAATTTCCAAGGGGTCATAAAATATTCTGAAGAGTTACCCTGCAAAGACGACAAGGTCCTTCAAGAACATTGTCCAAATCTAACCACTGTCCTTATGGCAGTAAGGAAAACTCACCAATCCACTGAAACAAAGTAGTACCTGCCACAAGCTCTGTGCTTCATATGTAAGAGTACAGTACTTTCAGTGGACAAAAAGAGCAGGGGCAGGGATGTGTACAGAACAACACATATACTTCATAGCCTTTACTCTTTAGCTTCTCTGTGAGACCTACAGGACCACTACAGTCCTCTAAAACTTTGCAGACGCTTCACATTTTCTTGCGGGTACACATACTCGAATCCAGCTGGCAAGTCCCTCCTTTTCTTCTCTTTCCCAAGCCATGAAAACACACTGGGCAACCTCCCAGTTCAATCCCTGCCTTAATTCTGTTCACCCCAGTGCTCAGGCACCAGTCCTACCCTTCCTCTGGCTGCATGCAAGGGGGCACTCTCTTCAACTCCACTATCCTAGCGTCTCACTGAATGGAAGCCTGTCATCCCCCCACATATGTATCTTTTCTCTAAAATTCACAGCAAGGCCAGGAAATCGCCTTCTTTCCCTTCCTGCCCACCTTGATAATCAAGCAACCTTTCTTGCTGTTGCAAGCGGCCAGGTATAGTATGATATGGGAGCCCTGTGGCTCAGCCAAGCTCAGTGTGCATCCTCAACTGGGATCAGGCTGAGCAAGCCCACCTGACAGACAGTGCCAGGAAGGGTTTCTATTTGTGTGAGGCTGCAAGCCCATGGTGAAGAGTGTGACATGAAGCAATGCTAGAAGACAGCCACAAGCACAAACCAGGAAACGTGGAGCTGGTCTGAGAACCAGCCACACCTTGACTTGGGGCATGACTGTGAGGAAGCGCAGAAATGTTTTCCAGGAAGATATCTTTGCAATGTAACATCCCCAATGCCAAGTACAGAGGAGTCAGGATGAACCAGGCACAGAAAGGGTGGTAGTTCAGGGAAATACCAGATTCTGAAAAGGCATCTGGGGTCATGGGTGAGAACATGTTGCTTGCAAACCCCCACAACCACAGTCCTGTCCTGTGCCAAGGTCAATGTTTTCTGAGTCTCTCCTTGACACCTGTGGGGAAACAGCACATCCCACAGCAAGTAAACAATCCAGCCAGTGTGGATGCTGGAGCACTACTCAACTAATCTCCATTGCAAGAACCCACTGCCTGTTTAATCAAAGGCCCTGGCTTACAAAAGAAGGGTCTTCACCACCACCCACCCACACACACCCTTAAATAGTAAGCTTTTGTCATCCGTGTGCCATGTACACTTTGCCCAAGGCAGAGGCCTAGCCTGGAAGCTCCCCAGGTGCTGACAGGTCACATCTAGCTGGTGTCTGAGAAAGAAGCAGTGCCAGTTCTCCTTCATCTCCTTGACTCTTCTGGATGCTTCAGGGGTATACCTCCAAAAATACATGTGCACTGCGGGCTACCAAGAGATATAAAAGCCAGGGAGCCATCTGCTGTTTCCAAGCTTCCTTCCCATCTGGCCTGGTGCATCTCATGGCCGAAAGTTGAGCGCTGTTCCTGTGTTCCTACTTGGCTCCATCCACATCATCTATCAAGTTCACAGGGGTCCCAGGATGCATGCAAAGGTAGATTCCTTTCCTTCCAAATGTATACCTTCTGCATATTACCACAAACAGTTTTACTGAAGGTGAGGGGTGGCAATAGATTTCTAATAGTTAACGTTTTCCCCACTTTTTTCTTTCCTGCTACAAATCAAACCATCTGCCTCTTTTTCTCAGACTCTTCAGACATCAGAAGATTCAGAACAATCTTAATATCCACTGATGCAACCCAAAAGACATCAGGAACACCCTGGAATGCAAAAATCATTGCATTACACCTCATTTAGCAGAGTACCGAAAGCCCTGGCTTCATCTCCCTCTAATACTTTCTGCCTCTGTCCGGGATCGCAGGGCCTGCACACCAGCTCTTCACAGCAGGTGACATTCAGTCTCCAGATTTATAGCAACCCAAAACTGCAGTCTTCCAGATCATTGGCCTCCTGATGTTGCAGTGTCAAAGTTACTCCCCACCTGCACCAGCACCCACCTCCAAAAGCCCTGAATGAATGTGAGTAAGCCGGCCTACTGATTAGGACTAATTTCTTATGTCCAGGGCACACTGCAAATGAAGTGCATGGGTTACCTCTAAGCTTAGTGGACTGAAGAGGGGCTTGTATAGCTAGCAGAGGGGGGTGCAGGGGACAGGTGGAAGGAAGGTTGGTAGAGACATCATGAAGAACAGGCAATGCCTTAGCCATATGTGCATTTTGTGGGACAGGAAGGCATCTTCTAGCCTTAGGAGGGAGAGTACTAAGCTTCCCTTCTTTTGCACAGCACACAGCTTGCAAAAACTAAGGCTTACAAAAACAATCCAGGCAGGGAATGGGAACATAAATGTAATTTTTCCCAGTATTATACTGTCTGCAGTGAACATGGCAGCATGTCACAGCAGGGCTATATAGCTCAGTCTCATGACTTTCACCTGAGTATCTCTGCTGTAAAAACACCCTGCAAAACAATTCAGTAACTTTACAGAAATATTCTGCAGCTCTTATCAAATTCCCAGGTCAAAACAAACCTTCCTCCAGCTCACTAGAACAGAAATGTAGTGCCCCAAAGAACAACTGCTTACAGATACAAAAATTCTGGGAACACAGAGAGAAGAGGGCAGCACCATGAGGCAATCACCCAAGCAAGAGTTTGCAGCACAAACATGCACACAAATAAATCAGATGCATGCTGTTCATTCTGGAATGAATTAATGCTTTTCAGCAGTCCCCAGAGGTCTAGATGCAATGAAACAACAAATCCAGATTCCCTACAAACACTGCAGGGGTAGGAACACCTAGTTTATCCTCTTCAAATGTGGAGCAGTTTGCTAGGAGAGGGGATAGACTTCATGCCAGTGGACAGACAAACAGCCATTGGGAAGTTTTACCCAGATGAACCCTGCATGTAGACCAAGAAATGGACAAAATTGCCACCTACGATTTCCAGCTGTTTTATTTTCTCTTTTCTGTCTTACCTGTATTCTAACCAGAAACTAGACTTTTTAGTAGATCCCTTATACCCCAATGCTGAGAAAAAGTTTCTTACTATACCACATGACAGACCTTGCTTTCTCCGTTGATACTCAGGTTTATTGGCAAGAATATTTACAGGACCAGCCAATTTCAAGCAAATATTACAGAGCATGGCCAAAATGTATTTTTGTATGCTCTTACACTGCATGCCTGGTTTTAAAAGAAAAGGAAAAAACAAACTCCTCCCAGGGAGTGAATATTCCACAAGACATATTTCTCAGATATGAGTATTCCAGCAAGCTGCTCCCAAACAAAACCAGAAACAAGGCACGGGCATTACTGGCAAATATCAAAAACACTGCTGAGAAACATCAGAGATACCTTGCAACAACACCTTGGCTGGGCAAGGAGGAGGAAGGAGAAATAAGCACTGAAGGCATCAGATCTGTCAGAAACCACTTCTCTATGATGTATCACAGCTCACGGATTTGGGCTCTGATGGTCAAATTCCCACACACTTTGGAGTTTGAGGAGAGGCTGAGAAAGCCTGTAAAGACAAATAAAAATTGGGATTTTTCACTTGTTCTGCTACTGCATCTTGCATGCTAAGTACTGCCAGCCCCATTCTAGGGTCATGCTTTCTATAAAGAACTTGCTTAAGGATTTTTAAATAGCAGTTCAGAAATGAGTGTTTTGAAAAGTGGGTAACCAGTTACTCTGGAGACCAGCAGTGCCACAGTATTTTCATAGACCTGGCTATGCCACCTCTAACTTTCCATATCTCTCCCTACCTGCTCAAGTTCTTCTAATCACTGTATGCCATCCAGTAGCTTCCTCTAAAATGTGCGTACACAACACTTACTAAAGGACGGCAAACACAGATAAGTCAGTCTGTGCTATGAGGCATGACTTGACATGTCATTCAAAGGAATGCCTCTCCCCACTTCTCTCTCTCCCCAGCTATGCCACTTGCTTTTATTTGTTTGAGCTGGAATAGCTCAGCCTGCCTTAGGGCCTGCAGCAGCCTCACTGGGTGGCAGGATGCAGGGTTTGTTACTAGATGCGCTGGTTCTGTTTCAGATTTCCTACGTGGTCTCTAACAAGTCCCCTGCAATATAATGCTGCTGAATTTATCAGAGAGTAATATAGGTTGGAAGAGATTTCTGGAGGTCATTAAGTCCAACTCCCTGCTCAAAGCAGATCCAGCTTGAAGAGGTTATTCAGGGTCTTGTCCAGTCTAGGCAGTTAAACTTTGGAGGCACCTCTCTTCGTTGGTTTAAAATGGGAGTAAAGCTACTCCTGCCCCACCTTCTGGCAGCCTGTTTTACACATTGCTTAATGCATGGATTGACCATTGCCTTGCACCCAGCACACACAGGGCCATCTGAGGTTAGTAATACTGGGCGAGGCCTGAATTAGATGGAATAGAAAAGCTCAACTGCTAATCATCCATATGGCCTCAAAGTCCTGGACAGCCATGGGTCTACTACAGGATGATACAAACACTTAAGCTCCGAAGACAAGGATTCTGACAAATAAGCTCTAGCAAGCCTGTCTATGGTTAAGACATTTCTATTTCATATATATATATATTCTACTCAGAGCTGCGGATCTTACTCTGTAGATTTCCAACCTCAACAAAATAACAAAATACATCTGGAAAATAAAATATCACACCAGGGATAATACCTCCTGAACACTGGATGGTCCAGGCCCAAACACATAATTTCATCCAGCTGAAATTTCCCCAGGGGAGAAATGGTCCTGAATGCTGGGAGCCTGACTGGAGAAGAAGCTGAGAGATGGCAGTCAGCGAGGGTTGCTGCAGAGTTCAACACTGTGTGGAAGCACTAATGCCCACCTGTGGTTTCTCCCCAAAATGCAGACACATGGGAAGCAATCTGCCTCCCACAATACAGGAGAGAAACCGTACCCTTTCCAGAACAGTCCAGGACACATTTAGAGCAGGATGACGGTCTCTGGACAAGAGCCGGTAGCTGCAGTGGCTCCAGAGATGCTAGGTCCAAAGCTGGGCTATGCAGAGATATACTAACTTCACACCATCATGCCTTTCATTCAGGCATCCACAGCTGTCACACTTATCTCAAGATCCTCTTCAGGTGAGCTGTTAGCCTTGGACCATGCTATATGCTGGCTTCTCACCTTTCCCAGGCCAGGACTTCCCTAGCAGATACTCCTACCATGAGCTTCCCATGTAGGTCTTACTCATCCTGTTTCTGTTCTTTAGGACTCCAACAGCCAGGCCTTTGCAGACCCTTTATTTTCATTCTGCAAGTAGGGAATATAGTTCACCACATAAAACCTGGAGTCAGTCAGGAGGGTCAGAAAAGGGGCCCCTTCTGCAAGACAAAGGGCAGGGTTTAGTCCCGGGATACAACAGGGCTTGTGTTCTCATTGCTGGCTGCTAAGATGACTGTGGCTTGAGCTCTAAGTATTTATGCTATAAGGACTAAACTCAGGCTAGCTGCTGTGGATGGGGCTGGGCCCAATCCAGCCAGCTCCTAAGAGGAAGATCTTAGACCCACAGCAACTTTCAGAAAGCACAACAGTTTGGGCCAAGCCAGCATGAGAGATTGAATTTGTCTGTTAGCTCCAGGAAGGGAGTGCAAGAACAACCCAGTTTGAAGGCTACAGCATGGATGAAGATACAGAATCATCATCCTCATGTCACACAAGTGGAAGATAGAAGAAGGATCTCTTTGTTTTTCATCCTCCAACTTCTCTCACACCACCCAACAGCTTCACCAGCAGTATGGCCACAAAGTTTGCCACTACAGACCCTCGGAGCCAGTTCTTCTTGGAGAACTGAAATTCCCTCTCCATTAATTCCTGCACTGTGTGTGTCTTTCATGAAAAATTCTGTCATCTCCTCTAGGAAAAAAAAAAAAAAGCCAACAACTTCCCCAGTCACAAGAAGATGAGCTCAAATATGACTGAGTGGCTGCACTGAGCCACTTGGAAACATCATGTGCTCAGCCGATAAAAGGCGATATCCAGGTGCAACATCACCCACCATCCAACATGGAATTTTCCACACCAGCTCAAAAAAAAGCTGGAAAGCAAAGAATAGGATGAAGCAGCCAAAATGAGGAAAGGAAGAAAACACCAAATCCAAGGTCAACTTTAAAACCAAAGCAAATGGAAGTCTCCAGACAGAAACATTAAAGTCAAGGGCAAAAAAAACATGAACCAAAAGAGATTCAGGATGAAATTCTCAACTCAGAACAAAACAAAATTAGTTGAGAAACAAAACACAAGATAAAACAAGACTAAAACAATGCTAAAGACATTTTTGAAAGAGAGATGGTCTCACCAGATAAATTAAATATTTTTTGAATATTTAAAGAAATACTTACTTTTTATAGAGAGAAAACAACAACAACAGAATTGTATTGCCTGACCAAAAGGAGATTAAACTCTGATTCCAAAATCACATGTGCCCTCATGCCAGCAGTCAGGTCCCAAAAGTCAGATATCAATAAATTTCCAAATTGTGGAATTTCTAAGCCAATCTAAGGCTGTTTATCTGCCATCTGGATTTTAAAGCTATGAACCAAGTTTTCCATTGTGTTTGGTTTTGATTTCAACATGCTATCTGGAACATTCAGCTCATGTTTTCATGTTTTGCTAAGCAACCACAAGGGTTAGAAAATCGCTTTTTTTAAATGACAAAATGGAGACTCTTACACAATATCTTCCTTCCAGCAGCTGGAATTTTAAGAAAAAAAAAAAATATATACAACATCCTGGCTGACAAAACCATACAGCCAGGTAACCACTGCAGTACGCCAAAAAAAAAAAAAAAAAGCTGCCCATTCCCCCCCACAACATAACTCTCTTATTTGTATAATTCAAGTCTCCCTTCCAAAGGTTTACTGCAGTGTTTACTGAATCAGTGTACTAAAACAAACTATTTGTAACTTTGTTAAAAAATTTCTATGAAAGCATGACTTGGACAGCTCAACAAGCAAGTATCACTGATGCTACACCTGTCACAGACAAACAAACAACATCTGTGCTTGGATGTGATCAAGCCATTGTTTTATGGGGAAGCAGTGCTCCCAAGACCATCACAAATCCACATGGTGCCTGAGAGTGCCAGATTTTTTGTTCACATCTCAAAGTAAACTCAAAGAAGTGGAAAATCACAAGTAGACACGGAGCCCCTTAATAATTTTCGCAACAGCTTAGAAGGGTCCTTGCTGTGTTTGTGCTGGCAAATACATGAAATATCTAAGCCTCATGAAAATGTAAGTGTTGGAGCATGTATATAAATTATGAAGCAAGTTCTCCCACTCTAGAAGAGCCCTGGTTCTTTTTTGCCTGTGGATATTCACACACAGATGCACGCTAGCATATGTTGATCTTTTGACGTGTATGTGCCCAGACTCAACCTAACTTTTGAAACATTTCCCCTTACCTGCACCAGATTTACAACTGCAGGAGTCTTGCTGCTTCAAAGCACCCTTACAGGTCAGACAGCCTTCCAGGATGCATATCTCCATCCAGGGTTTTGGTGCTGTGACACAGTTGTGTTGCAGCTCTGTCACAAAAGCAGGATTCCTCGGGGCTAAGGAGCTGTTCTGAAGATCACTGAAGATACACATTCTTTAGATATCAGTTTCTAGTGAAAATCTGGATAGTAAAAATGCTTCAAGTCAGAATACAACCTATTTCAGCTAAAAGTGGAACTTCGCAGCTGCTGCAGCATTGAAGCCAATTTGCATTCATGACAAAGATCCTTTACGCTGCTCAGGAGAAAGACAGGACACCTCATTCGGCACCAGCATTAATTCACACCCTATTTAAAATCCCTGAGAATCAGGCTCTGCACCCAGAGCAGGGAGGTCAGCAGGAGGGAGAGAGTGTTTGGTGGATGAGATCTCTGTCTCCAAGCCAGCTGTTCAGTTCTGCTGGTTTGCTTCTCAGCAAGACAGAGCTCACTGCATATGTCAGAGAGCACAAGCAAAGCTTCTGGCTTGCCTTGACAATTCTGTCCAACCCAGCACTCCCAAGAATGAAACCAATGCCCCGGGGGCCTTTTGCAAACTACCTCGAGCTGCTGCAGTCTCTTGTTGCAAACAGACACATACGTGGCCAATCTGTAGTTGGGACTGCTACAAGCTTCTGCTTCTAGCTTGGGCGATCTTGTTTGGTGTAATGCTACTGCCCAGTGCAGCCAGAGCTGCTCGTGACCAAACAAGAGATAATGTGCAAGAACAGGCTTGTATCCCCAGGCTAGGATAGTGTTTCTGGACTTTAACTCCAGCCAGGGTCAGAAGGAAGCCACATTGGACTGAAAAGTGCCAGAGATGTGTCCCAAGTTACCTAGGGTAAAATTATTCTCCTGGTAACCACCTGGATTTTGAAGGACTTCCTTTTCTTCCCTGGCACTACGTGACTCAATTTTCACCAGACACTGCACACAACCTTTGTGGATCCATCATGGGAAAGATCCTAGGCCTAAGAAGAAGGGACCTGCCTGGCAGGTCTCTGGAGGTGTGCTTCCACTCTCCTTTCTCTATGCTGCAGAAAGTTTTGCTGAGGACATCCTCTGCTCTGACAGGCCAGCTGAGGACATGGACGGAAGTTACACCATTCTTGATGCTGCTTTTTAAGAACCTCCAAGAAAGGACATTCATTTCTTTCCCAGGTAACCTAGTCCACTAGTTTTCTCTCCTCACCCTTGGAAACATTTTTCTGAACCCAAATGCTGATGTCCCTTGCTATGATCTAAGATTAGTACACAGCTTGTCTGCAGCTAGCATGCACACAAAGAACATATTACTCTTCCACAGCTGACCTCATATATGTTTGGAGATTGCTACAACCTCTCTTCCTTAAACTAAGCAACCTTCCAATTTGCTCTGTCTTCCCTTGAAGATCATGCTTTCTAGACTAACACAAGCTTTTACGTTTACCTGCAGTTCCCATTTCCCTTACCCTGTGACAGCACATCAGCGCTCAGCACAACGAAACCTGCAGGGAACCTACCTCCCAAAGCAACCTGCAGGCCTCCAAGCAAAAAGCAAGACGAACAGTGAAAAACAAGCCTAGGCCTCCACCAGGCCACTTTCAGAGCACAATAAATTGCAACTAAAACTCCCGTAACACTAAGTTGTGGCACAATGCGCCGCCCCAGGAAGCAGGAAGCCTGATGATTCTGCAACATCTTCTCCAAGAGAGCATGCTGGTTTTGAAGAGGATTGCCTCTTGGCCACAGCTACAGCCAAGCATGGCCCTCACTCATCATCTTCAGACAAGCTGAGGAGGGGAAGGAGACGGTCTTTGGGGCACAGTCACACAGTTAACACCCACTGGTCTGAACCTCTAGAAGTAAGGGCTTTTTTAAATATCAGGCTACTGCTGCTTTTTTGAGATATGGACTTCAGGTACTGCTGGCAAATAGGTCTTTTGTGGAAATGGCTCTAAAGCAGGACAAGAGAGACTAGATCTGATGAGATTGGGCTGTTTTGACCTCTAGTGCCTTATGCTCCCCTACCCTCAGTTCCTTTGGGTTTTCTGTCTGGTATAGGGCACCACAGAAAAGGGGTGTCTACACAAAAAAGGAGGAGATTGAGCAAATTGAGAGCAGTTGCAGGGATCAGCCCTTCAATCTCTGCTGGAACAGGGAGCTGAGACTATTAGTTTGCAGATTCATCTCTGCCAGGATGCCACAAGGGTGGCCACAAAGGGAAGAAATGCTCCTTGGCTGACATCTCGCAGGCACCAGGTGAGCCAGGGCTTCCTCAGGCTCTCAGCACGTGTAAGGGGCAAGGAAGAGAGGTGCAGAAAGGAGGCGAGACATCACATTGGCCCCCAAAAAAGGGAGAGAAGTCATTTTTCCAAACTCACTGTAGCATTCAGACTGCTCATCCAGGACTAATTTTTCAGTTATCAGTTTCACATATTCAATGAACTAAACAAATTACCCATCTTTTCCTGCTCGTGTGGAAGACTTGTCTCCTCAGCAAAGCAGAAATGTGGGAGGATGGAATACGTGTTTGTGAAAGTGCCAGGTAAGAGCGGGGAAAGGGGCCAGGCATTGGAAGGGAGAAGAGTGGGTAGAAAAGGCCAGAATAACATTTTCCGGGTGAGCTAATGTTTCAACCCTGTAATCAAACAGGAAAAGAGATATCACTTAAAAATAGTACAAAACTAAACCCGCTGCATGTGCCAACACTGTTTCCAGAACCATAGATCACAGATGCAAGCCGAAGTGCCATGTTCTTCTGTAGGACTACTGCAGTGAGGCTAGTGCTTCAGGCAGACCTTCTCAAGCCCTCCTATTCCATCAGCAAGACTGCCCAAACCACCAGAGAGAGGAATACTGCATTGCTGCCACTAAACTTCCACCCGCTCGCTCTGTTTTCTCTCATTAGCCAGCCTCAGTACTCCCAGCCTCAATTTTCCCACTTTCATAAGAAGCCTGCAGTAAAGGGGCAAAACTCATCCAAGCACTAAAAGAATAATATTTTTTTAAAAAGGTGGAGTAAGCATCACAGAGTTCAGCCCTTACTATGAGAGCTGGGATACAGTGAAGACTGAGAGACTTTTTTTGCCACGTTGGCCACTATTTCCTCACCCTTGGGCTGGTGTAAAGGATGGGAGATCTCTGATAGCAAAATGTGAATTTGCCAGGATGGACTTTCAGTGGTTGCACTGCTTTTCCCTGCTCATGTGGAAGGCACAAGAGCGTAACAGAAAACCAGGCCTGTGCTGCCCTCTCCTAGAGCACTGAGAGCAGTCAGACCTAAACACTGGACAAGATGCTTTTTAGTGCAGGAAAGCCTGTTTCAGAGCCTAACACAGCTCCTAGCTCACATAGCCTGCTCCTCATGACTTTCTCCACCCCAGGCAGGCAAACTGTGCTGGGTCACATGTTCGCAGCCCAGGAGGTACCTGCATTTGGTTACATGACAAAAGCAACAGCAACCAGCCAGAAGAGTGTTTTCTAGGGACTGCTGTGGCTCCAGTCCAAAGAAAATGGGACAGCACTGCTCTGGGAATCCATTATGCTACTGAGAGAACAGGAAAGCTGATGGGATGTCTCATGGGAAGCCAACAGCAAAATGAAAGGGAAGTGTGTGAAATTGGTCTGCTTGGGCAAACACCAGCAGCTGTGTAACCTGCCAGGCAAGGGGAGAAGCACCTCAGTCCTCACCATCCAAGTTTCAAAAGATCCCACAACAGAAGCAAGAGCCGCCAAAACCCAGGAGAATTTGGGTGAGAAAGAGCTTGGGCTGCCATGATTTTCATAAAACAACAGGCCTCCACTTTTCTCTACCTGATTTTTGGCACTGCCTTCTTAGGGAACAGTCAAGTTCAGGTGTCCAGTAGCCCTCAAACAGTTGGGGTCTCAGGGGATCAGGGGGAGCCAAACCACCCATCTCATACAGACAGCTCACATACAAGGCTTACTCCTTAAGACCCACCTTAAGGACACCTGGTTCTCAGGTGTGTGCCACTGCTGCTCTCTGCTTGAAGATCCACAGATCCACAGTCTGGACACATCTGGCATATCTGGTCCCTCCAAGGGACCTGGAAAAGACAAACAGCAGTGACATGCCACTAATCCTTTCTGGCGTGTGCTTTGAGCCACAAGCCCCAGCACACAGGTGAACGATGCCCATGCAACCTAGGACAGCTGTTCCCATGTCTGGCCCAGGACAGAAACTTCCTGCCTGGCTGCCTCTCCACAAGGTGTAGTGAACGCTAGAAGCCTTCGTGGGTTCAAGTGGTGACAAGTCAAAATCAGGAAGGATGAAGAAGATTATTCAAAATAGAGGCATGATGTCAAACTCAAGACTTTCCTGGCTGCACATTAGAAGCTGGAAGACCACCTAGCTGATCTCCTGCTGCCAGCTCACTGCCTTCGTCTATCCTTCCCTAGACATCTGCTGTCAGAAAGAGGATACTAGGCTATACAGACCTGATCTGACATACAACAGCTCTAATGGGAGCCGAGCTGTCACATCTTAGGCCCTAGCAGAGCCTGTCCTTGGGCAATACCCTCTGCAGCTCTGGAACACTCCTTCCAGTCTGAGAAACTGTACTATGCTCCAGGAATGACCTGGAGCTGGCCAAGTTTGTCACCTTAAGCCTCTCTGCAAGAAGCAGTCACAGCAGCTGGGGAGAAGCAAGAGCATCAGGCAGGTGGGGAAAGCCACAGAGGGGCTTAATGCCACAGAAGGTGGACGGTGGGGAGAGAAAAGGAGTTGGAAACTACCAGTTTGTATCTGGCTGAGAAAGTCAGCACTGCTCTCCGACAGACGTGCGGACAAATTCCTTTCGTGCCACCAGATGGTGCCCTGCCTTCAGTCACCAGTAGGCAGCTGGCCTGGCGGGGGACAACAGCCCTCCGCTCTCCCGCTCCACCTGCGTTTGATGGGCACCGTCCTCAAAGCCACAGGGAGAGGGAAACACCAGCCTTGCTTAGCCCCAGGGGCCGGCCTCCCCAGCAGGACATCTCACGGCTGCATGGCTACCTCGACCCCGAACTGGGCTGAGGTTGACTTTGAATCCAGGGCTGAGACACTCCGGAACCAGGAGGGGAGGGTAGATCACCACCTGCCCAGAGGCGAGACCCCTGGAGCTGGAACGAAGGTCAGAAGTACCTTTTTGAGCACTGTGAGAGCAAAGCATCGTCTGTTGGGAGAAAGACTTCTCTGACGGGGGATCTGATGGGGGAGGCACTGTCCAGGGGTTGTGTTTTGGTTACATTCAAGTCTTTTTGAAACAGCGGAAGTGTCAGAGCCCTGGGAAGGATTGCAGAGTAGCCTGCACAAGGAACAAATTGCTCTGTCAGGCCAGATATAGCCCATACACCATTGACTGGCCTCCTTCAAAAACGCAGCTGCAGTCACACTCCTTGCCAGCACCAATGTGCGGCTTGTTGGGTGACTACCCATCAAGAGATCTGAGCAGTGCTACTCAGGCAATGACACCATTGGTTGCTGAAGACTGGAAACACAGGCTTACTGAGCTGGTCCCACCAGACCAGCTAGCCTTTCTCCAGCCAGCGCAGCAGAGGAGAGCCAGCACACCAGGCACAGACCACCTTCACAGATCCAGGCGCAGAACATATCTAAAGAGGACAGTGGGAAAAGGCTGCTCTGCTCACACTACCCTAGTTGTCAGTGGAGACTTCCCCACAGCCACCTCACTGGACGAGACTGACCGCAACAGGAATATAAACCTCACTGTGGCCCAGCTATCAGCCCAGATGGCTAGCAGAGCTATAGCTATCAAGTTGCTCTTCACCTCATTCTTGATCTATGCATAAGGACCACATCCTGCTGTGATCACTCCCACACCACAGACATGAGAGAAGTCAGGGATACTGTTAGAGGTTCCCATCAACAGTTGCGTGCTGTCTGCCTGCACACCTGGAGGACACACAGTGAGACTCTCCTCTTTTCCAGTTTTGTCTCTCTGCAATATCCTCCTAATCTTCCACCTCACCTTGCGCAGTCCAAGTGGCAGAAGTGGCAGGAGTGTTGTCTATCTGTGTGTGATGCAGGTTCACCAGGAATGCAACACCTTTTTTTAGACTACCTTGATATATTGGAAGGCAAAAAAATGAGCAAGTGCAACCTGGTGTGCTCACTGTCCCTAGCACCCACCTGTCATGCTGCTGGCACAGCCAGCTCTCGTAGCTCTTAGACCCATCCAATCCCAGTCTGTGGGCAGGAGATCTGTCCTGCTGCCTGCCCCAGTTGTGCTCCACGGGCACTGGCAGCACCATGGCTTCTCGCCAGCATCACAGTAGCCAGGGCTGTGCTTTGGAAAGAAGTGCTTACCTCTCTGCACCTGCCTCTACACTCAGGCCTCCAGTAACCACCCTAAATTCTCAGAGCACACCGCTGGTACAACACTACACTCCCAGAGATCACATTCAGTGCTACTTCATTATCTTTGGACAGTTTTGAAGGGGCTTTCTCTACCCTCTAGCAAATCCTTCCCAGCTATCAGGCTGCTGTTGATGAACGCTCAGCAGGCTGACTAATACGGTCTCATTGCTTCCTTTTTCATTACCCCATGTATTTCTTATCTTATGGTTAGATAGTAAACAGATGAGGGTGGGGATTTTCCAGTCTATGCCTGTACAGCACCTTGCACGATGGGTGATACATGTGGTAGGGCTAATTCACAGGCTACCTAATCCTACTCTCAGAAGCCCTCCTTATAGTGAACTCCCAATTTTAACCACCCCAACAAGTGCCAAGCTCCCCCCATTTCTGAGAGCTAAACCTAGACAGGTTCTACAGGTGGTCACAACCCCAGGCACAAGCAGGCCTGGAGTCCCCAAACTAGAAGAAAGAGCTATCCTGCAGAAGCAACATACCACCAAGCGGTTTCTTCGTTATTCTGATGCAGCTAAGCACAAACCCCATCATAAAAAAAACCCGCCTGCTACAACCATCTCCTGTCAGGGTTGCAGTGTGAGAGAGAAGTGGGGGTTACTTTAGTCAGGAAATAAAAAATTATTAATGACACTGCAGACAGAGTTCAGCAGCAACCACCTCCACACACAGAACACAGCCCACATAAGCCACAAGTGCTTATTCTCTAAGAAATTAATGCAGCCATGCCACATTCGATGTAGAAGCATTATCATCTCACATGTGCGGAGAAGAGATGGCCTAAAGGTTAGGGTGTTACCCTGTAAAGGCAGTGAAGACTTCATCAGACTTACCACAGATTTCCTGCCTGAGGCAAGGCTGGGAGAGTCACGCAGCCTCTCAGCTCAGCCCTCCCCCTCTATAAAAGGGGTTGCACACACAGCCGTGTCTCACAGCAAAAGCACAGGAGCATAACCATACAAAGCGCTGCAAAGCATTCTGGTAACATAGCCAGAGATGCTGCTCAAAGCTTTACCCACTGGTTAAGAGGAGCTCAAGGGCTCAGCATGCTCAACATGAGCCTCCCATCTCAGACTGAAGGGGATTTAAGATCCAATTCACATGCATGCAGGGAAACGAACACATCATAAGTCTTGCATGTTGCCTACTTTGAGGGTTTCAGCAAGAGCTGAGGAGTGGCTAGTCTTTTGCTAATTCTGGGGCAGGATGGGTTTCATTCTCATCACACAAAGTTCTTCTGCAGGCACTTTAGTGGCAACAAAAGCAGGGAAAAAAAAAGAAAAATATTAAACAAGCCGTGTAGGAGAGTAGCTTGACTACATTCTTGCATATTTAAATTAACATGGGGCTGTTTTCCATCCCTGAGCTGCCTTCTTGTGTTAATCCCTCCTATGTCCTTCTAGTGGTGAAAAGGCCCCAGAGCATGCACGGGGCTACCTTCCCCATTGCACTCAATCCAGAATAGTTCAGATGAGGCTGACACAATTGGCCAGGTTTTACAGCAGTAAGCAGGGTCAGACTTTGGTCTGGTTGTTCATAGCCTGCAGAGTTTTCAGCGTATGGAAATTAAAAGGACTGCAACCTGCAGCAATTGTGGAAGTTGAGAGCAACTTAAAAAGAATAAGAGTTCTGGCATTCGTCCTCAGCAATTTAGGACAGCTTTTTCATTACTGTAAAAATAGCATGTATTTATAAGCAACATCGAGCTCTTATCTCCACTAAATCTCAAGCTGCATTATAGAAAAGGAAGTAACAACATTAACGCTTTGCAAACTGGAAGCTAAAGCAAAGGAGAAGAACAGCTTGCCCAACCTCACCCCACAGGATAGGGCAGGCATTTGGACCAGACTCAGGGCTCTCGGTTCCTGCACGCTGCCTGCTGTGCCACACCATCTTCTCTGAAGAGGCATGGAGCATCACAGCAGTTTCTGGAAATCACCTTTAGGTTCTCCTCCTCCCCCAAAATTTCCCTTTAAATTTTGATTCCGGTGCATCTACTAAGCAGGATGCTTCAGGAATGCACAGCAATGGGCTTCTCAGTGCTTTGTTTCTGCCAGTGAAATAGCTATGACTGTAAGATTTACAGAGACTTTCTGTTCCTGTCTAAAATTATCTTTGCTGAGCATTGCGACGCCAAGAGCACAGAGCCAATATTCCATAAGCCCTGAGAAAAACGGACTACATTTCAGGCACACTCAGCTAGCGTGGTTACAGTAGCATCCATCAGCCATGACCAGAGCTCAGGACCACCGCCACGTCAGGCCTCGCACACGGGGTCATCTCCTGTTTCTTTGCTGCATGAGAGAGCACATCAAGTCAGGGCCTGATCCTGCCGTCTGCGTGCTCTGCAGTTGCGGGGTGGTTGCCTCCAGCCAAAGAGGGAGTCTCTGCGATCCCTTCTCCCACTGCGAGATCAGGGTGAATGGGTATGAAAAGACAGCAGGTGGATACAGACAGATGGGGAAAGCGGGGGCTAAGAGGGAGACAACAGCAATTAGCATAAGCAGTGGCAGTCTCAGCTCACCAGCTGCTTTGCTGATTGTCTGACTCCCTGATTTCTAACAGCAAAGCAGCAATTTGCACACTCAGTAGCTAAAACTGCCCCTCAGAACTAAAGGTACTGGGAAAAAAAAAAAAACAACACTATTTCCATGGTACAAAAGCAAAGCTTGCTGGGCTGTCATGTAGGAGTTTGCCTAAGTAAGGCATGGAGCAGGCAGCTCAAAACAGCACCAAATACTTCAGAGCGAAAGGCTAAAAAAGGAAGGTTTTAGAGGAGGAAATGAGTCAGTAGCTTGGAGGACAGGAGGGGGAGTTCAAATAACTGAGGCATATAAAGTAAGCAAGTAGTCACCATCTCAAATGCTAGAAAATCAATGAAATGGATGTATTTATCTTTGGTTTCTATTGATGCAGGGTCTCATTCACCACTGGGAGCCCATGGGCACCTTTTTATATTGACCACGCTGGGTTTTGAAGCGGTCCTTCACGGGGCAGACGCTTGTTGGCTGCAATTCACTCTGGTGTTTCAGACTGGAGGCAAAGCGGTCACCGCCAGCTACAGGACTGCTGAAATTTCTTGGGCTCCCCCATGGCTGGGGGGTGGGTTTTCTGGAGGGAAGTTTCAGGTTATTGCCATTTGCCTTAACAGAGAGAGGGGGATTCACCTTTCGCGATGGTTTGTGCAAACATCCAGCTTGAACTTTTCAGCCTAGCTTATTTATAGCTCTAACACTAGGAAAAAAGGACAAAGCTTATTCAGTGTTGAAAAGCAGCAAATCTAGTAAAAAACCTCCATCTCCACTATGCTGTAGCAATCCACAGCATTCATTTTTTAATTCCTAACAACCTTGTATTGCCCTGAAACCCTGGGGGCAATGGGGTGAGCCTGAGCTCCTGGAAGCCTTAACCTTGCTCACACCACCACAGCACCTGGCTGTAATGGGGCGCACATTAGTGGAGCGGTAAGCCGTGAGAGGTTAGTGCCAGTATGGCAATAAGCCACAGGGCACGACTTCCTCGCCTCTGCCCCACGTCCCTGTCCCATCAAAAAGGCAGGACTGATGAAAAGGGAGCTAGTAGGAAGCGGCACCAAAATTCCCTCCTGCTGTCCCCAAAATGGTGAGCGTCCCCTCAGTAGCTGCCACGCAAGGACCCTGCTGTGCCCTCAGAGGGCTCCCTTAGGGAAACCGCAGCACTGCGAACGGTTGGGTGATGCTTAAGGTCACAGGCACGTGACCAACGGGCTGTGTAGTCGGAGGAGCAGCACAGGACTGGAAACACGCTCCCTTCCCCCTACACAAGCAGCAGCACATGCAGTAGGGGTTCCCAAACCATGACATATATACTGCTAGGCACTGGCAGGCAGCTCCCAGTGCCAAGCTGGAGCTCCCGGTGCCCGTGCTGGTACAGCACACAGTCTGTGGAGCCCAGTACTCAGGCAGGCTGGTACCACCATAAGCCAGGCACTTGTCAGTGCACCTTGGCACACAGCTCCTGCCTCCAGCTTCTTCAAAGCACCACAGCCGCTGTGTTTACACCTCGCCAGGCTACACAGTTTTGTCTTTTGGGGAATGAAACCTTTCAAAAAGCCATCGTGGTTCTCAGTAAGTGCCCTTCCCAGAGCAAGCACATCTTTCCCATGAGACAGAAACAAGTGAGAGAGGTCTCCCTTACTCTGCCGGTGAAGGAGTTCCTGTCCTTACTTAGGTTCCTTTAACTAGTTAGATACCTTTTCAACCCACTAGAGTGTTTCCAAAAACACAAAACCTCTTGAAAAAGACTGAGCCAGCAGGCCAGGTCCACCTCATTTTCCCTTACAAGCATACAACATGAAACAGCCTCAGCCCTGTTCTCCTGGCCTTGCATCATCCCTTCCCCTCCTCCCCAGGATGTCTTACTTCCGTACCCCTCTTTCACAGCAAAAACCATCTATGAAGAGCAAGCTTAGAACAATAACAGACAAATTACCCGTATCAGTTGAGACTAAAAAGCACAGCAGCCCCAGGTCTCCATTACATGCCACCGGAGATGGAGGTCTGCTACAACACTGTGCCTTGCCAAACAGTGCCTGCCTTGATGCGGCATGCGCCACCACCAGGCTAACAGACATGGCAGAAAGACAGGACCAGGACAACTCCTGAGAAACATATTTGTAGGACTGAAGCTCTACTGTTACACAGGCATTTTATCTGACTTGTTTTAGAAATACATGGTTAAAAAAAAAACCCAAAACCCAATCCTGTTCCTACTCAATTTTTTGTTATGACTTCCAAAGTCATAAATTTAAACATTCCTTGATTAAATATATCAGAAAAGAGTCTAGGGAGGAACTACCCACCCACCCCAATTTAAGCCTTAGTCATACTTGTAGGCCTTTTAGTAGTTTCAGCACAAAACTGACGCAAATGCTCTTCCAAAAGGGACCCTGGTCAGCAACAAGCCACCCAACACATGAGCCTAACACAATAGCACTGCTTTTCCAGTACATGCATCTTCAGTATAGGGTCTTTCAACAACTTCCATCTAATGTGAACAGGCATAACAGCATCTTAAAGGGCATCTACTTACGGGTAATGTATGCAGGAAGAAGGGGGGGGAAATCAAAATATAACCCCTAATTAGAACAGCAATATGGATAAAAAATGTAAGGTAGGGCTCACACCTTTATTACTGCAGCTTTATGCTAGCTGTAACGTGGTATGAAGTATTGCTACCTCATACCCCAGCCCTGATAACATACCATCGAGTCTTGTTTTTGTTTTCTGCTTACAAGCAGGCACAGAGACTCAACAAAAAAAGCTCGATGCTGGGGGTTCTTTTTTCATCAGTTCAAGACGGGAACACCACTGCAGTCAGGATCCAGTAATGAAACCTGTCTATACATTTTTTCAACGTTAGCAGCTGCTTCTGTAATCTGATTACAAAAACCCGAGCTTCATTGCCCACAAACATTACAGAAATAATATTTCTGCAGCATTTCAGAGCGAGCAGTACTGCAATAAACAGGGAACAGGAGCTTCTCCGAGCCCCCCGGTCTCAACAGCAGCGTCTTCTCAGCAGTCAACGTTGTCCTGAAGACAAACGGCTCATTGTTTCAGCCACCTGAGGTAGATGCCGCTCTGATTCATGCGGGGACCCTGCTGCTGCTGCTGCGGCTGTGCGGCTGGTGCTGCTGCCGCCGCCGCTGGGAAGAAATGCACAGGGTTTCCTGCAGCACACAGCGAGCGCCGCCAGCGTGAACCAATCAGGAGTGCCTGACTGAGATCGCACCAAAGTAGGTATTAAAAAAAAAACTTAAAAAAAAAAAAAAACCGGAGAGAAAGAAAGAAAAGCCCCACACTTCCTCCTCGCCAGCTCTCCTGACCCCCCGCCCCCTCTCTTTCAGGTCGCCTCCCGCCGCAGGCCGCCCGCCTGCTCGCCCCAGGGCCAGGGCCGCCCCGCAGCCGCCCCCTTGGATACCCCCCAGCACCCCCAAAGGTGCCCCTGCCCCCTCACGACTACCTCCGTCCCTTTCATCTCCCCAACGGCCCCAATCCCCTTCTTCCCCCCCACAGCGGCTGCCCAACCACCCTCCCCTCACGCCCCCCGCCCTCACCCTCCAACTCACGCTCCCCTTGGCGCCCCCCAACCCTCCCCTCAGCTCCTTCCCGCCCTCCCCTCGCTCACACCTTGGGGCAGGTAATCCCGCCCCACCTCGCAGAAGAGGCCGCCACCATTGGCGGGTGGGCGCATGACCGCCATCAATCACCTGGCGGCTCCCCCCGTGATTGGGCAGCCCACCCCCCTCGGTCGGGAGGTGGTCCGTGGGTGCGTGGGTTCCCCTCCCCCCCCCCCGGGTGCGGGCGGGCACGCGCCTGCGCGCGGAGCCGGGTGGGGTGCGGGGTGGGAGGAGGAAGGGGGTGTGGGGCGTTGCCACGCAGGGCTCCCATCATAGCAACCGCTTCCTCCTCCGGGCACGGTGGCCGTGACGTCGGCAGCGTTTCCGCCCGGCTCGCGCTCTCGCCGCTTCCCTTCCTACTGCCGGAGCCCGCGCCGCGCCCAGCATCCGAGGGGAGCAGCCGCTGCCGCCGCACCGCGCTCCGCCGCCCGCCGCGCCGACGCCATGGTAGGGAGCGGGGGGCGCAGGACGTCACCCTTCCCCCCCTCTCCCCATCCCCCCTTCCTTCGCCCTCATCCCCGAGGAAAGAGGGGAGGGCGGCGGTTGGTACCGCCCGCCGCATCCCGGCCGGCGCCGCCGCTGAGCCCGGCGGCACGACCGTATCGCGCCCCGCTTTCTTTCTCCTTCTACACCCCCCTTTCCTCCCCGGTCCTTTTGCCTTTGAACTTCAGGCCGCGGATCCTTTCTTCCTCCCCCTCCCCCCAATCCCGCCATGAGGCGGCGGAAGGTTACTCCCCCCCTTGAGGCGGTGGAACTGTCCTCTCCCCTCCACCCACCTCCCCCATGAGGTGATGGTACGTTCCGCGCCGCACACAGGCGCTGGGGCGGGCGCGTCCATTTCGCCTGGGGGGGGGAGGCGGGAAGAGCCGGGGGTGAGGGGGACGGCGGCCGCCGCGGGGCGATGCGCACGGCCCCTCCCCGTGCCGCAGGGCGCGGCCGGGGGGGAGGGGCGGGGCTCCCCCCACGCGAGGGGCTGCGTGGGGAGCAGGCTGCAGCCTGCCCACGGCGGGGGGTGTGGGAGGCCGCCGCGGGGCTGCCCCCCTCCGGAGGAAGCGCGGCCCCACTCGCATCCGCCCCGACGGGCGGCCCCGGGCGGGAGCCATCTTCCCCAAAGCCGAGGGGTTTCGAGCCTGGCCTAGAAAACGGCGGCGGCTCCCCCGTGGCGGAGCGGGGCGGCGGAGGGGAGCAGCCCTTCTCCCGCCGGGCAGGGCAGGGCTCGGCCCCGCCGTCCCCCCTGCGCAGCCTCCCGGGGCCCGGCCGCCCGGAGCCAGCCCTAGCTGCAGTCAGCAGTCCTGCCAGCAGACAAAAGCGGGGGAAGCAAAACCGGCGGAAGGAAAGAGCTGGTCGTAACAAACGCGGTTTTGCAGCAAGTGCTCGAAAAAGCTTAAATTTTAAGGCACTTGCCGCAAGGGCTTCGGAGATTTTTGTCTTGCTTCTCTGCACGGAGAAGATACAATGCTGGACACATTATGTCTAAGATAGAACGCTGGAAGTGGAGGAAACGTAAAAATGCATTAAACATACACACTAGCCCATTTTCTCTGGCCTTCAAAAAAAATGCGGGTGGACTCCTTTCAGAAATGGGGCAGAATAAACCAAACAGCTATTATGCTTTATGGTGGTTTATTTTCTCTTGATTTACCTACACTAAAACTTTGCATCCCCGTTTAACTCAGGCTACTGAGACTGACAAATTCCCTTGAATCATTGGCTCTTACAGTTTTAACTGCTGTCCCATTTTTGCTTGAGTCATGCACAAATGCTTGTCCAGCAACAAACATTCCTGTGTTTTGATGCGTTTGCCTAGGTTATTTGCCTTTAGTAGAAGGGTTACATATTGAGGCCTTCCTATGGTATTTACCATTAGTTTCTTGAACATGTGGTGTATCTAGTAAATAAACTTCTAGTCTGTATAGACCCGGCAGACAGGATGTGCTACTAATCTTCCTGCTTCCTAGAACACCCAACTTGAAGCATGTACGCCTGGTCTGCAGTGTGGAGCAGAGCTAATGGGAGTTGCAGATGAAGCTGCTGAAAGTCTGACGAGACTTGCAGCTCTTGTTTAAAACAGGCTTGTCTGAACAAGCTAGCTACCACCTCTACAGTACGCAAACCTAGTTTAGAATGACTACTCAGTGTGTCAGGCTTCATCTTGCTTCAGGACCAGAGAATTCCTCACTCAGTCAAAACTAGTATTTCTCATAGTGATCTCCTTTTTTGAACAGTGTCTGGGTTGAGTTTTTTTCTAAGGTGCTTTCCAGTTGCTGCAGATGAACTTGCTTTCGGGCAAAGAGTGTGGGCCTTCTGGCAAAATACAGTAATGCCAGCAGGAGAGCATCATTTGGTGTCAAAAGAGCATTGAATTTTCTGCTTTAGTGTCTTGCCTCAAGGTTTGGTTTCTTTGCTACCGGATTAAATGAGTCCATGGTCTTTGGAAGACTACACAAATTATTTTTCTTGGTTGTTAGTCAATACTGTTCCCAAATCTGTAATTACAAGGTACACATGCCTCATCTACAAGATGACAGCCTCCTGACAATTGATATTGTGGGTGCCTGGCATGTTCCTACTTGCCTTGTCAGAATATCACTATCAAGAGGCTTCTGCTGGGAGCAAGGGCTGACCTAAGCAATCTCATGCGGGAGAGACTGCAGACAGCCAGAACTTGCATGTAAAGCTGTTCAGAGCCTTTTGCTTGACTGACTGTTCAGTATTCACAGTGATCTCCAGGAAGGATACCTCAGTAATGAGTGCTGGGGTGTCCAGAGCAGGCCTTTAAAGCCTGTTTTTAAGGATGAGGGTTTAAGCTTTAGGTTCCTGTAGGTGCCTGGAGGGCCACAAGAAAATTCTTGCAGACACTTGGGTTCATAATAGCTGATTTCTGTGCTGAATGTGTTTCTAAGAAGCTTTCCTTTCCTGCAAGAACCGCTGTGTGTACCAGCTTAAACCCACATTACCTTAAAAAAACCATGCGTTTCAACACAGGAATGGGTACTACTCAAAACTTCTGCCCCCCTACTGGCTACCACGGTTCCTCTTTTTCAGCAGTGTTGCTGGGGTTGCCTTTTGCAGGTATTGCTTGTTCTACCTACCTTGATAATTATATTGGGAGTGTACTTCATGGTAGCTCAGAGGAGGAGATGATTTCCTCTTTGGCTGGAAGCTGAGGAAATGACCTCCAGGAATTCAGGGGAGGCTTTTTTCTGCTTTTTCTTAGTAATTGCTTTCTTGTTCATCTCTCCTCATCTGGTCGATAACCTTTCATATTGGCAGGGAAAAAAAGCTGAATAGTTTTGATTCCTTCCCCCCCCCCCCCCCCCCCCCCCCTCAAGAGACCAAATAATGGAAGAGAAAAACTTAAGTCTAGCTGGTAAGATCTGTCTATAAGTGATAAGTAAATAACTGTACTTCTTGCTGGTTTATGGTGTGCAAATAATGGCCTCTTACACAACAGCAGTAAAAAGGCAGTTAGTTATGTTTCCTGTCATCCTTCAGATCTGAATTGAAGCTTTGGACTTTCAGATGCATAGGTTGGCTGGAGTAATTGGAGGTGTCAGTGTGTTGGGCTGTAGGTAGCGGAGGACATGAGCCCATTGGGGACTCGAAGTCACTGGCATTCCCACACTGGTGCTGGTCTTTGGGGTGAAGGTAAACTAGTTGCTCTATGTGTTGCTTCCTTGCCCGCTCAGTAAAGCAGGGATGGTAATATCAGATGGGTTTTCTTGAGTGCTCAAGTAACAGATTAAAAGCAAAGCAGTATATAAGTTCCTTGTATTTTTAACCACCCACATTTTTATTTGGCCTGTCGGCTATAGCTGACACCTTTTCTGAGCCCTGATTTGGCAAAATGTTGTCCCAGCCTGTTAGCTGCAGCCAGGCTATGTGACCCTCCCTGTCTGCTAGGTGCTCTCACAACTAACTTGGCTCAGCTTTCCCTTCAGGATCTTGGTGCTGATGATGTATTGTGTGACAACGTAAGGCACAGCTTTGTGAAGGCTGCTATCCCAGAACAGCCGGGTGGTGATAGGTTTAATTGAAAAAATGTTTGTTGCAGAGATGACACATTACTGAGTCAGATGGAAATGCCACATGGTTACACAGGCAGTTCTGGCAGTGGCAGGGGATTTTGAAGGTAGATAGGAGGGATGGTATGCCAAGCATAGGGGAAACAAGGTATTTGCCGAAGCAACTGAGAACCAAGTGTGTGGCAGTAGTGTGACTAGCAAACATGGGAGCACAGTGTTCTCGAATCTCTGCCTTTGCAGTTAAATGAGTTGTACTGTAATAAGTTATTGGTGTCAAATTCTGGAAAAATTGTTGATGCTTTTCCAAGGAGGAAAAGTTTCCACTTGAGTAGCTGTGGATAGTCCATGCTGGTGTATACAATGTGTGTGCATGATTCCCAAACAAAACAAGTCAAGAACTGGTTCTTAAAATGTCTCTGTAGATAACATATGCACAGGCACCACTGTGGAGGGTTCTTAGGTTCTGATCATGGGAAAGAAAACCCAGACTATAAAACTCTCAATGCTTAAAATGAAATTTAGGCCTTCAAACTTGTCTTGAGGCAAACTAAGTCATTAATTTAAAGTTGTCTGTCTTACAATTGAGGAGGGAACAAAGACTTTTCTTAGGTAAAATATTTTAAGTATTTAAGGAAAATACTGGAGTTCACAGTGCTTCCGGACAAAAGAGGAGGCAAATTTCATTGTGTCAAAATCATGTTTCAGTGCAGGCTTGCTACAAATCCAGTTTATCAGGTGTCTGGCATGTGTGTCACTCCTGAAATGGCTTCCTGTATATGGGGATTTTCTTGAGAAAGCTTTGGAGTATTCCTCAGTCTTCCCCCATGTAGATTAAATTTCAGTTGTAGAGCACTTGGTGATGGAGGCTATTAGTGGAGGCAGCTGGGGATGGCTCTTGCAGTTGGAAGCCTGCTAGACAGAAGGCTCTCTCTTTGGGCTGCCCTGTGTAGGGATGGCATTCTGCTCTCACAAGACTTCTGCAGTGCTTTGCACTTAAGGCAGGAACGATGGCTTTGTGTAGGGAATAAGAGCCGCTGTGTTACTGCAGCACATGCTGACAAGGCATTTAATGCAACCATTACCTCATGTGCCTACAGCAGTCCCTATGAAAATACAATGGAGATACTGGTATAAGTACTCCAGAATAATGTCTGAGGCAATGCTGCCTGCAAGACATGCCACCTTTGCAATGGTTGCACAGAGGTACTGGGGGAGGACTCATTTTGCTGATTCCCTCAGAGAAATTTACTCTTCTCTGTTCTTGCCTGAATGTCTCCCTGAATATGCTGTACTGGCGTCATTCTCCCATCTGATAATTAGGTGGCTTGCCTCCTTGCTGCTGCCTTGTTTCAATAAGGTTAACAGGCCCTGCAGTTAAGGTCCTTGACAGTTAGCCAGAAGCAGGCCGGTTACTTGAAGCTAGTCTTTTCTCTGCGGTTGTGTCTCTAGAGTGGTTTTAAGTTGGTGTGCCTGTGTTACAGGGTTTATCTGTCCACTACAACAAAATGTCACCTGCTAATGGTTGCATAGCCCACAAGTACCTGCAAAATGTACTGCTCAATGAGCAGCCACCCATGAACCATAGCAGGATAACTGCTTTCATACTGGAAAAGGAACAGAACCAGGCTAGCTGTCGTAGCCCTGCAGTGTTCAAGCCAGAATGTACAAAATAATAATGAATGTGCTGTATTGAATCCTCTGAGCAGAGCAATATTGGGCCAAAGAGAGAGAATCCAGACTAACAAATAAACGTTTATTCTGTCATCACTGGTGGGATGGAGGCTTCTCACCAGCTATTCTTCTGGACAAATCAGCGGAGACATGGTTAAAATGTCAACTGAGGACATGTATTTACAAGTGTAGCATTTCTCTGTCTTTCAGTGCTCTTAACAGTCATCCTGTTGCAGCCCTGCACAGAATGGTTGCAACCAACTTATAACAAAAGCTGCCCAGGGTTTGGGTTTTTTTCCTTTTTTAGTATGTTTATGAAGCCAGTCATGACTGGTACAAGCTCAGGGTTGAAGAGGGAGTCCTACAGTTACAAAAGTAGATCCTCTTTTTGGAAGCAATTATTTGCACCGGGAGTTTATGGGTTCATTTCAACCCATACTGTGACACAGCTATAGGGTTTTCTCAGATGGAACAAATCTGCATTGTCCCTAGCAATATAATGGCTGCTAATGTCAGCCTGTGTGATGAATCCAGGGGTTGTACAGCAGCTGTGAAAAGGAGTAGCACCAGCTACCAGCTGTTAGCCTTTTGCTTTGAAAATTTTTTTTAAAAATCCAGTTCTTACTGTTGTGCCTTCAGCTTCTGGTCAGCCCCTGTTATCAGCTGCAGATTAACAGTGAATTGAGTTTCCAGACTGAATACTCTCAACATTTTTGGAATCTGAACTGATTTGCCAGCAGTGCTTAGTTTCTTTATAAGGAAACAACTTGTCTCCCAACTTGGAGAATGTTTCTGGCTGTGCAGTGGCACAAGTATATGCTCTTGACTGCATACTTTGCATCAACCTGCAGCTCCGTTGCTGCTGCTTATTCCTGGCTCTCTGCTGAGCATTGGTCTCTTCTGTCAGAGTTAACTTCTTGGCAACAGGAATTGGTGCTTGGGAATTAGTTGTCACCTTGGAGCAAAGACCAAGAATTGACAAAGGTAGAGCTAGGTGACATGAACTGCTTTTTTATTTTTTTAATCACTAAATTACTCCCATGCTATTTCAGGCTTTCTGAGCATTTTCTATTTAGAATCTTGAGTTTTTTGTGACTGAAAACTGAGTCTTGAAACCTGTTGTCAGCTACTGAGGTGCCATTAGTTAGAAGACAAACCTCAGGGGGGAAAAAAAGTTGTCTTGAGTTCACTCTGGATTTGTCCTTAGTGAATGATGCAACAGTTCTAGCTGCTGCACTGTTTGCTTTATTAGGGCAACCTTGTGTTATTCCCAGAGGGCTCTTATCTACACCAACTACTGGGATGGGAGGAGGAAGACCTTTATTCCTTGTTAGTTCTCAGTCACACTCTGACAAAGTGCAGTCTCTCTGTATGGAGGAGGTGACATAGGAATGAGTCATTTTGCGTTGATGCTTGCACTTTTACTTGAATTTATCCTGGAACAGGCTTTTTTCACTTACTTTCCGTATTGAAGATGTGCAGAAGGGTGGCTGCGTGCCAGGCAGCTGAGGCATGGTGAGATGAGGATGTTCTACTATCCCAAAGAGAGTGCAAGGGATTCTGGATAGATTACCCCTAATAGACAAGCCATGCATTTTAAGTCTTGAGGGAGGTCTCCTTGTATTTGAGTAAACCCCTAAAGTGTACTGTTCTCCACACTAGAGAAAAGCTTCTGTCTCATTCACTGCTGTATGAGATTGCCCTGATTTTGCATGACCAGCACTTGGAGGCTGGCATGTAGATTTCCCATGGTAATAGATTCTGCCAGCTCTGCCACCTCTCTCAACTGGGTTAGCAAAGCTACGCCAGCCATTACAAGTTACAGAAGGAGAGATGTTGGTAGAAAAAGGAGAATCCAGGCTCATCTGAGGTCCTGCATGGTAGGCATTGGTCAAGGCTTTAAAAAAATAAATACATTAAGTAGTTGTTCAATCAATAACCATCTCTCAAGGACAGCTTGTTTGAAAGTTAGCACTAAGCAGTTCCCTTTACCACTGACTTCCCTAGTTTTGCAGCTGAGCTCTGCTGTTTCTTTAGAATGTTCCCACTCTGACAAGATACAGTGTCCCCCCCCAAAAGTAATCCAGATCCATCGAGCAGATGTTTTGGGGCTGAGCTTAAGGAAAAACAAAATTAATAACCACCTGTAGTCTTTTTCAGTTGGTATATCTGCATGCTACTTTACCTGACTCTTTAGTACTGCTGACTGTGCTTGTAACAGTGACATATGGCAGTTTACACAAAGGGAGGAGGGCAGTTTTCCTTCCAAGATATGAATTGCTGTATCTGAGGATAATGTCATTTGAATTTGGAAGACCAAAAACCAGTGGGGAAAGAAGCAATACTAGAAGGAGTCTCTCTGTTTACACTGCATGCAGCATTTTGAACAGATAGCTGAGTGTTGGACAGGCTTCAGTTCGCTCTTTACTACTCTGGCCAAGATGCATGATGTCCTTCCAGCAGTGTCCACTGGCGAGTATGGCTCCCCACACTTGCAGTATTCACTATTGCACAGCTGCTTTTAAGCTCTCCAACTTTGCTGCACTCTGAGAACAAAACACAGATAGAAATGCTTCTACCCTGCCACCTCTCTCTTTTTTTTTTTTTTTTTTTTGTTGGTCTTGTTCTCAAAAAAGCAGCAGACTGAAAATGCAGTTCAGCCTCTTGTCATTCTTGCTAGGTCTTGTCCTCTTTATTCTGTGCAGCTGCCTTTAACATTAGATTGGTGATGCTGCATCTGCACCTCCTATTACAGCTAGCATAGGGGGATACCACTGAGTAACTAGAATTTCCTGTCAGACTTCAAGGAGGGGAGGGAGGAAGGCTGAAAGTGCAGTTGGCTTTAAAAACTGATGGAGGAACTGCTGGGAAGTGGACACTTTAACTGTTAGAATTGAAAGTTCTCCCTTTCAGAAGCTGCTCTGAAGTCAGTGTTTTAAAGTTGGCTTGTTCAGTTGAAAACTGTACCACTACAGTCTCGGTACCCCACTACGTCTTTCTTGATCTCTAAATGAAATCCATGTGACAAGCATGGAATTTGGCCGTGTTTTACCTCCGTTCCTAAAGCTGCTAGTAAACATGCTAGAAACAGCTAGGAAACTTTGAACAGAAGATCCTAGTGGCCTTGATTGTCTAGCCAGCCTGAAATGGGTAACAAAATTAAGCTGTTCTAATGCCAAAGGATCTGCCACAATTAAATCTCGGAGGACAAGGAGTGGATATGCATGTAAAACGACCCCAAAACAATGTTCTAATATGAGGAGGATTGTGCCATCTTCAGAATAGTTTTGGTTTGGCAGCTGGCTGTGGGCAGCACCGAGACTCCAGATTCTTTACTTGTCTTGGAAAAAGAGGGTCTGCAGCCTTTTCTGACAAGACTCTCAGGCTACTGGTGACTATTGCCAGTATCAGTTGCCTTCTAGCCTTGAATTTAAGGCAGTGCAGTAATGTAGTTCTGAAAACTTGCAGCAGTAGGCCTAAAGGTCTTTGTTCTTGTCTTTGCAGGCATCTGGAGTACAAGTTGCCGATGAAGTATGCCGTATCTTCTATGACATGAAGGTGCGGAAGTGCTCTACGCCTGAGGAAATTAAGAAGAGGAAGAAGGCTGTCATCTTCTGCCTCAGTCCAGACAAAAAGTGCATTATTGTGGAAGAAGGCAAAGAGATTCTGGTGGGAGATGTTGGTGTGACAGTTACCGACCCTTTCAAGCATTTTGTGCAAATGCTTCCTGAGAAGGATTGCCGTTATGCCTTGTATGATGCAAGCTTCGAGACCAAGGAATCCAAAAAAGAAGAGCTGATGTTTTTCTTGTGGTAAGCTGTCTTCCCAACTCATTCCTAACATGCAGTCCGAACACTCTGGGTGAGGTCTCTGAGCGCTTGTATTGCCCAGGCTGGCAAGATGGCAGGCTTAAAGTGAGCCAGGCAGCCTGATGTCTGTATTCTGAGCCATGAAATGTTTCACTTGTTCATAGTCAGTAGGACACTGCTTCTGTCTATGCTGGATAATAAATGCCACTAATTGCACTTTTTTTGGTGTATCCCACTAGGGCACCAGAACAAGCACCTCTCAAAAGTAAGATGATCTACGCAAGCTCCAAGGATGCAATCAAAAAGAAGTTTCAAGGTATGTAATACAGCTAATGCTCCTAGGCATGCCATGCTCCTAGAATGCTTACACAGCAAGGCTTAACCATTGGCTAACTGGCCCTTTTTTTGAGATACTAATGAGAGATGACAACTTTGCAGGTGAAATGCCCTGTGGCGCAGCTAAAATGAGCTCTGGCTAAAGCTTATACTGCCTGACTCTGAATTTTAGAGGCACTACAACTGTGCTCAGGACAAGAGCAGGCTTTGCTATGTGTGAACACCGTACTTGTACTGTCCAGAGCAGCATATCTGCAGTGAGCAAGACTGACAGGATCATTGTGCAGCAGTACCAGCTCTCACAGGACAACTCGGTAGTGGACTGGAACTATCCAGGGAGATTGTGTGCTGCACATGTGGAAGTCAAAAAATGAAAAAAAGAATCCTGTGATTTTTCTGCTTTCTTCCATGTCATACAGACTTGGGTTGGGCTCCCCACCCTCCAAAAAAATAAATCATGCTTAATTCATTAGACCAGCAGAGTCTTTCTGTTCTCTACATCTCAAATTACCGCTGATTCTTTTACCCACCTCTCCAGAGCCAGCGGGAGCTGAGTCAGCCATCTTAGTGTACTTGCATGTAGCATCCTCAGCTACTGTACCCAGGCTAGCACTAGAAAAGAGAGATTCACTCATAAGATAGCCTGCAGTGACAAGGCTAACAGTCTGAGTGCTGATCTAGTGAAAACTTTCTCCCTGATATTTCTACGTTGCTATTTGGTGTGTAGCTAGATGTGACATACCAGGGGAAGAACATCCAAATTCCGAAGCTAAGTCAGGACTTACCTGCTTGAGTGACCAATTGCCTCTTCTAATATTACTACCAAGTATGTTTCTTTGATTACTAGCATGTTGAACTAGTGCATTGTTGAGTGTTTTGCCTCTTTTTTTTTTTTTAGGCATAAAGCATGAATGCCAAGCAAATGGGCCAGAGGACCTCAACCGAGCTTGCATTGCTGAGAAGCTAGGAGGCTCCCTAGTCGTAGCTTTTGAAGGAAGTCCCGTGTAGATGTCATACAGTGCCACAACTCTACAAGCATTCCACGTTTTAATATATCAGTTATGTAAAGCAACCATTCTAGGCAAGGGTTTCACTAACTGTAGGGAGGTGTCTTATAGAATAAAGTAGATTTTGGAGATGTAGCTTGTATGTACAAATGACCCTAAATAAATCAAATCTAAGGATTGATCTTGGTGTATTAATATTTGCATTGGTTTTCCAGCCCAATACTGTCCCTGATGGATTAACACTAAAGGTCTCCAAAAATTTTGGTCCAATGCAGCAGTGTATCATGGGATGAAAAGGAGTTGGGGGGGAAGAACAATCTGGTTCCTGTTCTTACTTTTCTAAATTGTACAAGCAAAATTCAGTCAATCTTCTTGAGGCTACTGGCCAAATTGCCAAACTCAAAAATGTTTCCCCTGTAACAGTTTAATACAGGACTTAAAACCTGTAGTTGAAGTTAGACTAAAGCAACCTGTTGGCACCAATACTGGGTTAAATTCTTAGTGCTTGCAGTTGCAGACCAGTACTAATAAAGGCTAATTCTGAAGTTAAGGATAAAATAGACACACTTTTCTGGAGAAATAGTCCTAATCCAGTCTCTTGTAAATTCACTGTGCAGTAATGATATTTCAAGGTTCACTTGTTCTGCAGGTCCAATTTTCTTGCTATGAAGTGTCTTGAGGTCTCTTCCAGCCTGAGTGATTCTATAAAACTTGCTTTTCAATTGACAGCTTAATTTAGAACTACCTTAGTTTTACTAATACACGCTAGCTAGCAGATCAGATGCTTCTGAGGCTTTTACAGATGCAGATTCTTATATCAGAGCTCTCCAGTTATGGGTATTATAATGAGAAGGGACCACGTCTTAAAAAGTGGTATTCTTAGCCCCAGTCTTTGGTCTCTTGGTCCATTTGTCCATAGTGACTATTGATTTCACTTAGAACCAATCAGCCTGACTAATACGGCTTGATCTGGGTTCTTTGTCTGTTAGCTTCTTTAATTCTGTAGAAATGCATGGAAATATCACCTACTAGAAAGTTTGACCTGAAATGCCTTTTGTATGGGGGGTAGAGAACATTCCTGTGCCAGTTACGGAGATCTTCAAAGCTTCCATGTTTCGCCAGTGGTTGATTAAAGCTGTTTCCTTTGTGTAATGTGTTCATGGGAGTTGCATAGAATTTTCCTGTATGTCTGTAGAGAAAAAGAAAAAAAAAAACCAAACCCTTAGCCTCCAGTGCATTACTGTGATATGTTCTGTGCGTGCCAAATTTGAATACCCTAAATAAATGGGGTTTCCCTCCCCTGGGTCAGTGACTGATTCCTCTGGATTAGTCTTCCTGCAGTGGGGCTGGCGCTGCTGGCTGAGCATGCCAGTGCCCCATGTAAGCCAGATGCTCAAGGAGCTGTGACATCTTTTGCAGCTACTGGCCTGTGTGGCTCACAGGGTGGGAAGCAGGCTGGAAGGAAGAGCTGGTGGAGGTGGAAAGCGGGTTCATCTGCCTGCGAAGTGTACTGCCCTCCTTTGCCCTGCCTCCCTCTCACAGCTGTGTGACTGCCAGCTTGCTGCAGGCTCTAGCTTCCCTGGCACCACCTTGTCTCCATTTTAGGCTTCAGACCCCGATTTCTGTGGGTTGGGGAGCTTCCTGGGAAGTATGGGGTATTGCAGCCTGAGTGGGAGAAACCCAGCATGTGTCAGTTATTTTGTGCTGCATTCCCTGTAAGAACTGAGGGAGCTTTCTCTGGCCAGCCCAATGAAGCCCAGGCAGTTACAGGCTGCCCCTTCCTCTGCAAGCTCTTGCCAGATGTGCAGGGACAGAAAGCTGTACTGTCCCCGCAGCTCCTTGGCAGAGCAGTGTTGTGCTGGTTTATCTACACGGCCAGGGTAATAATGGTCCATTACCTAACTCAGCATGTGCCCTCTCTGGCCATGCTGTGTAGTTAAAACCTTTAATTAAAGGCAGGCATTGACTGCTTGCTCTAACTTGGCACCCACATGGGTCACACGGCTGGAAGCACAAGGTTCTCTGATGCAGAGATCCACCAGAGCGAAGCTTTCTCATTTGGAGAAAAGCACACAGGCCTGGTTTCTGGGGGTGCATTTAGCCTGTGTTTCAGTCAACTCTCAGCATGCCCAAGTGGGTAATCATCCCCATAAACAGCTCCTCCTTGCCTAGGTGTCTGCAGTACTAGTCTCTGTCTGAAGTCCAGGTCAAGATAAGGAAACCTGAGTGACACGGTGGGAGTGGTGCTGCCTGACAAACAAAGGGAACACCCAGCCGAGATCCAGCTGATAACCACGGTCTCCAGACTGCAGACATCTTTGAAGAGATACACAGCCCAGGTGACAACATGGTGGACTTCTGCCTGGGATTTCCTTCTTTGGTTAGAAAATGGAGCGGGAGTCCCTGCAATGGGGGAAGGATGTGAGACCTCCAAGGTAGAAGTGCACTTCCCACAACATGCAAGCCCTTGGATCAGGGACTTGGGTATAAAGTGTCTTAGTCCTGGGACTTCGAGGGATGAGAGGCCTGAGGTGGCGCTTTGGGCCTTGCTTAGGTGTGGTCCTGCAGCATCAGCTGATCTAAGAGGCTTTGGATGCTTTTAGGAGCCTTGCAGCAATCCCTGAGGTATTATACTGGCCTAACTGGAAGAGTTCTCTGGCACTCCAGCGCCGGCAGTAACTTAACCTTCAGAGCTATAATGCTTCAGGCTTGTCCATGTCATGGAGTTAGTGGGCCAAACTTCACCACCTCCCAAGACTGTTTGCCCTTCTGCAGTTGGAGGGGATGAAAAGCATGGGAAGATATTTCCTCTTGTGACTGTTTCAAATCCTTTCAGTTAAGGTTTCTCCCAAAACACCCAGACCTTCTGAAAAGGCAAGGCAAGCAGGGAGAGACATCAGGAATGCTTCCTACAGCTGGGGAAAGAAACTACTTTCTAACAGGACTACATGAAGAGAAAGGTGAAGGGGTTCAGATGACAGACATGGCTTGGAGCTGTGCAAGCTCAGCAGGACTGCAGTCCAGGTAATGTAGCTCAGGTGTGGCAGGAGCAGAGCTGCTAGAAACCTTTCTAAGTGCACATGCAGGCAAGGGTTTCCTGAAAGCCATTTTTGTCCATTATACTGGGGAGAAGATGGGGGTGGGAGACTGGTAATTCAGGCCTGAGTGTGAGCAGCAGGTGGGGTGAACATAATTTAGCTGCTCCAGTAAAGGTGAACTTGGGTGTCTAAGCTATGGCTTGCTAAACCCACGTACCTAAGCTGAACGGTAACTCCAGCCTTGGCAGAACTCAGCAGAAGGATCCAGCTCTCCCATTCAGAATCACCCCAGCTAAGCGATTGCTTGATCTTTAAATAAAGTGCCTGCCTGTGGCACCCTGGCACCCAGCTGCTGATCATACCTGCCCTGAGTCACAGGCTGACACGTAACAAGGAGGAAAAGAGATAACCCTCTGCAAAGCCTGTGCTGTTGGGTGGACATGCTACGAAATCCCACCAGCTCCTGGGAGAGCAGGGGCTGGCTAGTTCTCAGCATGCTGGTGGGCAAGGCTTGGGTTTCTCCTAGCCCCTTGGGATGTCCTTCCCCTTCCACCAAGGTGCTGAGGGAAGAAAAAAAAACCCAGCAGTGCCACACCAGGTATTGAAAATTACGGTAAACCTCTTCTCCAGAGATGTGTTTTTCAGGTTTGCGTAACAAGATCAGCCCCACTCTCTTCCTAAAACAGCCACCTAAGCAATGGGTCCTGGAAGGGCACCATATCCCTCCACACTGGGGGGAGGGGGGGGGTGTCACCAAATCTGCTCTTGTGTGGCTTTTGGAACCCCATCAGAGCCCACCTGCCCTATAGCACGCTCAGGATGGCAGCCGCCCTACTTGTGTTGGCTGGGGCCTCTGTTACTGCTCTTGTGTTAACACCTGGGTGTCATCTGCTCTGTTTTGCACAAGCAGTCACAATAAAGGAAATCATTGTTGCAAAAGCAAAAAAAACCCGAAAACCCGAGGATTGCATCACTTCGCTGCGCCTGTTGCTCTGGGGCCGTTCCCACCGATGGCTCTCAGGGGGTGATAGCCATCCCGATATGCTCAACAACTTAGTCTAGCCTGTGTGTTGGGTGGGTTTGGTTTTGTTTTTCAATCCTGGTAAAATCCAGGCATTCCCTCACTTTTGGGGCTCTTAAAAGCCAAAAGGTGGCAGGCATGCTGCTCTGTGGGGAGAGGCACTGCTGACAGCACTGAGGCCACCAGCCGTCCTTGTCTCATGAGGTCTTCCTTGTGCATCTGAAAGTCCAGAAAGAGAAACTGAAGACTCATCATTGCTGCAGGGCAAAGGTCTCCTTCCCAAGTTTGTGCCTCCCTTGTGGGGAGATGGAGCTGCCGGAGCCTGGGGCATGTGCAGGATCTGCTGCCTACATGCATGCAACAGCCCTCATGGAGTAGTGCTGAAAGAGGTGGTGTGGGTGGCAGCAGCAGGGCTTGTAATGAGCGTGTAGGGTCGCAGCTGCCATGCAAAGGGCTGGGGCCACCTCCCCACAGGGAGACACAGTCCTCCAGCCACATGTGCAAGCTCCATCACCTCCCATCCTGCGAGGAAATGCAGGCAGGAGTGCCAGAGGGGCATCATGGAGCCAAATCTGGAGGGTGGTTCTTCTCCCTGCAGCTCAGCACAGCCCCGAAAGGTGCTCAGCCCATTTCTGCAATTAGTGCTGATGGGCTCAGTGCTGATGTGCACCCTGATGTCTGGGTGCAGCAGCCCTTGCTCAGCCTCCATCAGCAAAGCCCCAGCTTTATCCAGTGCTGGATAAAAGGGTGCCTTCAGACAAGGGCGGGGGCAGGTCTGGGGGAGAGTGGGCTCAGGTTGCCTCTTCCTCAGCCACAATTCAGCCAGGCCTCCTTTTCTGGCCTGGTCAAAGATGGATCTCATACACACACACCACGCCCCCACCCCTCTTCCCCACCCCCAAAATGTGACTTGCACACCCCATCTTCCTCACAGCCCTGGAGCCCACCTCAAAACTGCACGGAGTCTCTAGTATCTAATATAGAGGTTGAGCACACCCTGCCTTCCCCAGCAACAAAATGGAGGCAGCTCTGTCCCTCATCCTCCACCCCAGCTTTGGTCCCTCAGGGGTGTGGGAAGAGCCAAGCGCTTCAGGGCCTCTTTCCCCCCTCTCTCAAATCCTGCTGATGCCAGTGCCGGGCTCAGCAGCTTTATTGTGGGGAGACAGGCACCGAGCCGTCACGTGGCCTCTGCCATTTCGTAAGAAACCAGGGCTTAAAAAAAAAAAAAAGAGAGACGGAAAAAAAAGAAGGGGCAGTGGTAAAGCGAGAAAAAAAGAAGTAAAAAAGGAAAGCCACAAGAAGGGGAGTGCAGAGGGCTGGGGAGCCCGGCCCCAACCAAGGACCACCACCATGCCGCACCCGCAGGGACAAAATTCCATGGGAGGGCTGAGGTTTAAGCAAGCAGGAGGGACGGTCCCTGCGGGGCTGGTGTTACTGGCGTGGCTCACCCCGCCCTGCCCTGTCCCCACATTTGGCGTAACCCCACAGCAGTGGAGCACCAACACCCTGTCCCAGCTGCCACCATGTCCCCTGCCACCACGGCACGCGTGGCACTCCCTCTGCCGGGCCCCGCACGGGGAGCTCAGCATGCGCTGCCAGCCAGAAAACACAAGCTGCTGCAAGAAGTTTCTCGTCTCTCCAATATAAGCAAAGGAAAGAGAGGTGATGGCTTTCACAGCACAGCAAGGAGCAGGGAGAATAAAGGAACTGCTCCTGGACAAAGCAGTGTCCTTCCCCGGTGACCCCAAGACCTGCCTGGCCTTCAAACACACACACCAAACCACCCCTAAATAATAACCAGAAAAATAAAGCAAGGACAAGCTCTTTTCACTACATCGTAATTTTAATTGCATCGACACCCAGAAATACACAAAAGGATGTGTGGCAAGAGCCACCCATCAAAGAGAGGCTTCCTTCCATGGTGGGTCTTACTTTCACACGTCTTTCACTCAAAAAAAAAAAAGAAAAAAGAAAAAAAAATATATATTATAATAATTGCACCGGTTGATGTACAAACACAGTCTTCCCTTTTCACACGTTTGTGGGAGGGTGAAGTACCGGCACTCACCCCGACGCAGCCGAGCAGCTCCCTGGGGAACGAATGGTTGTACAAAACAGTATTAAGATTTTCTTACAAACGTACACCTGCAGTGTTGACTGGTTGAGATTTTTGGGGTTGTTTGGTTGTTTTTTTTAAAGTTTCAAAACTAGGCTTTGGGTCACTAATGGCTTGTATCTTTTAGCTACAGTAAATTCAGCATATATTTTTATTTTTAGGAATGTGTAAGGCATTTTGGTAAGTTGAACAGTAAGGTCTAGGTCACAGACTCGTCAAACTGAAGTCCCTTCCTTTGAACTGTCCTCTTCCCCCTGGAGAAGGAAAACAGAGGTGGGTTACTCAACTGGGCCTCAACCTTATTTCCATGGTGGCTCAAGCATCAAAGCATTTCACAGATGGGCCAAGTCCTCCCTTCTGAGCAGGGAGAACTGTGACCACCACCTCGTGGGTCCAGGGCTTCCCAAAAGCCACCCAGATGGTTTCTGGCAGCAGTTGCCACCTTGCCTCCCATTTTAAAACAGCACTGCCTCATGCACGCTTCCCTGCAGCCTCCAACAGTGTCAAGGGGAGGGATGGCTGCGGCCACTGCAAGTACCGTTTCCTGAAGCTGTTCTTTCAACTTCTTCACCGTTTCTCTCTCTTTGGCCAGCTGGTCCTGGGTAACCTTCAGTAGCTCCTGTAGTTTGGTTGCTGCCTGGCCCAGGTCCTTTGTTAATTTTTTTTCTTTTTCAAGTCTTTCCTACATAGGAGGTACAAAGAAGGCATCTGCCTGAGCCTCCCTTTGCTGACTGGTGACCTCCCCCCCATAAAACGCCTCTGGTCACCTTGGGTGACCACCGAGCCACCTCAATGACCACAAGCTGGAGAAGCACCCGGCTCCCTCTTTGCAGGAGATACCAGGTGTCACCCCCACCACCCACCACTCACTCTGGCTCTCCATCAAACCCAGGAGATGCCATGGGCTGAGGCAACCTCACAGGAGCAGAACATTTCCCAATATGTGAAAAGCCCAGCCTGTGAGAATGTTTGCTCAGAGCATCATCCTTATCTGGATGAAGGGGCTGTGACTTGCATCCTGCTGTCCTTCAGCCACGTTGGAGCTCACAGCCAGTCCCAGGGCAGGGAGCGACCTGTAGGGGTACCACCCACCTTGCCCCGCCATCCCCAAGAATGATAAACAATGCCTGCAGTCCTGCCCAGACACGGTTTTTGCTGTCTTGGCTCAACACCAAACACAAGAGAGCAGGGCAGCCAATCACCTTGAGATGCTGGGCCTCTTCCATGTCTGAAGCTGCTGCATTTTCAGCCAGTCTCAGCTTTTCCAGCTCTGCTTGCAAACTGCACGCTGAGCTCTGGGCCTGGAAGGGGGACACATACTTAATTAGCACATGAGCTAACGGCAGCAGGCACCTCCCGCATCCTGCCCCGTATAGTCCCTTGGTCCCCTGTGGGTCTGCCTCTGATGAAGACGGAGGTTATACAGCCACTGTTAGTTGGATGCTAAACCCAATGCATTGCTTTTGCTGATCCAATTTCCATCAGGAAGACAGCATTTCTTGCCAGAAGCAGATAAAACGCAACTAAAGCCCTTAACCCTCATGGGAAAGAGCTGGCAAAAAAACTGGGAGGACTGAAAAGGGGGTCAATCTGAGGAGCCAGCAACGCCACATGGCTTTAGCACAGCTGCAACAAGAAGTTCTTCAGATGTACGAGGGAATGCAGTGATGTCTGCAATACGGACAGGGATGTGGAAAAAACTTCAAATTAATTATTGAAATTAATTCTTGGGCTTCATTAGCAGCTGAGAACCCATAAAGGCTTTACAAACCCTGGTATCCTCCTTGCCCACATGTACCTCCTCCAGCTCTAGTGCCAGCTTTTGCCGCAGCACTTGCTCCTTCTCCACCAGCGCTTCGTTTTGCTCCAGCTGAGTTTTCAACTGTGTTGAGAAGAGGGGAAAACACCCAGAAATAAAATTAAAATAAAAGATCCAAGAGAGGAGCTAGTGGGGACATCACCAAGAAAGCTGGGCTAGAGAAGAAATGAAGCTTTCCCCAGGGGACCAAAAGCAATAGGTACTGGCATTCCCGCTCTCCACACAAAAGCCGGGAGGATGCCAATAGCAAGCCTGGAGCTTGGCTTTGCATTGTCAAATTTTGCCTGCTCCTGTGGGCAGTGCCAGCTGGGACTTGGGTTGAGAGGCACCCCATAGCAGAGGGTGTGCCTGGCAGGTCCCCGCACCCAGGAGAAGCCTCCACACTTAACGGGATTAAAGGAAATAGAGCCCGGCTCATGGCAATACCACCACCAGTGAGAAGCATTAGCCTGAAAGGGAACAGCTACTGCTAATGCCCTCAGCCTGGCTCCAGCAATATTTACGGAGCCTCTGTAATCCTAATCTCCACCGGCCGGGAAGGCATCCCAGTGCAGTTCTGTCAGGGTGCCTCCAAGGAGATCCAAGCCCTGAACCCAATGGGGCATCGATGGGTAGTGAAGTCGGCCCGAGGGCTTGCAGCATCCTCTGCCTGCCTCCCCCAAAATCATGCTAGTCTGATGCCGTGACAGAGGGCTCCCAAGGGGAACAGCCTGGATGGTTGAAGGGACAGGGGACTGGTTTCCCCCCAGCACACAGGACGGGAGACAACACAGTCGCGACAGCCCTGAGCAAAGCCACGTGCGGTTCTCCATGCAGTTAGAGACAGTGAGACAAGACAAGAGACATGGTTAAGGGTCAGCGCCTCTGCAGGCAGTGGTCTCACCACCCTAACCTCGAGGGGCACAGGCTCCCTTGGGTCAGCTTGTAACCCCACTACTTCTCCATCCTGTACATGGCTCTTCATCTCACTCAACTGCTGCCTGACCTGGAAGGAGGACCAGCAAGCCTGGCTCAGTTACACATCCCCGCTCCACAGCCGTTATAAGACCCACAAGGACCAATAGATGAAAGTCTGCCAGCTTTTCTGCTTGCACATGAGCTGAAATGTTTGGAAAACCACCTCAGTTTCTGCTAGACACAGGACAGTGGTACCTAACCTGGGCAGCTTGAGGCACAACAGCTCCTAGGGGTACAGAGCACATGCTCGTGCCTTGTCTGCTCTCCTTTGATCACTCAGCATCTTGGCTTAAAGCCACTGCTGAGGGTTTGCACTAACATAGTTGAAGTGTTAAATAAAGCAGTCAAGGTCCCGTTTTGCCATCGATCACAGCTGGGATGGCTGGGGAGGGGAAGCAGTTACTTGAACACCACCCCTTCTCGATTAAACTCTCCCCACTCCGTCTACCAGAGCTCCATCCTGCATCACAGCAGAACTGGCAGTCAAGCTGCAAGCTAACAGTGTGCCTTGGCCAGAAGAAAGGGAACGTTGCTGTATAAACACAAACGTGTTCCACCCTTACAACCGCCTGCCCAACTAATGAGATTAAGGTTAATGATGACCCCGTGTCATGTTCCCTCGAGAGCAAGGGGCTGCATCGGCTCACTGAGCGAGCTGGACAGTAGCAGCTGCAAGGCTGAGAAGAGTCACAGCACCCAAGGGAAACCATTCTCCTGGCTTGCTCTGCTCTGAGCGGCTCTGCAGGCCGGTGGTACCACCAAGAATTTTAATAACAATCTCCTGAGCCTCTCACAGTCGAAGTATGGATTTAAAAACAAAACCCTTCAAGGTTTTGGCAGGTCTGTTAGCTCTCCTAGCCATATATCCCAGTCCTCTCCCCCACTTACCTGCAGAAATCTAGCCCCATACTTCAACCCCCACAGCAACCTCTACACACAGGCTGCACAGCCTCAGTCCTCCCATCCAGAGGTGGGTGGATGGATGGATGCTTAAGGCACCCAAACCCTGCCCCAAGGTGGTGTTGGGGTAACCAGTGTCGAGTGGTGGGGCGGCTGATTTTTTCAGCTACACACCAGCTTGTGCAGGCCTTGCTGCTCTCGCTTCCTTCCCATCCCTATCACGGCAGGATAAAATCTCCTCCTGGGTCTCAAACATCCCCTCTGAAAGCCGGATCAGCCTGGTACCCGGCAGCACTGGGTTTCCCTGTGTGCTGGCTGTGCCTTCCTCCCCTCCCCAAACCCTCAGGAAGGATGCTGTCCCCACAGCTGGCTTTGCAAACCGGCCCCAGGCAGAGCAGTGAGGTGCCAGGGCAGCCCCAGGTGTCCCCCACTTACCAGGGCCAGCTCCTTGCTCTGTTTCTGTGTTTCTGTCTTCGCTGCTTCCAGCTGCTCCTGGGACTCTGACAAGAGCTGCCTCAGCTGTCAAGGAGGAACAGAAAGAGAAAAAAATTTCCATTTTTATGCACTTGGTTTTGGAGCACTTTGGCCCAAGGAAGAATTTCTCACCATCATCTCAAAGAAGCCATGATGGCATCACTTGCTAACCTGCCTGCTGATGCCTGCTCAGAGACGGCTGTGAGACAGCTCCATCTCACCTGAGCCACAGAAATCCCACAGGCCACCAAGGAGCAGTGGACAGCATCTCCACACAGATCTCCCTGTCCCATCACCTTGCCAATGGATCTCCTGACTTTAGGTGTCTACAACCCAGACCAGAGCAAACACCTCCATCTGTTTTCTCCTGCTGTGCAAAGCTGCAGATCCCCAAATCCCCAAAACAAAGATACGTGGTCAGTCAGGCTTAGAAGAAAGAAGCATGTAAGAAGGTAATGGCCACCACACTTACTACTTCAACTTCTTTTGTGTAGTTTTGGCGTTCAGAGCTGGCTGTCTCTAAGTGATTTTCCAGTTGTGTTTCCAGAAGAGAAGTGTATTCCTTTAGCTAGATTAAAAGGGAGGAAAGCAGGAGGGAGTGAATCGTTTGAGGTCAAACACATCACAAACATCCCATGGTCCAAGCCTGCCTTCCCCAGGGCAAGTCAGGAGATGTATCCTGACTCAGCCCAAGCACAGCGCACATCTGTCTGGCACCTGCGCAGGGACCTTCTCCCATACCCAAAAAATCTTACCCGATCTGTGCTCTGCAGATCTGCTTTCAACTTCCCCACTGTGTCTTCAAGAGATTTCAGTTGGAGTTGTGACTAAGCCAGAAAGAACCAGGGAAGGTCAGTGAACGGTGTCTCACATGAACACTGAGCATCTTTCATTCAACCAAAAACCAGCCAGTGTTTCACTCCCACCTCTCCCACTTCATCCTGCATCCAAGTGTGGAAGAGACCTGACACCAAAGTGGAGATCCACAGCCTGCAGGGCAGGAGCTTCTCTTCCCAGGGAGGAAGAGTCCAACAAACCCAGGCCATAAACTGTGGAGCAAGGTGACAGCTTTTGCCTGCAGGACTGCAGTTGGCTGCAGTCAGCTTTCAACACCGGAGAAACTAGCACCACAGAATCACAGAACAGTAGGGGTTGGAAGGGACTTCTGGAGACCATCTTGTCCAACCCCCCTGCTTGAGCAGGCACACCTACACCAGGGGGCACAGAAACACGTCCAGGCAAGTTTTTAATGTTTCCAGGGAAGGAGACTCCACAACCTCTCTGGGCAGCCTGTTCCACTGCTCTGTCACCCTCACAGGAAAGTTCTTCCTCATATTCAGGTGCAACTTCCTGTGCTCCTACTTGTGCCCATTGCCCCTTGTCCTGTCATTGGGCACCACTGAAAGGAGTCTGGCCCCATCCTCTTGACACCCACCCTTTAGTTACTTATAAGCACTGATAAGATCCCCCCTCAGTCTTCTCTTCTCCAGGCTGAACAAACCCAGGTCTCTCAGCCTTTCCTCATAAGAAAGCACCAGACTCAGTGCAAGTTTCCTACTGAAAGTGCCTTTGGTTTGGAAGCAGCAAGGTAGACTTTCCAATGAGGTGTCATGGGCTTTGTTATTAAGAGAAGCCAAGCTACCAAAAAAACCACAGGGTTTGCATTTAAACGTGGACTGATTTTTTGAATAGGACTCCACAGTTGCTGAATTTTTTGGAAAGGAGGAATTCACCTCTTCTCCACAGAGAGGCAGGACTGCTCTGGGACCTGCCCTAGCCAACAGACGTTCATCCCATCATGCACACCCTGCTGCCAGCACACCATGAGCCACGTCATCCTTGTGCAATCCTACACCAGCCCTCAGCAGTGCTAGCGCTGCAGAAGCCAGCAACAGGCTGAGAAATCAAAGATCTCATGTACAAGAACTCCCGCACCTCCCTGCAGCCCCAGTTAACTTCAAAACCCCATGTGATGGATGGGGAGCAGCCAGACCATGGAAAGTAGCTTCACCTCAGTTCTGCGTTCAAGAGGGAGGAGATAACTCAAGTCTGCTTTGCAGAAAAGGCACAGCCAGCCAAGTTCTCCTAGACTCCAGCTAAGTCACGAGAGCTCACAAAACATGCTCCCCACCAAACTCCTGGGCAGCAACAGCTCTCTGGCAGTTGCTGGTTGGCTTTTTAACTAGGAAGAGCAGTATCCAGAGCTAGACAGACAGCTGGACCCAAAACTATGTGCAATACGTGGCTTGGAATCTCAACTCCTTTCCGAAGGCTCAGTGAACACCAAGGTCAACCCAGGTTTTGAGAGCAAGCCGAGTTCTTCTGAAAATGAGAGTCCAAAAGCCCTGCATGTGCTCTTCTCCCCTCAAGCCAGTGCCCGCCAGGAGGGCTCAGCCCGATTTCCAAGCATCAGAGCTTGGATTACTGAAGTGGTGATGTGGTTTCCCAACTACCATGCCTGCAACCATTCCTCCAGCTCCACTGGCAGGGTCTAGGCACACACCAGGCAGGCAGGTGGGATCCAGGAGGAAGAGAGGCTTAGCTCCTACACAAGGTGGGCTTCTTGTCTGCTGGTTTGGTGACAGGAGGGGTGGATTTGGGGAGAAGAGAAAATCCCCGTGTCTCAGAGTTCAAGGTGGGCAGTAAAAGTTAGGGCCACCATCTGACTTACTGGAAGTTTAGCTCCACGAGCAACAAACCCAAGTATGCCCCAAACACACACCTTTTGGAGTTCCTCTTCAGATGCCGTCAGCTTCGCTTTCCATACCTGCTCCTCCTCCTCCACACTCTTCTGCAGATTTCGCAGCATCCCTTCCTGTTGGCAAAGCCTCAGCTGAGCCCAAACCTCTTCCAGCCCTCCCAAGCTGAGCAGAGTCTGGGCTGGAAGCCCTGGCATAACAAACACCTCTCCAAGGATTGGGGCCAAAGAACAGGTGACAGAATTAGGTGCCCCAGGTGGGTCTAGGGGCTCCCAGTTCCTAGGCTGGCTCAACCACCCTGCTCATCAGAGTCCTTGCTGTGCCACATCTCACCACCACCAGGAAGGTTTCCAACGCAACAAGGCTGAAGAAGAGCTCTATAAATTCAGGCTGCTTCTATCCCCGTCTCACTGGCAAATACTTTTCCACATGGCAGCCCCCAGCATACTGAGGGATGCCCACCATGGGCAGCCTGGGCTACCAGGAGACCTCTCAAGGTATTTCTAGTGGGACACTGTCATGGTTTTAGCTGGAATAGAGTTAATTTTCTTCACTGCAGCTGGCATAGTGCTGTGCTTTGGACTTAGTATGAAAACAACGTTGATAACGCACCGATGTCTTGGTTGTTCCTGGGTAGTGCTTGTACTAGTCAAAGACTTTTCCAGCTTCCCATGGTCTGCTGGGTGCACAAGCTGGGAGGGGGCACAGCTAAGAGAGTGGATTCAAACTGGCCAGAGGGATATTCCATATCACGTAACATCATGCCCAGTATGTTAACTGGGAGGAGCTGGTCGGGGGACGGAAGCAGCAATTGTGGCTCAGGGACCGGCAGTGTCAGTCAGTGGGTGATGAGTGGTTGTATCGTTTGTGTTTCTGTTTCTTTCCCTTTTTCCCTTTTCCTTTTTATTATATTATCATTATTGTTATTATTATTGTAATCAATATTATCATTATTATTTTATTTGAATTACTAAACTGTTCTTATCTCAACCCACAAGGTTGTTGGTTTGGTTTGTTGGTTTTTTTTTTTGCCTTTGCTCTTCTGATTCTCTCCCCCACCCCACAGGGGTGGGGGGAGTGAGCGAGCAGCTGTGTGGTGTTAAGTTTCTGACTGGGGCTGAACCACGACAGAGACCAACATAGCACAAAGGGCTGCAACTTACCGTCTCTGCAAGGATAGCTCTATACTGCTCACATTCTGCTTGTAAAGTGCTTTGCGCTTCCTCTGCCTCTCTTAATTTAAGTGCTGAATCCTGAAAAGAGAGGGAAGGGAGAGAGAGAGATGTGAGGAAAACAAAGAGTGACCCTCAGGCACTCCCTTGCCCCTCCACTTTCCAGCCCCTTCACTTACCGGGGGCTCTGTTGTAACTGTCTGCTGCTTTAGCACATCCATGGTCTTCTCCTTGAACTCTTGTAGCCACGTGTCATAATCCTAAGCATGACAAAAAAGAGGACAAGGAAGAAAAGGACACTTAGACATCTGTCCTCGCCACGTGTCAGAGGCTCTGTGGGGGATTGAGAAAGCCTGCACCCACCTGCTGTGAGGACATGGTGACTCCCGGGAGGGCAGAGAGCAGCGTCTGCTTGGTTCGCGTCTGGATCACATCCAACTGTTGGGCCAGCTCTTCCTGTAAGATGGACAAACTGGCATGGGATGAAGGTCTTGGGTGCCTGCCAGCCAGGCTGCCAACACCAGTCCTGCTTTTCTGTCCCTCAGGGGTGTGCCGGCATGGGGAAACCAGCCAACAGAGAAAACTGCTGCCACTGAGAACCACAAAACTGTCCCTTCCAGTTCACCCATCTTCCTGGTTCCCCAACCATGACCTGTACCGGGAATACATGGCCCTCATGACAAACTTTGGAGAAGCTGTCAGGAGTATTGGGCCAGCACTGCTCCTAAGACAAGCCAGGCAGCCCAGGGCAAGCATCTCTGGTGGCTTGGAGGGACCGAATGATTCCCTTACAACACCGGCATCACCGCTAGAGAGAAATGCCGGGCTCACCTTTGCTTTTGTAGCAGCAAGTAGTTTTTCCTCGCATGCTTTCTCCACTGTGGTCAACGCTTCCATTGCTTTCCAGTTCTTCTCACGAAGGTCCTGCCGAGACCACACACAGAGGGCAATAAGCCACACATCACGCCGAAGGCCACCAAACTGCTTGTTGGCACTGCAGAGGATTTCAAAGCCTCGGGCTCAGGAAAACAGGCAGCAGCCCTTTGCTTTTTTCCAAGGCTCTTCCATCCCACTGCCCATGTGCGCTCCTTTCCTCTCTGTCCTTGCCATGGCCCAGAGCACTGCATCGCTCGGGCGGTGGCCTTGAGGGAGCAGAGCAGAGCTGGCTGGAGGCAGGAGCTCCAGAAACAGCCCTGAGGATACCTAGAGAGGACACAGGCCAAGTGGAGGGCTGCAAGGTTGCCTCAACACAACCAATACCACCTTGTAGTAGAGGGATAAGGAGCAGAGGAGCAATGAGGTGTGAGGGACCCCAGCTCAGGGATTGCCTTGACTCTGCTGGGGTAGGATCTCCCTGGCTTACCAGGTCCTAAACCTCCCAAGAGAACAGGGGACAGACGCTTCCACCCAGGCAGCCCACCGCCTACTGCAGCCCATCAGCTCGAGCTGCACAGCCTGCCAAGGGACTCCTGATCTCCAGTGCTCCCTGGGGCTGAAAGAGTCTCTGGCTGCACCATGGAGCCATTGGTATCTGACTATGATGGGTTGTCATTCAAACCCCAGGGATCTGGATTTTGGAGGAAAAAACTGTGAGCAGCAAAAGCTGAGCCCAGTTCACTCACGTACGTTGTTTTTCATCTTCTGTTGCTCCACTGCCTCTCGCAGCTCTGTGGCTTCCTTTTCCAAGGATGACAGCTGGTCTGTCTTCTCTTGGAGCCTGGAAGGGCAGGATGCAGGAGTGAGTCTCAGCATCCACCTCCCTCCTGGGTAGCAAGCTGTTGAGAAGGCGACCACTGCCCTTCCTATCCCGGTCTGCTCAGGGATATACACACAGCGGGAGGAGGAAGGAGCAGGACTTAAAATAACAGCCACAGCAATGCTGGACTGGGATCTAGTTTTCTACTGGCTTATCAGCAATAACAAGTGAGTAGCTGGCTGGCTGTACACCCAGGACAAGAGGAAGAAGTAACCTGATCCAAAGAGCAGAAATTCCAGCTTACACAACTGGGACTGCCCCAGACACACTTCTGTCCATGGCTCATTAGGCCAAGACAGCCCACAGCTCTGCATTTTGAAAGCATCACCCTGCTATCTTGAGTAATCGTAAATCAGCACTGCTGACTAGATGCCCGAGAGCCTGCAGCTTCCTTCCACACCCTCAGATCCACCATCTGCCCTGAAGGAAGCCTCAACTTGAGCAGACCAAGGAAGGCTCAGGTCCTTAAGAAGAACCAGCCAAGTCTCTTGGGTCCCAGGACAACTGAACAGCTGTCCTCCTTTAGATGAATGGTGGATCCTCACTGGCAGTGAGGGCATCTGAGAAATCCTACCCCCATGCAGAGCCTGAGACTTCTCAGAGGTGCCCAGCACATGACCAAGGGGCAACAGGCACGAGTTGTGACATAGGTAACTCTAAATAAATGCCAGGAAACCTTCCTGCACTGGGGGAAGAGGTTGTCAAACACTGGAACAGGGTCCCAGAGAGGTGGTGAATCTCCACCCTTGGAGATACCTAGAAACATCCCCAAAAAGCCTCCCCTGCTTGGCCCATCTTTGAGCAGGGAATTGGATCAGAGACATCCCATCCCAGCACCAACACCACCAGAACCTCTTATTCTGCAGGACCAGTCAGCCTCCATGTGCCTGCCAGCAATTACAGTCTCACTTCAGAATGGTCTGGCTGTTATTTGGGGCCAGCACTGAAGCCAATTAATATTTTAAACAGCTGTGTTGGCCAGGATTGACCTTGCCTTCCAGCTTTGCAGTCCCCAAGTCTGCCAAATGGAGAGGGCGGGAAGCCCTCACCCACAGGGCTCAGTGCCCAGGGAAGCCTGGGACACATGGACAGCAAGCTGGAGGTGCCATAGCACTCTCCATGTACACCTACACCCACCTTGACCGCAGCTGCTTCATTTCTGCTTCATTGGCTGCCTGGAAGAAAGAAAGCACTTTCATTACCTGTCCTAGGCACATGATGCAGGTCAGCCCTTTCTGCAGCATCCCAGAGCAAAGATAACACAGGTACTGTGTAAACATTGTGTAAAAACAGCTGCCTGAGCGGTGTAAAACCCTCTCCTCCTCCCACCCCACTTAAACGAGCAGGCGACCTGCAAGTCTCTCTCTTTTTCTGCCTCTCTCATCTGGCCTGCCTCCAGCAATGCTTCAATGGATTTGATCCTCTCCAGGAGCTTCGTATTCTCCAAGCAGGCATCCTGCAGTTTCCCTTTCACATTGTCCAGCTCCAGCAACTTGCTTTTAACCTCTGCTTCAGAGCTCAGCAGCTTGGCCTGCAGTTCTGTTGGAGGAAGGGATGAGAAGCACAGTAAGGTAGGTGCAAACAGATTTGGAGACTCCCCACCCTGCCCAAGCAGGGCTCTTGGCCAAAGAAGCCTTGGCCATGGATGCTTTCAGGGGTCCCAGAAAGGGCAGGCAGGGATGCAGAACAGCACAGAAGAGAGGCATTGGAGTGGCATCCTGGGATATGACCATGGACCAGTCCCACATCTTGCTCACACCAACACCAAGCAGCCTAACTCATCCCTGGGTCTACCTGTCCTGCCCAGACAAGGCCCACCAAGCACCCAGCCCTGAAAGCTCCAAGTCTGCCCATGGCTCTCCCTGCACCGATCCAAGCACCTCACCAGCAATGCTCTGCTGCTGTCCTTTGGCCTTTTCTGCATCTGCTAACAAGGTTTTGTAGCTGGCCTGGGTTTTGCGGAGCTCATCGCCTACTTCATCCAGCCTCTTCTGCAGCGTTGCCTCCACCTCCCTTTGGGAAGCCTGCATGGCAGGAAGAGAAGGCTTTCCATAGAGTGCCAGGCACCCTGGCCAATTTGAAGCAAAGCTCTGTGTGTCACACAATTTTATTTTTAAGCTGGGCTTTGGGGGGTTTAAGTCATCCTTCCCCCACACTCCCCCTGTGCATAAAGCATCTTGCCTCGTGCTCATGTTTTATCATTTGCCAGCCCTCAAGTGGGAAGCAGACAACACCCGAACGTCTCAGTTCTGGGCCAAGACCATGGCTATCCTCCCCTCCAAAGAACTAAGCTCTGAAAAACCTCTTAAAGCCCTAGTCCTAACACACAGCCCCAGCCCAGTAGGGAGAGATACTGCCACGGTGTTTAGCAGGACGGAGACACCCAGCCACGTGTTTTCACACGTGGAGGAATTTTCTGTGCAGTTTGGGCCAGGGAAGACTTTTTTTTCCATCTTAGAAAGCAGCGAGGAAGAGGCCTGGCCAAGGCAGGCGCTTCGAGGGGGAAGGCAGAGGAGGAGGAGAAGCGTGCTGCAAACCAGCAGCTCTACGGGTACGAGTTGCACCCTTGCAGATGGAGAAATGTTGCTTTGCATGAAGGAAACAGAAGGTAAACCTGCAGCCCTGTCTCTGAGTGATGCTTCCAGAACTACCAAGGAAGCAGAACTTCTGCATTTTTTGAGGATTTGACTCCGTATCCTCAGCTCAGAGCTCCAGGTGTTACTACGGAGCACATCCTCCCTAGCACCTCAAACACATTGCTGGCTTTAAAGTCTTCCAGCTAGTATGATTTATTTAATTAGCATTAAGGTGTGCAGCAAGCTGACAGCCCTGGAGAAGTTCTCCTAAAAGCATGCCTAGAAGCTGGTGTTTTAGCTAGGAAGGTGGCTTCTGCTTTCACACCAGCTGTATACCCACATCACCCTTCTTGCTCCTCACCTGCAAAAGCAGCAGAGGCCAAAAAGAGCCCACCAAAAGGAGATCTCCATCCTCAGGCACCCAAAAAATCAAGAGCAGGATACAAAGTTCCCTTACTCTAGGAACATACCTACAAAACCATTTTGTCATGCACAGATAAAGGCCTCCACCACCACAGCCCCTTCGTAAAGAGGCCAGAGCAATTGGGAGACAACAGCATGTGTGGGAGGTCACATCACATCCCTCACCCTGTCTGCCGCCCCCGAGGGAAAGAAGTGCAAGTTCCCAGGTCAGGAGTACCCAGGATCAACACTCCCAGGCCCCAGCTTAGCCAAATTCCAGCAGGAGTGCTGCCACACCCCCAGAAGATGCTCTTCCCTGCATGGGTGCAGCCTGCCTGACAGTAAGGCACTGCTGCTCCCCTGCTGACAGTGTGCTTAGGGGCTCCGCCTGGGAGGTGTTCTTTAAACACCCCTAAAAACCCCAAACCCAGGCATACCCTGGTGACAACAAAAAAGCCACAAGCTCCACCTCCTGCATCAAGGAGGAAGAGCAATGGGCTTAAAAACAGCTGAGTCGAGAGAGAGCACCCATGTCCGTGTGAGCACAGGCTGGTGGGGGCCAGTGGTTTTCCTCTCTTGTCTTAGGGTATCACCCAGCAGTGTGCACCATCTAGGCTTCCACCCCACACCTTCACACGAGGCTTGTGAGCTTCACAGGTGAGTGAGAACAACAGCTTCAACCAGGGCATCACGGTCCCTGGGATTTGGCAGTGATGCTGCACAAAGAGCACATTGCATGTGACAAAATAACGGGGGAGGGGGGACGGTGGGGATGGGGACAACGACAGCGTGTGTGTGTGTGTAATTGGGCGTCCACAAGGCAGCTTGCTTTCCAGCCGTGGATGCTCATCTCCCTCCAAGCGTTTCCCATGGCCAAGACCACGGATCCTGTGCAATTTAGCCACCCACACCATCTCTGTCAGAGGACCGGGTGTGCCAGTGCCTGCCTGACCTGCAGCTGCTCAATCTGCTTCTCCGAGGCTGCTGCTTTGTTCTCCCAGCTCTTCTTCTGCTGCTCCTCTTGCTGCAGCACCTCCGATTTCTCAGACAGCTCTTTCATCAGCTTGTTGCACTCTTGCCGTAACTTGGCCAGCTCAGCATTTTGCCTGCACCAAAAGAAGCAGGGTTATTGTAGCCCGCAGGCCAGTCAGGCACCTCTGATGTTACCTAGGGGGAAAACACATCCTCCTGTGGGCCTGACACAGGACTTGAAATATCCCAATGGTTGCGTTCGCCTGTTTCTAGGACACGCCTGGTCCTTCAGGGAGGGGGTGGAAAGAGTTGACAAATCACTTTTCAAAAGCTGCATTTCAATCACAGGAGACATTCCTTTCTCATGAAGTAGAGGACAGGACGCAAGGATCTGTGTTTCCAGACACAAGAGGAAGCACTCTAAGCAGCTGGAGTCTACTCTGTAATTATTTGACTGCTGTTAATCACCAGCCATTTCAGACCTTCTATAAAAAGGAGTGTGAAATTCTTCTACCTAGCTCCTATTTGTTCTGCATGCACCAGGCAGGTCTCGGTTCTCTGCAGCGTCTCTCTCATCAAAAAGCCAGCTGCATTTCTTCCGAAGTTTCAGAGTAAAAGCTCCCCTAATGGAGGAAGTGCCATGGTGCCTTCTGGTTCCCTCTCCCCACCTCTGCTGCCTGTTGGGTCTAGCATCAGCACAGGTGACCCCAAAGCAGATAAGGTTTCCCCTGGCCTTCCACTTGGGAAGAACATCCTTGTTTCCCTGCCTGCCCCTCAAAAGCCATTTGGCAAGCTCTTCCTTACTCCCTTCTCTACCTCCAGCTAGTTGGGGTGTCTGTAGAAGCACCTTCAAGAAAGGGGGTAGCCAAGCCCGATGGAAAGCCAACCCCAGGGTTTGCCAGAGAGCAGCCCCAGGCTCTGCTCCTGGCCCCAGCCTTACTTGCTCTCTGTCTGGCTGGTGGCCTGGTTGAGGGCGTCCCTCAGGATGGAGTTCTCCTGCTGCAGGCGAGCCAGCTGCGTGTTGGGGCCATTCTCCAGCTGCTCCTGCAGGGTCCGGATCTAGAGGAGCCCAACAGGGGTTAATACTGCTGCCAGCCCCCTTGCTCTCCCTGTGAAGCCTACTCGATGAGCAAGAGGGACTGGCACCACAGCAGGGTGTCGACTGGTGCTGACAGCCCCCAGGGATGCGACATCCCATGAGGATGCTCCCATGTGCCTCTTTCTCCCTCGAGCACCATGGTCCAGGAGCATCGCAGGGTCTCACCCCTCCCCGAGGCTCTGGTCTCCTTGCACATCTCAGTCTCCTCCAAAAGACCACACATCTGCCACCAAAAGCCACCCAGCAGCCAGAGGAAGAAGCTGCAGACGACAGCGTGGGGCTCACCTTGCCCTGGAGCTGCTGCGTTTCGCTGACGTGGTCCTGGTAGCTGGCCTGCATACGTGCCTGCACTGCTGCAATCTCCCGCTCGCGGGTGAGCAGCTGCTCTTTCAGCTTGCCCTCCATGGCCACTGCCTTGGCCCGCTCGGCTGCCAGTTCCTTTGAGGAAAGAAGCCACCCAGTTAGTCCTCAGTGTACGAGTTTCCCCGCTTTAAGGGGATGAAAAACCAGTGGCTTCCTAGCTCAGAAGACTTAAAAGTTCAGCCCTTTCGTAGCTGCCCCCATGTCCAGCTACACCATTTCACACTTACATTTCCTCCCGCATTTTGTTTTGGACTCTGTGGCCACTGGATGCCACTGTTGTTCCACATTGGGCCAGCTAAGAGAAAGGAGTAAGTCAGCCTGGAAATTTATTTCCCCCCCACTAGGATCAATAACATCACATAAAGTCTGGGGCAAAGCAGGAAAATTAAAAGTAAATAAACACCCTCCACCCCACACTGAGGCAGGGATGCTCTGTTGGCTGCCTGGGCAACACCATGCTGCTGCCCCGTGCAGTCTGCACAGGCAGGGGCTTAGCACAGTGTCCCATGCCCGGGATGGCTTTGTCTTCTCCTCTCCTGCCTGTAGGCAGATGGACTTGCCACTGCCAGGTCCTGCCAGCAGCAAGGCAGGAGGTGCAGAGTAAATCCAGAGTGGCAGGGGTCTGTTCTGACTTCAACACCCAAAAAGAAGTAGAGGCACAGGCCTGAGTTGGGGATAGAGGCTGTAAATAGCATCAGGCTCCTTAAAAAGGGATGGATCAGTTCCTTCTCAGCTTGTGGGATCCAGGCAGAGATGAGAAGAGCTTTATTTTCCTCCTGAAAGCAGCAGAAAGCTGAAGTCTTTTACAGCAAGGGCTTTCCCCTGCATCTGCCAACAGGTGCTACCCTGCAGCTCTTTGGGCTGGTGCCTCCCCAGGCTGGATCAGGCCCAGGAGAGGAGGTCAGGTGGGGATCTTCTCCCCTTTTTGGGGAGAAAACAGCAAACAGGTGAAGGATCCAGACAGCCCCTGGGCTTCACCTGCAAGGGGGGTGAGATGCGGGAAGCAGAAGGCATACCAGCATGACTACAATGAGCAGAGCCCACACCAGGGATGCCGGGAGCACTGCATGGTGCTTACCTTGCTCAGCTCACGCAGCTTGTTTCTGGCAGCAGCCGCATCCTCCTGCTCGGCAGTGAGTTGCTTCTCCTTCTCTTCCAGCTGGCGTTTCAGCACAGCAACTGGGTCACCCTTCTGCGTGGCCTGCCAGCGGGGCAGCACATCAGTGGGGACCACCACCTCTGGGCCCATCCCCATCACCCCACACATGCAGGATCCTGCCCTTTGCTCCAGGGGAAAAGTCAGCTCCATTCTCTGGAACTCACCCTGGGGGAGAGCCTGCCTGAAAGCATGCCACATTCCCTCCCCTCCACACCTCCCGAGGTCTGGCAGAGCCCCGGCAGTGGGCAGCCATGATGGCACTGGCAGCCCTACCGTGTGCCAGGTGTCCTGGACGATGCCTGCTTTCTCTGTCAGGATCTCAATGAGCTGCTGGGCCTCCCCCTCACTGAACACCATGCTGCTGATGGTGGACACCAGTGTCTTGTAGGGCAGGTAGAGGGGCCCGTCTGAGTCCACAGATGCTAGGGAAGAAAGAGGAGGGATTGGGACTTCTTGAGCCAATGGCAAAGCTGAGTATCATCATCTCAGTTGGCTTCAACCCCACAACTGCCATTTCAAACCAGCATCCACCCAGATTTCCATAGTCAAGTTTGATACCTCTCTAACTGAAAGCAACATGAGAAGTGCTGGAGGCGACACTCACCACACACTTGAGCTTCTTGAGCCAGCTGTCGCCTCTGCCTGGCTCTGTTACTGGTCCCACCACCCTGCCACCACCCTCCATCAAAGCGAGTAATTCCTAGCAGGAGCCAGGCACGCTTTGCCAATGCCAGGGAGCAGAGACGTGCTGGGCATCCGAAGCTGGACCACATCATGTTACAACCTTGCTGGGGGACGTCATCCCATGCAGCAGTGCCAGTGGTACAGAGTGCAGCAAGGTCATCTCCCACCTTTCACCAGGCAGGTTTGTTCCAGCTCTTTACTAAGGGAATGACATGAATCCAACCCTTCCCCTATCCCTCTGCTAACCCGGGAAAGCCAAGTAGCATCAGGGACTACGATGCTGTTGTAGGACCATAGTACACATGGTCACGATGGATAGAGGGTGGCAGGCTGTGGTTTAGGAGCTCCTGCACGGTATCTGTGGCCTGGTGGGCTTATTTTCCTAAAAAATCCCAGAAGGAAAAGTAGTTTGGATTCCAGTAGCTCCACAGCCTCTAAAGCCATTAACACCAGGGTCTCTGGAACACAGAGCTCGGACCCCCAAAGCAGCAAGGTCAGAGAAGAAGGAGGAAGAAGTCCTGCAGGCATTGGAGTAGAGATTCCCCTGCAGCCCATGGAAGGAGCCCACACTGGAGCAGGTTCATCCTGTAGGACTGCAGCCCATGGGAAAGCCCCACACTGGAGCAGGGGAAAGGTGTGAGAAGGAAGGAGCAGCAGAGAAGAGCTGTTATGGACTGACCACAGACCCCGTCCCCCTGCACCAGAGAGGGGAGGTAGAGGAGTTGGGAGGGAAGGAGTTAAGTTGAGCCTGGGAAAAAGGGGCGGGGGGGGGGGGGAAGGTGTTGCTTTGTTTTTGTCTCTGTTTCTCATCTATTATAATTGGCAATAAATTAAATTAGTTTCCCCCAAGCCGAGTCTGTTTTGCCTGTGTAGTAATTGCTAAGTGATTGCCCTGACTCTATCTCGACCCATGCATGAGCTTCCCCATCTTATTTTCTCCCCCATCCTGTTGAGGAGGGGGAGTGAGAGAGCGGCTGGGTGGGTGTCTGGCAGCCAGCCACAGTCAACCCACCACAGCAGAAGAGCAGCAAAGTCTGGGAATGCCTAGCATCTCCAGCATGCACTGTTTGCTCCTGGCTTCTGGTAGATCCATTTGGGATGGCAATGCTAAGCCCTGGCAGCAGCAGAGTCTGTCTCACCACCAGCAGCCACTTCCCAGCAGCACAGCCGGGGCAGCTCCATCATCTTGTGCAACTGGGGCCCAAGAGCTTGGCTCACACTTTACTCATGCTGGCAACAGTGCAGATGCAGGACAACGCATCAGATCCCCTGTCCCGGTCCCACTGGGCAGAGGGACCCACCAAGCGAAATTTTGCCCATCTCCTGGCAGCACTGCACAAGTGAGCCTTGCACAAGGCGGGAAAGGCATAAACCCCACCTTGCAGCTGGCAAACAGAGCTGGGGCGGCCTGCCAAGCCACAGTAAAAGGAAGCTTACACTGCTGCCGAGCCCATTTGCAGAGTCAGAAGTCTTGCCCCTTGCTGAAGGAAGCAGCGAAGCAAGAAGCAGCCATGTGGCAAACCTGCCATGGGAAAGCACAGCAAGGATGAGGGGTCTGAAGACCCACTTCTCAAACCCAGGGGGACATGGGAAACATGGGTGACCCTTGCGTGGAGCCCTGCAGCCAGGAGGTGTTTCATGGGAGAGCATGGCTCCTGTTATCACAGATAACGACCTGGAATCTGAGTACACACTAACCACTTGCAAGCCAGTTTTTGTGTGATGCAGGAGGCTAAAAACGAACCGCACAAGAGAAAAATACCCCAAGACGCTCTTGTCAGGTTTGCCATCTGTCAGTGCTGAGCATATGTCTTTGAACACCCATTTTTATCTGCCACAGGATAACTTGTTGCTTCTGCCTTTGAGGAGGAGAGACCACAGCTGCCTAAAGGCTGCCCACAATACTTTGGTCAAACTACAGCCAGCTTTGTGGCGCAAATACTGCCAAGAGCTTTCCTTTGAAAAATCCCACAGGAGCAGCTAAGACATCACTCTTGGCTTTTAAGACATGCAGGATCAGCACTTCATACCCAAAGGAGTGGACGTTCAGAGCAGCCAAAAAACCTCCCAACTTAACAAGTGCTAGAAGTTCATCTTCCATCCACACCACATCTTTGAGAACACCTGAGAGATTTCTCCCACATGTCCATATGGGAACACTTCTACAGGTCTGAAAGCACTCACATTTTTAGTGCCTGTAATTATCACTTAACCAAAAATAAAACCCAAACTGTTCACGTTGGTGCAATGAAAGGCAAGAATCCAGCTACAGAGCTGTTTCTCTCCTCCCTACACCTATTTACACCATGGAGAGTTCAGGACCACAGTTTAATCTCTTCCATCTCCACGTCTATCAGGTGAGGCATGAAAGATGACAGGCAAATTTTCCCTTCCCTGTGTCATCCAAAGTCACTTCCCTCTAACTATCCTATGATCAATCCCCCACAGCATAAAATCCCTTCAATCCTCTCTCCTCCAATAGGCTGTTTTAAACCTCCATTGAAGAAGGAGGAAACTCTAGCAGTGACCCACCTCCCCACAGAAGAGTGGTAGAGCTCCTGTGTGCTTTTAATAATCACAGGTGGAAGGGGAAAACACCTCATCTTGGCTTTCCACGGATGTCCAGCACCTTGGCAGCTGCCCCCTCTCCCAGGACAGGTACGTGCACCTTCCATTCATTCTCAGTGTATGTGCAGATCTGCTCAGAGACCCCAACACAAAAGCAAATCTGAGAGGAACCTGTAACCCTCCAACACCCATGTGCTGGACCAAGGAGTTAAACACCAAGGAGGGGTACCCAATGCAGTCCTGACTTCAACTCTACTTCCCCGCAGTGAGAACACCACTCCAGTGCAGGGTTTTTCAACCCACCTCCCCTTTGGCACACATGGCCCATCTCACCAGAGGCAGCCTCTCTACAGTTGCCTGGTTTCCAACACTGAAGAACAAACGGATCTCAGAATGGGATAGCTTTGTTTTAACAGAACCAAGATGCCCTGCTGGCTTACTCGATGGGGATATATGCAGAGGAATTTGGCCTTACCTGGCTCGCTCTTCTTCTTGGATGCAGTCTTCTTCTTGACAGGTCCATCATGCTTCTGCTCCTCATGGGTTGGAAGAGCTTCGGCTTTCTTGATGGCGACTGAGCTGATGACCGGAGCACTTTGCTGCGTGCCAACTGGTGGTACAGCCACAACAGGCACCTCCTTAGGGGTCACCTCCAAGACAGGAGAACTTCTGGGGACACTGACAGGAGACGAAGCCAACACCGGGCTAGGAGCAGGCTCTACCTTTGCCACCTTTTTCTCCTTCTTCCTCTTCTCCTTAGGTGATGGAGCAGGTTTCTCCTTTTCCTGGGGGGCTGCTGCCACTGCTGCGATTGGAGGCTCAACAGTTACAGGTTCAGGCATGGCAGCAGGTTCAAGAACCACATCCTTGGGAGAGTCCGCCACTTCCTGAGTCAACTGCTGCTCTGGGATCTTTCCATTAGGTTTCTCTTCCTTTTTCTTTGCTTTTCCTTTTTTCTCAACAGGTTTCTCTTTCTTCTTTTTCTCTATTTTCTGCTGCTGGGTCTTCTCAAGCTCTTTGCGTTGCTTGGCCAAGGCTTCTTCATAAGATGTCTCCTTCATGGAGAAGGTGGACACCAGGAAGATCCCGATGGCTGATATCACCATAAAACCTCCAAAGACCATAACACCCAGCGTCTGAGGGTCATACACATCCATCCTTCCTTATTCTTCTGTGCCTGCAAGACACCAGAACAACAGTTAGTGGAGGGGAAAAAAAAAGAGATGCAACAGCCTCTCGGAGCAGTGGGTTTCATACAGACATCTGTGTCTCCAAATGGCACCACGCACTGAGAAGACTGTGTGCCCAAGATGCACACAACTCTGGTGAGGGTGACCTGCCTACATGCTCCCAAGTTTGTGCTTCTCCACTATGTTACCTATGCACAGTGGTCCAGTCATATTGCAGTGACTAATTTCACTGGCTGCAGCACTCTCCAGAAGAGCCAAAAAGGGAGAAGAAAAAAAACAGGGATTCAATCAGAAGCAGCTATGACCTACGGCATTACATGTCCAATGGGATGGTTCTGCATGACCCTAGGCAATACCTGCAGCCTAGAACAGCCAAATCGGAGAACCCGATTTTGGACTGTTTGGTGCAGGTTGGCCAAGATCTGGGCTCTCCCTGGAGTGCCTGGCCTTTTTGTTGCACCCAGATGCACATCCAGGCCTCAAGTTTGGGATAAAACATCCCCCTGGAAGAAGAACCAAAAAACCAAACATGGTCATTAATTATCTCATCTCCCCAACAGATACCTGCAGGAAGAAGTGAGCTTTGCAGAGGGAGCACTAGATGTGGCACTCGCCTTTCCACCTCTGCTATTAGCTGGCAGGCAAACCAGGCACAGGGTCCTTCCCATCCTCCTCTCCAGCCTCAGTTTCTCTACCCATAACACATGGAGCAGCAATGGAGGCCATACAGCCTGGTCTGAGATCTGGCAGGTAGGGTGCAGCCACACACAGAGAAAGATGCTGCTATCTCCACTCTTAACTGCTAATTGAAACCAGTCCCTAGTTTTGAAACCAATCTCTTCTCTGCTGTCCCACTCACGTGTTTCTCCCATTGGAGCATCACCTCCACATGGCTCCAAGGTGGCTCATGAACTCCCAGATGCTGAAGTCAGGCAGTTAATCTGTGACAGCCACTTTCCAGGAGGTGCCAGGCTGCCATTTCTCATTAATGTGCCTCAAAACATAGTCAGGAAAATGCAGAAGGTCCTCAGCTATCAGAAGTTCCAATCCCCACGCTTAACTGTAAACATTATCAAATTTCCTCTTTAAGAGGTTGTGGGTTGAGGAGGGAGGGAGGGGCTGGAAGGGGAGGAGGCAAAAATAAAACTAAGGAGATCAGCATCTTTTCAAAACCCAGTGGTCACAGGGAGAGACCTCGGAGCCTTTTCACTTCTGACAGCCGGAGCAACAAACTCACAGCTGAACGCAGCTCAAAGATGCTTCTGCAGCGAGGTGATGACAGTGTGAGGAAAAACTCCCCCCAACACCTGAGCAGGAGGTGCAGAGCTGCAAGGAGCTGCAAAGCAGCCATCTCCCACCAGAGATACCCACCTGCCGGGGAAGGATGTTTTAAACAGCAGCCCAGCTCTCCCTACCTGCCTCTCCAAGCATCCCAGGCAAAGCAGGAGAGAGCTGGCAGGCAGGAAGGCTGCCAACGCCAGCTGGAACCAGCCTCCCCTGGCAGGGCCAACTTTCTACCCTGGGGCACAGCTTCAGATCCCAGCTGATACTACACACATCGCTATTTCATGTCTGCCCCAGCCGTTTCAGATTTAAACAGCCTCAGCCTGCTCTGTCGCAGCCCATCTGGTGCCAAGTCACTCCCTCCTGACTAGGTAGCATTGCTTTGGGATGGTCCCCACCAGGACAGACAGATTATCCCTAACCTGCAGGGTGAAAAGGGCTGGATTTCCTCTCCTTGGCAGTAAATAAAAAGTAGGGCTGAAAAACACATAACCACAATGTTGTGCTGTTTTTAGGGCTACACCAAAGCACCCAGGAGCTCTTTCAGGGGCAGAACGAGGTGACCTGCATTCCTCTCCAAGCAACCCCAACACATCAGTAAAAATAAACCCTTCCTGACCTTACACCACCACAGCTACATATTCAGATAAAAAATTGCCACTCCAGCTTAAGGCAACAGCACTACTGAGCACTGGCAAATGCACTCCAACCCCACCAGCTGCTACTGCCACCTCCAAAAGCAGCTGGATGCAGCCCATGGAAGATGGGAACAGAGGAGAAAACCCCAAACCTCGCTAAAGAGGCACCCAGCACACAGAGGATGGATGAGAGGATGGTGTTATTACACAGAGGCTGGGGCAGGGAGGTGGGTGAGATGGTGGTGCCAGATACAGCACCACAGCGCTGGAGCCCTCTGCTTGCCCCACATCTCACCCCGCACTGCTGCCCCCCCTCCAAAGCCCTTACACAGGCAGGGTGTTTGAGCCCCACACTCCCTCCTTTCCCCACAGGCAGAAGGCAGGAGCCTCACCCAGCCCCACTGCAGTAAAAGCTGCCTGTACCTTGCCTCCTCTCAGGCTTTACAGCCAGGGTGAGATAATGATGCAGATTAGCATTAAGGTCCTTCCTAGCCAAACAAAAAAACCCCAACAATCCCCTCCAAAACAAAACCAACACAAGGAAAAAAGCAGCACAGAGCACTAACCTAGAGGAACTGAGGACCTGCTGGAAGAGCCATTGCAACAGCTGGGGCTTGCGAAAGCAGCTGAGATGCTCACACGGGCCATTCACAAGCTCCCACTGCTGGGCCAGAGAAAGCCTGTGCTGTTCCCCAGGACAGGCCAGGAGAAAATCCGAAATGAAGAGTGAGAGATAACAACTGGGCAGCAAGTACTTACTCCCAGCAGTGCTATCATGGCAATGAGAAACTGGTCCTGTCTCAACGCTTGTGCCCTGCAGCCCATGGCATGGGGCCGTTCCTAGCAGACCTGGTACTGACTCCAAGGAGCAAGTTCTACCAGTAGAGTTCCTCCTGTGGTCGAGACTTGGCATGGACCAGCCCAACAACTCGTTCAGGGAAGAACCTATCGCTCCGATGGCACAGACACAGACGCAGGCTGTACGCTACCACGCACCAGGCTGGCTTTGGCATTTGGGGTATAAGGAAAAGTCTTCCTCTGGGAAATTCCTGATACGTATATGCAAGAAGCATTCTTGCCTGCTTGCAGATGCCTAGAGGATAGTTCGCGTGTATAGGTCCAGCTTGACAGACAGGCTTCGAAGAGGCTTGAAGACTTCAGCATCCTCCCTTCTGTACCTTCTCCCAGTCTTTAGAGGCAAGCCAAAGGATTGGGGCATGGGATTTTCTCCCTACGATGGCGCTTTTCTATCTGATGCCCAGGCTGCTTTGGGAGGGCGTTGTGTGCCTAAGGGGTGCAAGGACATCGCGTCCAAGGAGTCCACGTTCGAAAAAATCAAGTTCATGTCCGACACTGAGCACATTTATCTGCGTGAAGTTTCTTCAGCAGGATCATCCTCTACTCATCACCCAGCCAAAACAGTGGAAATCATCAAACATCTCCATACGCAAACTCCATTCTCAAAATACCTTGTTCAGATAAAGCTTTTCACCACCACCAGAATAGGAACAAGACAAACAACTGCTATTTCACTTGGCCTTCTCATGTAAAGGAGCCCGCTGAAATGCTGTGCTCCAACTCTTCTGCCCCTGTGGCTTTTTCTCATTATCCATCAAACTTCCCAACATCCCAGATAACAGCCCGGGAGACCCAACCTCCCCTGCCAGCCTCCACGTGCAGTCACCTCTGTTTGCCCTGAGCAAAAGTCTAACTCGCTGTAAGGAAGCAAAACCAGTAAAGCCCTCAGCCTTGCTGGGTTTTCAGCACCAAACAATTTCTAGGACTAACCAACCCACAGACAAGCAGCACAACAGCACAGGGGCCACCCTCAGTGTCTTGCAGCCACATTTGCCAGAGACAGCTAAAAGTCAAAAACCAGGCTAAGGCATCCTCACCCGTCCAGCCTTTCTTCCCCTGTGCTTCCACAAAACCCATGGGAATTCGATATCTTTGCAACTCAGCCTTCCACCAGCCCTGGTTTAAACCAGCTAGGTCAAGCATCAGGTGGGCAGGAGCAAAGGAAGAGACAGGTTGTGCAAGAGTTACAGATACTTTCTTTTTTACACAGCCGAAGGAAAACACACGTTACCTCCCCCTGGTCTAGATAGGAAAAGATGCTCTTTACAACTGTTTCCCCTGCAGTTCAGGGATTGCACTTTGCCATGGCATCAGGGTGGCACCTCTAGTTACAGCAATGTAGAAGAGGTGATGGGGTGTTAGAGGGCAGAGAAAGAGAACTGGGTTCATGCAGCTGAGCTCTGCATAGCCCACAGCAACGCCTGCCTGCAAAGCACCTGCAGCTGTTGCTGCTACAGCACCTCCCAGCAGGTTAAAAAGACCCAAATAAAAAGCTCTCCCCTCCCTAAACACGCACACACAAGTCAGTCGAAGCTTGCTGACCCAGCACACAAGTTTCCAGGCTGAGATTTCAGCTTCCTCCAAAGCTTAAAACTACCTCCTCGACCGTGAAGGTGAGAAGCTGGCAGAACCTAAGGGACCAGCTGCCGTTTTGGGAGGGCACTGTCTGGTCTCTGGTTCAAAAAAATAAGGACTCATCTCCTTCCCTGCCCCTGGTCTGCAGCTTCCCATGCCAAAAGGTGGCACAAGGGCAGAGACATGGCCAGGGAGAGTGTTGCTCCAGCACAAAGGAGCAAGAGAACGAGAGAACTGGGAGGCCTGATCCTGCCGATAGCAGGGCAGCCCAGCAGCAGGAGGAGGTGGCAGCACTGCTACCAGATAAAAGACAACCACCAGATACTTGTCCCGGAGTTTCTGTCTCCGCCCTGGTGTGACAGAGAGAGACAAAAATTAAAAACAAATGAGAAAAGCCCATGGCACTGTGAGCGGGTCCTGCCCGTGTCCCTGGCAGCCTCTGTTTAAATACATTTTCTCTGTAAGTGACTGTGCATTTCCAGCCTCCTGGCAGCATGAGTTACTCTACACAGCAACTCCAGAACAGCCGCTGCGCCGATCATCAGCAGTTATCGCTTAACTTAATTGAACATGTCTTAGCACTCCATTAGCTCTTGCAGTGCAGCGGCAGCAGCCGTAGCCCCCTTGGCAGGGCTGCCAGTTCTCTTCCTAAGCCTTGGAGTGAAAACAAAACAAGGAAAAAAAGGCAAAACCCCATATATACACACGAGAAGAGTGTAATAGCACCATAACGCAGCTGCAGCTTGACTAATCTCTGCGGCGGCTATCACAAATTTTCCCTCCCCTCCCCGGCCCGCAGCAGCGTTTCACCACTGGCCCTCCTCAGCTTCAGCTTGGGGTTCCCATCCCAGGTGGCTCCCGCCTCACCCAACTCCTTCCAGCCGTTTCCCGGCGGTGTGGGCAAGGGGAGGCCGCTGCCATCGCTTCTGTGAAGAGGAAAGCTGACATTTCAGGCGGGGAGGTTCATCGGTCGCGCCCAGCCATGTGTGCAAGCGCACGCTCTCCCCACTGGACCGCTTCTCCGACGGGATGAGGAGCGGGGAGAGGAGCAGGGCAAGGAGCGGGGTGTCCTGCCAGCAAACCCGCGGGGAAGCTAACAACATCCAGCTCAGAAAGACCCCGGGGTAACGGGGTCTCTGCTTACAGGGTCGCCGACCCTCTCTAAATGCTTTTGGCATCGCCAGACCCCACCACTCCCGGGGGTCTCCAAGGGCTGGAAGAGATTTGGGGGGTGGGGGGTTTAGTTAAGGAAAAAAAAAACAACAAACTAAGCCTGTCAGCTGTGACCTTTTGTAACCGCGCTTAATCAGATTAATGAATTTCATCAGGCCGGCGCTCGGGCAGGGAAATGGGTTTGAGCGGTGCGGAGCGGACGGCGATGCCCGGGGGGTTGCGGGCGGGCGGGGAGCGGGGCCGGGGGCCCGGGGGTGTCCCTCCTTCCCCCTCCCTGCCGGGCCGGGCCGGGCCGGCCGCCCCCGCCGCCATTCCGCACCGCCCCCGCCGCGCCGCGGGCCATTCATCCGCCCGAACACCCCCGCAAACGTGGCCAGACCCCAAACGCGGGATCCCATCCCCACCCCCCCGCTCCCTTCCCCGGTTCCACGCGGGACACTCTTCCGCGCGTGGGAGCGGCGGGGGCGAGGCGGAGGGGACGCGTGTGTGTGTGTGTGTCCCCACCCCGCTCCACGTCTACTGACAGCCGGGGGGAGGGGGGGAGCGGGAAGGGGGGGGCCTCGCCGTGGGGGGCAGACGGGGGGGGGGGGGTGGGTGTCCGATGGTGCGACGCCCCCGCGTGGAAGTGGAAGGGGAAAGGGAGAGAGAGGGTGACCGCCACCGCCGCCTACCCACCCGTGCCGGGTCACGATACCTCCTCGCCGCCGCAACCGTGTGGAGTCGTGGCACTTTCCGCCGCTGTCTCGCCGGGCTCGCCCGCCCCGCCCCGCCCCGCCCCGCCGCTCCGCGCCGCGCCGCGGGGCCCACTCAGCGCGGCGGGGCGGGACGCGCCGCCCCAGCACTGTGGGGCGGGCAGTCCCCGCTTCACCCCGCGGGTGGAGGTGCTGCCTCCCGCCCTTCCCACCGCTGCGGGGCCTCGCCCGGGGCCCGGCCAGGCGCGCGGGCGGCGGGGGAGCGCGGGGAGGGGAGGGGAGGCGGCCTGGGGTCCGGCACCAGCCCAGGGCTGGGGAGCTCGCAGACCGTTGCTCCGGCGGTGCTGGCGGGTTATCGAATGAATAGAATAGAATAGAATCAGTAAGGTCAGAAAAGACCTCTAAGATCATCAAGTCCAACTGTCAGCTCAACACCACTATGCCTCCTAAACCATGTCCCAGAGTGCCACGTCTACACGGTTTTTGAACACCTCCAGCAATAGTGACTCCACCACCTCTCTGGGCAGCCTGTTCCAATGCCTGACCACTCTTTCAGTAAAGAAATTTCTCCTAATGCCCAGTCTAAACCTCCCCTGACACAGCTTGAGGCCATTAAGGTCTCCTCTCAGCCTCCTCTTCCTCAGGCTAAACCACACCAGTTCCATCAGCCGCTCCTCATAAGACCTGCTTTGCAGACCCTTCACCAGCTTCGTTGCCCTTCTCTGGACATGCTCCAGCAACTCAACATCCTTCTTGTACTGAGGGTCCCAAAACTGAACGCTATTCAAGGTGCAGCCTCACCAGTGCCAAGTACAGGGGCACGATCACTTCCCTATTCCTGCTGGCCACACTATTGCTGATACAAGCCAGGATGCTGTTGGCCTTCTCAGCCACCTGGGCACACTGCTGGCGCATGTTCAGCCGACTGTCAACCAACACCCCCAGGTCTTTGTCTGCCAGGCAGCTTTCCAGCCGCTCTTCCCCAAGTTGGGTCGAGTTGCCAGGGATCAGTCTGCGCTGACTGTGGCTGCCAGCCCTGCTTGCCAAGGGTGTCAGCACCAGCCCTAAGGCATGTCTGGGAGAGGATGGATGGGAAGCCTGGGGAGTCCCCTGCAAGGGGTGGGGATGCTGGTTCATGCACTGGACCCTCCTCAAGGGCTGGGTGCAGGCACCATGAAGCAGGTCAAACACTAAACATGCCTGACACCAGCAGCAGCCTTTCTTCATGGTTTGCAAATGCTGTGTGCTTAAACAGCACTGGGTCTCATCCATCATCCACCAGCTCATTGGTCCCAGGACAGGTACAAAACTGTGTGCAGAGCTGTCCACGATGGCCAGTGCCACCCAGTGTGGTGGCTGTCCTCTGGGCATGCGCCCTCTGCGTGCCACCTGGCCTTTCCGTGCCCTTCAATGGTGGGACAGAAGAGATTGGAGGTGTATTACGCAGGTGCCTGTCTTCACGAGAAGCAGTTAGCTATCTGAAAGTGATTTGGATGCCCCAGAACCTTGGAAATGGAAAGGGAGGGGTTAGAAGGGACTCCCTTCGTGTTGGAGGGGGCTAACTATAGGCTGAACTGTCAGAGAAGACCCAGGGCACCCTTCAGGAGATGCTGTACCCTGCTGGTCTGTGCCATAAGAGCATAAGAGCTGTCTCTGACCAAAGGCCCATCTCCCCAGGAAAGTGCCCCCAAAACCAACCCACCACCCAGACACCCAACCAAGCAGGAGCCATAAACTGACAGAGCAGAAGTTTCTGCCTACTCTGAAACACACAGATTGCACTGGGTACACTTTTCACCCAAAATAGCACAAAAGGTCTGGACTCGGGTGGGAATATGTCTCCTATGCCTCCATATTTTCAGCCAAGCTCAAGGCCATCTCTCTCCCTTTCCTGTGCCTCCCTGGCCACGTTGCGGTGCACACCCTAGCTTCTGCATTTTCTAGGCACTGACTGTGGAGTAAGAAATTCATTTGCTATAAAAGTGGCTGGGAGGGAGCGATAATTAGACATTACAGGGCAAGCTGTTGGGATCTTCCAGCCTCCTGCCATCTCTCTTCTTGCAGCCTGTGGCACCAATGTATTTCAGTGGGCAGACCTTTTCGGGGGTGGTGGTTGGGGCTGCTCTCAGCATCATCCCACATCGTTGCCCTGTGCACAGAGAACAAGCAGTGCCATTGAGGCTGGGCTGGAGACAGGCAGCAGGTCCTGCCCGCAGCCTGGTACATCTCGACACAACAGCAAGGAGAATAAGTGACCATTTCATGCACACTGATGTGATGGAAGAAGAGAACAAATATGCTAATGGAGAAGCGTTTTGGCTAATTATGATAATACAGCTTCTGCATAGGGACCTGAAACAGGCACAAACACTTCTATTCTCAGCACTCATGAAAACTTGGAGACTTTTGGGGGGTTTCTACACACTGCAGTCAAACCGGCCAGGGCAGGGCTCCCCACCACAGGCAGGACCTGGACTGGCAAGACCCACAAACGTGAAGGATGGCCATAGGCAGGGATTGATCCAACATTCAGCCCTTCAAGCAAAGTCATGAAGGTTTGGGGTCCAGCCCTGCCCCAGTCCCCCTGGGATCATCAGCTGGTTAAACCCTGCAAGGACCATGCTTAGAAGCAGGAATGTGGGGTCTGAACAGCTCCGACGGCCCAAGCCCCACAAGTCCCTGTTTCCCCAGCTGCAGCCATGGTGGAGCAGCTCACTCTCACCGTCTCCAGCCAAATGAATAATTGAGTGTCCACTGCATAATGGAAAAACAAGGGCAGAGTGATACACGCATGTGTGGAGAAATGCATGGTGTGGTATGAAACCCTGGTCAGACAGATCTGGGATGTGAACCTGGGTGTCCTCTGCCACCAAGATGCAGATACACTTAGAGGATGGCACCCTCCCTAGCTGTGTCCGCAGACAGACATCCGGAACCCTCGCTCACCCTCTGCTCACTGATATCTACATGGCTCAAAGCTGATTCACCCCACAGCACCCCTCCCAGCATCTGTGGTCTCCAGTTGGTCTATTCTTGGGTCTTTCTCCCCACTTTTTGAGATGTCAAACTTATACCTCCCACCATGGTGTTTCCCTTTGATTCTTGCAGTGCGCTGCTGATCTAGGCCACTGGGTCCTATATTATCAGAATAATTTGCTTTCACCCCATATCAAAGTAGTTGTCCCTAACTACTAGCTCTCCCAGCTCCTGCCCAGAGGCAGTATCCAGCCTGAATCCAGAGGTCTGTGTACCCTGTTGTTAAAACAACCAAAGTGCTGGCGATTATCCATGGTCGTCCTCACCATTAGAAAGTTTTTCTTGGGTTTGATTTGAAAATCCCTTGCTCCAGCTCAAGTTTTTCAGTTCCTAGTTATTTTTGCATCCACAAGTCTTTGGCTGTTGGTGAAGAAGCTGTTGTTTAAGCCCTGGAACAGCTCCAAATCTTTCCACTGGATGTATTAGTTATCCTAAATTCATAACCATCACTGGGGTATTTTTAGCTCTGTGCAGCAGTCGTCAAACAAACCCTGCCGCAAGGCAGGGGTGAGGTCTGCAGGACTCCCCAAGGCCCCTTGCAGCCCAGCTCCTTCTGAAGATCCAGGCTGAATTATGCAGAATCAACCACAAAATCCTACCTGGGGAGCCAGCTGGAACTGCGACCAAGCGCTTCATCCCATCCCCATGCGATCCACATCCAGGCTGCAGCTGAACATGCAGACAGGCACGGCTTGTGCTTTCTTACAGGAGAGCAGTCAGCTCTGCCTGGGCTCGGTTGTGCATTTCAATCCTGAGCCCTTAGGGAGGTGGCGAAGTGCCTGCCACCCTCACTGCCATGGTGGGATACTTACTGCTACAGAAATACACCAAAAGGTGGTAAGAGTGAGAGCAGAAGAGTCCTTTGTTCCAGATTTGGCTGCTGCCTGCACTATGGACACGATGCTGCATTGTCTACCAGCTGGTCTGATCCTCCAAGCAGCCCCACATCCACACTGGATTCTGTTGGAGACTTTGGAAGCAGCTGCCCCTTTTTTATAAAAGCAGGGATGGGTACCTCTGGCCTTTGCTTGCCTCCCTGGCAGTCCCTCCTCGCCCGCACGCCTTACCAAATGCCCACTGGTCTGGGTTTAATAAGTGGCGCTCTGCTCCAGTGATGGAAACTGGAGGAGGATACTGCAGCGGAGCATGGTGCTAAGCCATGGTGCGACTGCAGGGAGTGGTGGGAAGAGCTTCTGGATTGTTCCTCTCCCTCCTTGCCCATGTTTCTGCAGTGACACGGCTGGGGTTTGGATTAGAAAATGCACCATGCCACAGCTGTGCTTGCTTCTGGAGCAAGGTACACCCTGGCCTCCCCCTGTTTTGACCCAACTCCGTGTGGGATTGGAAAATACTGCTTGAATATGAAATATGAACCAGGACCTGCAGGAGACACCCGCTTTGGTGGGCTGGCAGCCGGAGACCAGCAGGACAGCCCAGTTCCCAGAGGGCACTAAATCCCCGTGTCCCAACAGCTGGGCTTTGCCCTGTGTGTAGAATAACACTTATAAAGGAGCACTCATGGTGTTCACCTGTTAGATCCCTATTCCACTGTTTACCTGTCCGCACAGCTCTGCTCCATGAGATGCCCCAAGTGCTGGTGGGAGGAGTGCTAGCTGTGGAGTCATGGGGTGGGAGGCGGGAGCGCCCCTTGGGAAGTCCACACAGCTCCCAAAAGCCTCTGTCTTTTCGCAGTGAGGCATTCACCACTGTGCTACCAACCTCCAAGCAGCTGGTAGCCACTTAACCAAGGAGGTGCACCCGCCCAGCCTGCCTTTCCAGTGGAAAAAATTGAGCTGCACTGCTGCTGAAGGTGGGCGTCCTGTTCCTCTAGAACAGAGCTACCCCAGAGTCAAGAATGGGTTTTGGTGGAAGCCACATTCCTCAGGTGGCTCCCAGTTAAGGGATCTCTTGTGAGCTGCAAGAAAGTGCTGATATGGCACATGTGAACTTTAGAGGGAGGCCAGAGTAGTTGGGAGTAACATCGTACAACTTGCAAATCAACTTTGCAACTAGACATGAATCCCAAGCCCTTTCCTTCTGAGATAAGAGTGACAGCTGTATAGGAGAAGAATTGCTCCTGGACAGCTAGGCTGTCATGCAGGACCTGGGGATGGCTGTCTTTCTCCTAAGTCAGAGAAGGGGTGAATATCTCATGGGCAGAGCAGGCAGACCCTGAGGACATGAGGAAATTCAGTAGTCCTAAGGGCAAGATTGTGTACCTGGAGACACAATGATGCCCAGGGGAATCCCTGCACAGGAAGGGGTTGTGGGAGAGAAGGACCTGAGTGTGTTCAGGTGGGGGTGTTCAAGGCACAAGAGAGAAACCTGCAATCCCAGAAATCCCTCTGAACTGCTGCTGGCATTGCCCTTGGACCTCTCCTGGGTGGTGGCTGCAGTTCTAGTTGCTCATGTTCAAAGGAGGAAGTGAATCCCTCCAGGAGCAGCTGCTGGGTAGGGCCCCGCGGCCATCGGGGAATGGAGACACAGAGTTACGAAGGAAACCAAAAGTTTAGCTATTCAGCTTACCAAAATGAAGGTTGAGAGGGAACAGTTTGGGAAGCATGCTAGGGAAGAGCAAAGGGTTGAGTCTGTGCTGGCAGGGAAACAAGTGGGTACCAAACCACAGGTTTTCAACGCACAAAACAAGGTACCTGGTGGGGCCTTGTGCTGCTTGTGCACATGGACAGTGTGAGCACAGAGCCCCTAAAGCCAGCCACGACAGAGCAAGGATGAAAAGGATGTCACATTGCAACTGTCCCTGGTGGAGGACTCCTCAGTTGTGTGTGCCGGAGGCTGCTGGCCAGCCCCTGCTCTTGCACTATCACCACCACCTAGTCATAAGAGGCACATCTGTACTTTAGCTTATTCTTCCCCTCCCCTTTCCAGCCACTCCAGCCTGCAAAAATGGCAACCAGAAACTAAAAGTTCAATGACTTTGTCTTTGGGCCCACTGACAATCAAACTGCTACAGAAGTAGATGGCATTGATGAGGAACTTGGAGTTAAATTAGCTCATGAAGGTTTTGAGAAGGTAACCTCTTTCTCTCCTCCCCAGCTACTTCCCACGTTGCCTGCTGGCCTAATCAAGAACATCATGTTCTTGCAGCATCTTTTCTTCTACTCTCTGGCCATAACAGGGCTCCCCACTGTGTAAGTCCATCTTAAATCTGGTGGAAGATTGCTCCAGGCCATTTCAAGGCATTATGACATGCGCTTTGCAATGGGGCAAAGTCAAATATCCATGTGGTTCTTCAGTTCCTCCATCCCTCTTTGGCGATATTTTAAGCAGAACTTAAACCTGTTCTGTTGAAGAATTTACTTAAACAGACCTATCTCCACAGAGGGAGGGTTGTGAAGCTACACCACCTCCTGTGGCTCATCCAGCAGTGAATGAGTGTTAACCAGCTGATATCAGACCTCCAGACACATCTTCTGGGGATAAAGCTTGACAGCAAAGGGACATGTCAACCAGTAACCTCAGCTTCTCAGTTGCATGTCCGACCAGACCCGCTGTGCAAGCAGCTCCTGCTCTCCACGGCACTCAGGAGCCCCTGATTCATCACTCTGTGTGTGTGTGTCTATCTTGTTGGCACTTGGAAAATATTTCACATTCTACTCTTAATTTTCACCCTGAACTTTGCATTGTTTCAGTTCAGAATGATCCTTGGTTCGAGAAAAGTGAGAACAGGTGAGTGAATGGCACAGTGATGTGCTAGGCAGGCTTCGGCCCATCTAGCCAGGATGGATTGAGATACCAGAGCTAGGCACCTTAGCCTGTGCCAGAAGTTGACATTCCATCTGCCACGATGGCAGGGAAGGAGATGCACCGTTGTCCCGGCTGCTCCTGGTCTTGGTCCAGCACACGCCATGGACCCCAAGCCTCACATCAAAGCTTGGGCTGTTTGAAAGTTTCCACACAGCTATGCCAGGCACTGGAGAGCTGCAGGGCTGTAGGCCCAGCTCTCTGTAGTCTCAGCATCAGCCTAAGATCACTCAGGAAGGGCAGCTGATAGACTGAGCATAGCTGGATCCATCCTTACTTAAGCTGCACCCTGCGATGCTGCAGCTCATGGAAAGCTGTACCACTGAGCCAGAGCAGGCATCTAACAGGAAAAGCCAGCCTAAGGGCAAAGGCAAGAATACAAGCTAATTTGGGAACACAATGGTTATGCTAATCAAAACACCTTCCAGAGGAGAAGGGAAGGAAATTACCTAATCCCTCACCATGCAACCCAGTGCCCTGTCTGCAGGAGCAGGGCTTGGAAGCTTGGAAGAAAGGGCATTCCTGTCTAGGGAAGGAAAAAAGCATAGGGAGCTCTTTCCTCTAGACTCTCTTCATCCACACTGGATGCTGGAGAGTCCTCCTCTTCCCATCCCTAAACTGGTTCAGGTCCAGATAACTTCATGCTTCTCTTGAAAAGTTGGCTGGATACAAACTCACGTGACTCCAGGAGCTGGGGCTTAACAAGAAACTTCTGCAGGACTTAGAATCTGGCAAGAAGGGTTGCAGTCATTCAGAGACGTGCAGCTTGTCTTGCCTGACCGCCAACAGATTGTGATGGGGCAATCGCTGGTTATAGCAAGGGAACTCTTCTCACTTTCCATGTATAATCTTAGCAGGGTTTATGCTCTGCTCATTGCCTGACTCAACATCTGGAAATTGTAATCCAACTGAAAATAGCCCAGGAAGGACCTCCTAATATGCCAGGAATAAACACAGCTCCCAGCTTTGAGAAATCCCAGGGCATGGCCCCAGATGGAGAATTTAAGATATTTTGAGGATGCTACCACTACAGAGCATAAAAGGACAAGAATGCACTTGCAGGATTAAATAAAAAGCCACAAAGTACCTCTGTCTTAAAAGAAACACACCTCTTCTGGGGGCAGGCTTCTCTGGTTGAAGCTCTCCCATGTTCACAAGCCTAGTCTGCCTATTGCCACCACACCTCAAACGTGAAACTCGTGCGACACTGCTCCTCCCCTGGTTGAAGCACCCTTTGAGAAGAGCAGAGACATTTGCTTTTGCAGGTACCTTTTGCCTGGTCCAACCTGCATAAAGCACAGAGGTAGGAAGAGACACTCCCTCTCTTCAGTTGTGCACGAGAGAGTGTCCATACTGGTACTGCGTGCGGATGGCAGCACCAGTCAGGGACAAAGTCAGAAGGGTGACTGTGTGGCTGGTGACACCAAGAAATTGCAGGCATGGATACTCTGCAGGGGTAGATACACTGCAGTACGGACAACAGTAAGCTCACATGATCCCATGTTCCCCAGTTCCCATCAGCAGCTGATCTCCAACCAGTCTAGCAACAGGCCATAAGCTTCAAAGATATCGATACAAACGGGAGAGGTACCCAGGCAGCCAACAAGTGCTTTGGCTGGCTGAAAGGCACAAAAAGCAGTCGGGAGGGAGCTGAACACCGCATGGGAGGAGCAGCCTGTCTTCCCACCCAACAAAAGCTGCACAGCAAAACCCAAGGGCCACCAGACACACCCCCACAAAGGCCAAAGGGAAGAGGGAGCTCAAAGCACAGCAGCCATCACCCTGCCGCACCAGCTCCTCTTCTCTTTGGGCTGGTTTTGCTGGAAACCAATTGGGGGAAAGTGTGAACCATGTCCATGGTTGGAGGGATGGGTGCACCCAGAGGAGTGCAAAATCCTGGCACGAGAGCCAGGAAGGGAAAACAAAGACCTGAAGGGGTTTCTTCAGTTCCTCGGTGCAACAAAAGCTGCAGACAGAGATGATGCCTTCTTCCTGGATGCTCACCTCCAGACAGGTAATTTGGTTTTGTGTACTTATTTGTAACCACCACGTCACCCCAGCACACAGCGTGAATCTCTCTCACCTTGGGTTCTGCTCAGTGATGAAAAGCAGGAAAAGCAAAAAGCACCTTTCTAAAGTCATCCTCCTGGGCTGCTCCGTGGGACTTCAGCACAACCTTGCAGGTCAAAAAATCTCCCCGTGGCTTTGTGTTATGTCTTTATGGACATGCTACTAATGGCAGTTTCCAGTATGTCACACCAAGCCACCGTGAAGCTCTCTGGATAGAAAGGCAGTACCATCAACCCCACATTTCAGGATGACGAATGCAAGCAGAGAGAGGGTGCAGCTTCTCCTAGGTCTCACCTGGGCCAGCAGTGGAGGCATCTCCCAGGTCCTAACTGAATGTACTGACTCCCCAATGAGCACAATATCATCCCACCATTCCTGTTTGTCGATGCACAGTGGCTCCTCCCCCAAAAAAATCACATTTCGTGCTCATATTAAAAAAAATACACCCTGTAAGTGGCATATTTTTCTGGAGGAGAAAAATTCCTTGTTTGACTATGGAATTCCCTTCTCCCTCCCCCACTGCAAGTTTTAAGGGGCTTTCAATGGGAAAAAAATTAACTTGCAATTTTTTCCCCTTTGATTTTTGCCTGTGTGAATGTTTCTCCAGCTCACAGACACCAAAGGGACACCTGTGGATTGTGGAACTGATCTGTGGGTCACAAGTGGGGGGAGATGGGAAGTCAGTGGATGCCTGTGTTGGAGGAGAGGCCACGGGAGGAAGGTGTCCCAGGACCCTGCCCTCCAGCACAGGACATGACTGCTCCGTCAGCTCCCACATTGCAGAAAGGGCTGTGGCCAGACCCCTCTTGGCCCGGGCAGCCTGGGCAAGGCAGGCAGGTGTCCAGATGCACTATGGGCACAGGAGTTGGGCTGTACCTGAGGCTGGGAGCTAGGTATGCCTGGGTGAGGTTCTCTGTGGGACCCAGCCACCCTTTCTGCCCCTGCCACCCCTCTCGTCTGCTGGGGGTAGGGATAGAAACCTTCACACTCTGAGCTCAACACCACCTGAGCTTCCACAGATTCCACACCATTGCTTATTCCTCTGCTTCTGTGCACCAGCAAAAAGAAGACAATGCCTCTACCTGCATTTTGTTAAATCTCTTTATTTCTGTGTCACTCAAAGCCCCCTCCCCTCCAGACACACCTTATGATGAATTTCTCTTCCTGGGCACAGGCATCCAACAAGTGCCCACTATTGCAAAGGGGGCTTTGCAAAGGCCAGCAGCACTACTTCATCTCTGCTGGAAGAACCTTGCTTTAGACACCATGGGATCTGCCACATCAGCACTGAAATGTAACAGAAGGTCTTGAAACCAGACACACCTAGGAATGGTTATTTACCCAGAGAAGCTGAACCGGTGTAAAGGGAGTGCTCTGAACATACTGACTCTGTAACAGGACCAGTGAACCAGATCCTGAGTAGAAGAGGAAGAAGTAGAAGAAACGGAGAAAAAGAAGAAAAAGAAGACAAGAAAGAAAAAGAGAGATAAAGATAAAGATAAAAAGATAGATATAAAGATCTATCTAAAGACAGATATAAAGATATAAAGGTAGATAAAGATAAAAAAGATAGAGAAATAATCTTTTAAGTAGTTTTTCTTCCAAAAAATGTAGCAGGAAACCTCAGGCTTGGGGAAAGGTTAAATCTGTGTGTGAGGTGGCATCAAATAATGCCAAGGTAAATCCTAACTCTGAATTACTCTTCTTAGGGCTGAGCCATGTACCTGCATGCTGCTGTTCAAGAACATGCTGTGCTTGCTGCCTGCACACAACACTTTGTACTCAGGAGCCCCTTAGCAGAGCAGGGATTTTTTTAATAGCAAATAAAAAAAGAGACCTCTCCGAGCACTGAGCCACACTGAGATGCCAGGCTGACATTTCGACCAGGTGAGGAGTTTGAATCAATGCTTGGATCAGCAGCGTTTGATCTCACAAGCCTGGACCTCACTGCAGCAGCACAGTATGATGGCTGATGTTGGGGTGTCAAAACATCAGGATTTTGGGACTTGGGAAAGTTTTTGGGTCTGCAGGGGGGAGCTGGGAATCACAGGAGAAATTAAAAGTCCTGTTTCAGGTTTGCCTCACTTGCCTTCCCACCCCAAGACAACAGACTGGTATTGAATTAACACACCAGTGGGGTGGTCACGGGGTGGTTACAGGGTGGCTGCTTGTGCCAGCCCTGTGATAACAGCATTGAAGTCTGGCACCCCAAAATTTTAAAATGCCCCACTAGGCTTTGCCTTGTGCCTCCAAGGAGAGCTCTAGGGGATGCTTGCAAAACACCTTTTCCCTCAGATGCACCATCGCTCACCCCCTGCGGTGCGCCTGGCTTACCTGCTCACGTTTTAAGTTCCACAGATATTCATGCAGCACCTAATGCACCAGTGACTGTGACCTGGCCTGTCACCTCAGTGCTATTGCTTTGCACTTCAGGTGAGCTGAAATGAAAACTGCTCTGGGAGGCACATCCCCAGCCACCCACACTTCAGGTCTGCTCTCCCAGCATGGCCACAAGCACGTTAAAGCCATCACCCGCAGTTTGCGTTAAAAGAGGACTCCTGGCCAGCAATTGCCTTGGCAAGGGGGGGTCGTTATTCAGTATTTGACAAGGGCTTTAAAAATAAAAACAGAGCTAAAGGAGATTGAATGTGAAAAAGCTGGGGAATAAGGTCATTGCGACACTGGTCAGTTTGAAGTGTTCTGACACAGCAGAGCAGATCCGTCCCGTGGGTAATGGCCTTTGGCGTGCTCACACCTCCCAGGGAGCCGAGCGCCCGCACCCAAGAGCCCAAACCCTCCGAGCATGCAGACACAGCGCGGACCCATCCCAGCCAGCAGAAGCGGTTCTCGTTTTCACTGCCAGGGGTGGTGACTCTCGTAAAGTTAATTAATCTCTTCATACAGCATAATTAATCTGTGGGAATCACTTACAAAGAACAAGATGTTGTAAAATCCAAGCATTAAGGTATGACATAAATGCAAAGTTCATCTTAAAAAAAACACATTGAATCCCTTCAAATAATACATTTTGAGGTCTTTCCGACTCAGCAGCATGTGCTTAAAACTTAACAGAGGGCAGGGAGGTCATGCTCTCCAGACTTTTTCCCAGCCATCCCCGTTAGAAATGATCACACATGCTTTAATCTCACGTGTCGCACACTGCTGGAAGAGCAGACTCCAGGCAGAGCTTCCCAGCGGCAGCCACCCGTGCTAGAACTGCTAGAGGTCCCAGCAGCACAGCAGAAGAGGACAGGGCTAGCACTGACCCAGAATAAAGCTGTCATACTTGCTGCCAGAAAGCTGCTGTTTGTCCCCAGCTTTATATATATATTGCAAGCTGTACTTTGACTCTGTGTGCTCAAGGGAAATATTTACGTTGAGAGCAACAATGTAGAGCTTGTCTGCACAGCTAACTCTGCTCTTAATTGTATATAAATATATATATATGAGTATATGTATACTACATTATATATATTATAACATTGTAACCTTCGAAATACACTCACACATGAACACATTCTTCAGGAAATAAATGTCCTATGCAAAAAGGCTGTCCTTTACACGGGAGTGCAGGTCTACTTGGAGGGCTCAGAAATGCTCAAGGGGGAGAGAGGTCTGGTTTAAAAGCTGTAATTTTTTTTCCAATCTGGATCCCAAAATTAAAGGACTGTCTTGACTCCTGGATGAGATGCATTTTCCTAAAAGATTCAAATTTCCATTAATACCTAAAAAATTGAGAATAGATAGATACTTGTCAACCTGCCCTAGTTCAAGTGGAAAAGCAAGTTACACACTCGTTTGCAAGTCTGTAGATATTACTGAGGGCACTTTGTTCCAAAGAGCAGCTTTGGGATTAAATGCACTTTGGTAGCAATTCAGGCAGGATCATCAAAGCCTTGCTCAACCGTTAGCACCAGGTCTCCTGGGTGAGAGGTTGGAAGTGATACAACCACCCACCTCCTGGGAGATGCAGTGGGGTGGACTGTCTCTGCTGATGGCTCTCCATCATCTGCTGGGACTCCAAGGAGGACCCATGGGCAACGCAGTGGCTCAGCCCTGCTCCTCCACAACCTCTGCTCTCCAAACCACCCCCTCACTTTGGGTTTCTCTATTTTTAAATGTCAGACCACATTGTTTTTCACAAGGTGCTAAACACTTACAGCCAGGGCTTTTACTAGAAATTCTTCTGCATTTATTACTATTAGGTTAGTCCTAGAAAAGGGAGGAAAGGGCTTGTGGTATGGTCTCTGCAGACTCGGATCCTTGTTGCTCATAAAATGGCTTTTCACCCTGACTGGATAAAAAAGCTGTCAGTCCAAGCAGACAACAGACAGGTCTTCATGTCTGCACTGCCGCTGAAAACCACAGTACCAAGCTGTACCCATGGCTACAGGAAGGTCCAACATGAATCCCCTGTCTCCCAGCCCAAAGGGCAGGTCTGTGACCACAAGGCTATGCTTCCTCCCCAGTCACCCAGAAAAAATACACAATCACCCCAAAATTTATCTGCATCACCCTGCAGTAATTAAAATAAATTGTAGCTGAGTCGATCAGAAAATTTGCTTTATCCATGCTCATTTTTTAATTGAGTGGATTGATGAATCCACATTCATTAATCTACCTAATTAAATGCTCTGCCCTACTCATGGTGCTGCTCAGGAACAAGAATTTTTGTGCTCTGGCATCCCTGTCTTTCAGGGAGAAATGCTACCCGTTATGCAGGAAAAGGCAAGGCTCACGCAGAGATCAAGGGACAATTATAGGTGCAGGCTGGAATCAGGCACAGACAGTGCTGCGGAGGCTCTGGCTGGTACTGTGCCTGACTGCGACCAAGCGAATAAAAAGGTAATAAATGGAGAGTAAACACATCTTCTGGGGAGCCCATGCCTTTGCAAAAGAGTGTCTAAGGCTCGAAAAGAAAAGAAAAATACAAATAATGCTTCCTGACACTCCTGAATCTTCTTTAACTGCACCAAATGGTTTGACAGAGGCAAGCTCGTAGTGGATCTTGTGATGTTCTAAGAGTTACATGGGGCCAGCTGGAGAAGGGGACACCCAGGGACATGCATGGCCAATTTTGAGACAGCAACACCGTAACAAGCTCCCGTAACAAGCCGCTGCTGGGAACTTTTTGCAATCAAATGGCGGGAGTTAAAGAAAAAAGCAGCCTGGCAGTAAATATAGTTAGGAAATTCAAACAGTGAACAAGTTCCAGGAAATTGAGATAACCCTGTAGGCACAAAGATTCTGATCCAAAGCCCACGGAAGTCAGTGGAAAAGCAAATCATATTAGCTTTTAGCAGGCTTTGGATGAAGCCCAAGGAAAGTCAAATAAGCGATCCAGTCCAAATGACTCTGTAATTCTTCCCAATTAAATAGCCACCCAAATCTCACACACCTTCCCTGGCAGCCCCTCACCTGCAGCTTGGCCCCCACACTGGGAGTTTGAACTGAGGGTTACCCGTACATACATTTTTTTTATCCGTTGCTACTGGGTCCTGCTTTCCTGGCAGCTCTTTGGTGTCTGTGGCTTTGTCACAAGACTGAGCATTTGGTGTTTCTGCTCGAGCTTTCTGTAGCTACAAGGATATTTGAAGATTTCAAAAGGCAGCAAACAAAAACTGGGCAGCTCCAAAAGTGGTGCTTTTCAACATAATTTCATGGTGCTCAGACCCAGGGTGTGGGATCCATGGGTCACCCAGCAGGGACGGGCATCCCATGGCATAGAGAGGGGACAGGACAGGAGCAGCCAGACATTGGCCAGGCTGAAGAAGACACACTCCCATCACCCTGCACCCATCATAGGGTGGAAGTCCCCAGCCTCCCACAGGCACCCATTTCCCAAGCGAAGACAGACCCAGAGGCATCTGTGAGAGACAGCAAAAGTCAGCTCTTCATAGACCCAACTGAGCTTTGCTTACACACTTTGCCAACCAGCTTTGCCTCGTGCTTGCTGAAAAGAGCATCGCACACAAGCTGGCCACCGTCCAGAGGTCTACAATCCAGCAGGCAAAGGAAAAAACCCAACACCTCCTCTTCCAAGAACATTTAACCAATCCACCAGTTTTTAAGCCCACCAGCCCTGACTCAACCACATTGAATGCTAACGGTTGATGATGGTGAATCATTTCATGTCATCTACCCTTTAAGATAACAATGTGGCTGTGAGTCGGATCCTGAGCTGAGGTGTGAGCCTGGTGCCCCATCCACATCTGCAGAGCTGCACCTTTCGCCATGCTGGATGCAGCCAACTTGCACTGCGCATGGTGCAGAACCACCTCTGCTGGAGCAACTGCCTCTATGAATATTGAAATTACTCAAAAAAGTAGGAATAACTCACAACCACTCCTCCTCCCAGGAATACTCCCAGCTGATAAACACGGCAATTTCTGTAAGCCCCTTCCCTCTGTTAGAGGTACAATCTCATCTACTGCTCACTGGTATGGCTGTGCTCTCCTTCCACGGGCTCAGGAAATGCTGGTGTGGCTAGACCTTACAGAGGTTCACGATCGGCTGGATTCAGATTCCTGACGTGCTTACCATAAGGTCATTGGGTTTTGCTTTTTCCTTCCTCCTCTTCACAAAGCCCTTCATTTGTTTAGAACACAAAATCCAAAGATAGAGAGTAAAATCTCTCTTTAAAAGAGGACAGCTTCAATTTTCCCAGGGGGTGGGCAATTCGGTATCTCTCTCTCTGCTTCAGGGCAGGGTCTGGCGCAATACCTTGGTTTAAGCAGGATCCTTGATTTTGGCTGCTCAGCAGCCAATAGACCTGGCCTGAGTGCTTTACTTTTAAAATAAAATGTGGGGTTTTTTATTCGCTCCCTTTAACTGCAATTTTCTGGATAAAAAAATAGCAGTTACACAGTTCTGCAGTCAGGCCTGCTCCAGAGACCACTGACATCAACAGCAAATTGCTCCTGCCTTCAGTGCACTTTGAATCAGATCCTAAAAATGCAGCCCAGCCCATCCACATCAGCAATACCACAGGCAGAAATGAGTTCAAGCATCCTAGAAATCCAGAGAGGGGGGTGAAAAAACCCCAAGGTGACATCTAGGAAAAGAAATGTGCTGCAAGTCAGCAGCTGCATTAGAGCTTGAGGGGGGATCCCTGGGAGGGGGGGGTGGATTGCTTGGCACTGCTGCCGTGGACTTAGTGGGACAATTGCCCTGTTAAATATGAATGTTATCCCACTCCAGCTGGGCCACTCAGTTTCTCCATGCTAACAAGTTTTACTGTCCCTGGGCTGTCAGGGCAAAGCTAATCCACTGTTTTCCAACAGAAAGACCCTTGTCAAAGAAGAACGTGTCTTCCTAAGAACGATATGTTTATATGAGAAAATACAGACATTTTATTCCTAAGCACACCCTTCCCCCACTGAATTTATAACATTAAAATGAATTGGAGAAGAAATAAGACTGTTAGGTTTTTTAATTACAATATTTATCAAAGAGCGGCTTTCATGGTGCTGGAAAGGAAATTGACTTGAGACTTTGGAAAACTTTTCCTGGAAACAACTCTTTTTTTTTTTTAACATGGTTTTAGTATGGTTTCTTAAGGCGATTAAAAATTAAGCAAGAGCTGCATCTGTTCATCATTCCCCCTCTTTCACCATTTTAACCCAGTGAGCTCTTTCAAACAGATCTAATAGAGGGTGAGATCTTCTCAAGATAGTAAGTTCCAGTGAGTTTTCTGGTGAAACAGCTCTGGAGAAGAGCTCCTATGAAGCCCTCCCTCCCCACCAGAGAAGATGGAGTGTGAGCTGAACCACTGTTAGATATCAGCGAAGCCATCGCAAGGGACAGACCCATAGAGACCTGGCACATCGGACTGGCACAACCATTTGGGATGGGTCCCTGTTGCAAGGGACATGAGCCTGGAGGGGTTCCGTGGGTTACTCGCTGGAAGCAACTGAAAGGCATCTCAGCTGCAAGGGCTTCCGGTGCTGTAGGGCTGCGCAGCTTTGCCACCCACAAGACCCATGGCCAGTGTGTGGGGAAGGAAAAAAGTCAAGGCTGGATGACACAGCCTGCTTCAAGGCAGAGATGTTTCAGGTTTTCCATGCCTACCATCGGCTCCCCAGAGTTCACGTCCTTGGTGAATGAGGCAGGCAGTGGGTTGCAACCCATGTGCTTCCCACCCACCATGCTGGAAACAGTGTGGGTCCAGAGCTGAGACTGAAGCCAGCCCTGTTCAGGATTACTGCTGGTAGTGTAATGCACCTCACCACTGTGATATGACCTCTGTGGACATCTGACAAGGGATGGACCATGCCCTGTTCTCTCCTGGAAGGATTCAGGCTTAGACCAGGTCTTTGTGTGACAGCATGAAGGTCTAGGCTAGGTTGTGCTATTGATGCAGACTCAGCACTTGACTCCAGAGGAACATCCCTTCATTATGGTCCTCACTGAGTGCCACACAGGAAAACCACGCAGCGGATCAGGCGCACATGCTTTCACCTCGCAGCAGAGCCAATCTCTTCCTGCCTGCCCACATTTTCCTACCACAGATACTATCACTTGGCTGGCAGCCAGAGAAATGCAAGATGCCCACCTAGAACTAAAGAAAATGGCCCAGAAGAAATAGAGAGCCATCTATCCATTAGAGGACAGATGAACGTCTGGTCAGGGCAGCCACCTCACAGGCTTTGTTCAGTATTCCCTAGTCAAAGAGAGCTCTCCATTGACACAGATGGTTATCAGTAAGGCTGCTGTGAGTCTCCCATCTCAGCTTTGGCTCAGACAAGTGCATGGCAGAATATACCTTCTCTGGAGGCCAAGACCAAAGGACTCCATCCCTTTTTCCCTGAAGGAGGTTACTACAACTCTTTGCCAGAAGAGCTGAGTATGGCATCTTCTCCAGCTTTCCAGGCTCATATTTACTATTCTAACCAGCTCTAGATGTAGCTTAGATTTACAGGTTTTCAGCTTTGACTCTCCCTGTATCTGCATGGAATAGTCTTGGGCTCTCTCTGATACAAAGATGAGGATTTGTGCAGAGCACGTCTTGTTGAGTGAAAGCTTTAGTATTCTGCAGCATGTGATCCCAGTGAATGCAAATGTCCTGCAGAGACAGGAAGGGAATGCTGTCACCCACTGTCTCAAAAGTGTTTAAAAGGAAAAGAGAAACAAACCTTTCCCACACCAAAGCAACCTGACCCCAGAGGGTTAAAGCAATCCATACATTGGGAAGTGGGTGGCAAGGGTTGAAGTCTCAAGCCTGGCTCCATCAGACCAGGCTTTTGAGCTCTTGCATTTATAAACCAGAACTGTAATCACCACGCTCTCAGCTCTGTGGTGGGCATGCACTTGCCCTTTTCATCCTGTTCTTCATCAAACTGGACTCTGCATTCCAAGGAAAAGTTTGGTTGCCAGTTAAGGCATCCTCACACAGCGTAAGGTTTCCCTGCAGAGTCTCTGCATGCCTCCCCTTCCAGCAAGGGCTGGATGGCAGGTGTAACGGGAGAGGGAAGGAACAATGTGGTTTCCAAGGCTTGCTTTTTGAGCATGTTCCTGCTTGAGCCAGAGATTTCCAGCTCCTTGCAGCGTTTCAGCAGGCCACACCAGTAGCTGTTGAAAGGCCTTGGGCCAGACCACCTGCAGCTACATCTCTGTCACTCTAAGCTGATGTGCTTCTGCTCATCCACCAGATCACCAGAGGAAGACCTGGTCAGCTCTGTTTTCTTATAGTTATTTCCTCTTTCCCATAGCATTTTGAAGTGTCAAGAGATTTCCTCTATATACAAAATAATGCTTTTTCCCCTATCCTCGGGCAGCTCAACACCTAAGAGTAATCCTTTTACAGAAGCCTAGTGGTTTAAATTACATCATGTCTATTCTGATTGTCATTAATAATATTGGATTAGGTGCTCTACAGCCAGGCCTGTAACGAGGAGGAGGTCCCATCATACCTGGTGCTGTCCAGGCATGTGGGCAGACAGGACCCTTCATGTATCACTCCTTGGGAAGCTGCTCTGAACCAAGGACCTGTCCCACAGCTGCTGGAAACTGCTGTTAATAACCTCTGAAGCAGCAGAGGCCATGTCCCCTCCAGCCCCAGCCAGGGAGGTTTGTTTTCACCAGCAGCCAAGTCATCACGGCTGAAGCTGCCGACTTCACAGAGAGAATGCAGGCTTCGTTCGCATCCCTGCTCTTTCCAGCAATGTCGGGAAAGAGTTGAGACAATAACGCAAGATATCTCTTAGCATTAAAATCCTGGGCAGAAGCTGCAGGGGAGAAGTGCCGTGTAGGAGGGCACTGGAGACCGAATCATCACAGGAAGATACACTCATTTATTTTTCCAGCACAGATCCCGCGATCTCAGCATCTCCCTGGGGCTTTCCTGGCTAGCCTGGAAGGTCTCTGTGCTGACATGTTTTAGCCAGCACACACTCCCTGGTTCAACACAGGGGCAGCATGTTGTCGAGGTGTATTGACGAGGGCCTGTCCCTCTGGTGCTGCAGGCTTTTCTGCACCCATGGACGTGCAGGGTACACAACAGTGGCCGTGCCAGCTCTGGGAGCCTCTGCTGCTTGGGGAGCATCAGTCAGTATTTTTGGTGCTGATTTTCCCAGGAGATTTTAGGGGCTCATGCCAGGGGTGAAAGACACCACCTCCCTCCCACATGGATAGCTTGGACAGGCTCCTGCTGCTGTAGCCGTGCCGGACAGAGCAGGGCGGCTTTAACCGAGATGGCCTCAGGATGCAGGCAAGAGAGCAATGACTCATGGGGCCAACTGGAGGAGAGCTATTGCCTCTCCCTGATTAAGTCTGGCAGTGCTTTTGGTAGCAAACCTACCAGGTGGTCCTGTGCTGCCTGGCTTCCCATAGCCATGGGCAGCACACCCCTTCCCTGCTCCCAGCCGCCCGCCATGGCTCATCCTGTCCCTGTCCAGGGGACAGCCTGATCAGGGAATGGATCCAGGTTAAAAAAGAAGTCAGTACTGGGGAGAGAGAAGGAGCAGCAATTACTTTTGGAGGCAGGACCTTCCCTAGGTCATGGTGCTGCAGTGGCATTACTCCCAACCTGTCTGCAGTGACGGGAGCTGGGGAGAGACAGTCTGGGTTGAGGGGAGGGGAAGGAATGTGGCGAAGCAGCTGAGCGATGCCAATTGTGTGGTGAGTACGTGCATGTCCTACCCTGGCTGCCAGCTTTGTACCCTGCCAGCCACACGCTGCTCTGAAGGTTCCCGTTCCCTGGGGCTCTGCTTAACTCATGCACTCACAATTTCCTATTGGAAAAAAAACAGAGAGAGGAAGACGTAGAGTAGGTCTGAAAGAAACATCCTCTCCTTGCCGACTAGCAAGGAAGAGCTGGCAATAAAAGGCCAGTTCTGCCTGCTCCCTGGTGCTCTGTTTTATTTGCCTTTCCAACACGTGGAAAGAGACTTTTGGCTGGCATGGATGTATTTTGAAAGGCTGAACTTACAGCCTTTCCTAGCCTTCCAGAGGGGGAATGCTCAGCCCATCCCTGGCATCAGCGCTTGTGTGGATCCCCATCTGTGTGGGGTCAGACTTGCACATCATTCTTCTTTAAAGCTGGAACTGCTTACCCAAACACCTCTCTAAACACCACCAAGTTCATTTTTATCTTGGCTTTCAGCCCACAAGCTGACACAATACCAGACACTGCGATACTAGTCCTGAAAGTGAAGCCCCACAAGATACATCCTGAATGAAAACCGCTTCAGAGATGAATGAAAGCAGTGCTGACCTGCAGATGTGGCAGGAGATGACAGCACAAGGCTCAGGCTTAGCATGTACCCCACCACGCTGGAGGACAGGCTCAAGCTCCTGCCACAGCCTGGCCACATCCCTCAGCACATACCAAAAACCTCCAGCCAGAAGACCTGAGGGGAATGGCAACACAGCCATTGTTAAGATTTTGGGATGTTATAGAAATAAATGCATCCAACCACTACCTCTGAGGCCAATCTGCATTACACCGATAGCACTGCTCGGTGACTTTGGGGGCACGAGACAGAAAGCAACACGCTACTTGATGAAGAACGGGAAGATGAGGCAAGGGCTGATGGTGGATCACTGAGATGGTGAGTGACCCTGCTCCTCACAAATGCCACCTTCCAGCGGCTCTGAGTGATCAGCATATTGACATATCTTTAAAAGCACAGGTTAAACATCCATCAAGCAGACACCATTCAGTTTAAAACAGAAAAAGATCAAGAGCCACACGGAGTACACAAAGTGAGTGCAATCCCCCACCAGAGATTTTTCTGCACAGCTCTTTCTCCAAAGGGATGCAAGTACAGATTAGAAGACACTAGCTCTCGTTAGGGATTTTTACCAATTTGAATGGGTATGGCATTTAAATTAGCACATTGCAATCAGAACCAGCACTGATAACCTGTTCTGCTGGACACTACAAACACACATAGCAGAGACCAAGCTGAAAGTAAAAACAGACATAGGCAATGAAACGGCCATGCAGGGAAATGGAGGTGAAGTGCCTCTGAGCAAACCTAGTGGCATGGAGAGGTTTCCTAGGCCCAGACCAGCACGCCCAGATTCCCTGGGAGGGTGCATCCTGACCACCCCAGGCTGCAGAAGGACAGAGCTGCTGTCAGTGCCAGCTGTCTGAAAACTGTGACACTAATCCTGCTGCTGGGCTGTGGAGCATCCTGGGACCAGGCATGTCTCCTGTCCCAGTGCATCACACCCTCAAAGGCAGAGCCCACTGGCGTCAGGCTGTGGGCCAGGTCATGCCAAAGCACACTAGGGACTGCTGCAGCATGCAGTGCTAAATGCTGAATGGCTGAAACCGAGTCCACTATCTCCCCGTGGGACGCATAATGCCCCTTTGGCAGCACAGACGCATCTGGAAGAAATTCGGGCAAGCTTGGTGGCTGTGGGCACAGGTCCACAGCCCCTCCCAGTGGGTCTGGGGAACCATGGCCTCAAAGAGGCCTCTTCTGAAATACAAAGGTTTCCAGGCGAGCAGGCTGCTGAAGGAAGAGAAGCAGAGGGAGAAGACTATATTGCTTCACCACACCTCCACATCCCACAGGGTAAAGGGACTCAGCTGTCATCACCCAGGCAGTCATCCTGATGGGCATCCTCAGTCCAAGCTGGGGCTTGGGTGTCTACAGGCATGTGAGTATGAATTCACCCTTGGACTCAATTCTCCCGGCCTTGAAACCAACTCTGGGCTTCCCAATGGTGAGTGACCAAGAACTAGGGAAGATTTCTGTTTGATCTGTTTGATTCATGCCACCACGCTGTCCACTGTGGTAGACCACCATGAAGCGAGAAGATGGAGAACTGATGTTGTTTCAGCAGACGCTGCTGTGTGTCTCCAGAAGCCGGTGCTATTCAACCTCCTCATGGTAACTGTGCATAGGAAAGCTGGGCAGGAGTCTGCCAAATGCCTGGTCTTTCACAGTGGTGACTGGCAGAGCTGAGATTTCTGGAGTCACTTTTGGAGATAGTTTCCCTGCCTGCATTCTTCCTCCTGCCTTTCAGAGGCACACCTGTGAAACATGGAGGAGCACTGGGGCACAGTCAGAGATAGCTGAGCCCTTAGCCCAACGTGGTCCAGAGGATGTAAAGTTCACATTGTCCTTTATCAGAGAAAACTTGCCATGAGTGTCTCCTAATGGGGTACAGTCTGTAACCCACAGAAACCATCCAAACCTGATAGCAGGACTAGAAAAGGTGATTTTTATTTTTGCATACGTTTTCATGAAAATTGCCACTTTGTAGGGTTTCAAGTGCTTTTTGGTGGGAAAAGGAAATTGGACAAACCTATTTTGGCTAACACTCCAAAGCAGGTGGATTCAAACCATAGTGCAAGAGTGACCTACAGGATATGTAGTCTGATGCTCACTTATCCCTGCTGTCCACAGAGAGACCTCATCCTCCAGTACAGACTCCTATGAGCAACTTCATGGTAGCATTGCACATTCTCCAGAGATAGAAGCAAAGCACCTCATGGAAGATGTGGTCGTCCAGAGTAATTCAGCCACCTGGAAAGATGGGGAGAAGACACCTATCATGCAACTCCTGAAAGACATGAAAATTTTGAATAAAAAATGTTTTTGTAAACCTTTTGGTAAGATGCTTGCACTACCCAGGCAGCTGCCTTCAATTGCTGGCAGCAGCTTCCCTTAGGGCAAGAGTTGCTTTTCTTCTCCCTGCTAAGGAGGGTCTGACTGATGTCAAGGTGCAGCATGTAGCTTAAGAAGGCTTAAGTAGGAGAGAGAAAAGAGGTGCATTTTCAAATACAGAGAAATACTTGTCTATGGACTGTATGTTGTTGTGTCAAATTGTGTCATTTAAGCCATTGCCCAAACAAATCACATCCAAAGCTCCTGTTGCAGGTTCTCCAGATTCATGTCCAGCCTGTGCCCAGCACAGATGCTTGTTCATGTGACTATACCAGAAAACACTGTAGCACATTGTTGACCATTTCTCTGACCAGTTGCTATATTAAACATAAGTCCTGGGGAAAAGATGCACCCTCTGGGGTTGGGAAGGGTATTTATATGAAAACAGCACCTCAACAGCAGAACAGAAAAAAACCCCCTGATTTCTGGTCTACACTGCCAGAAGTCTTGACTACCAGAGATTTGCAGCAACAGTGCTATTCCCATGAAGGACTGGCACACAGAGCATTAGCCTTCATATAATCACACAACCAGCCGAAATCCTGGCCTCTGACCATTTTCACTGACAGCCCAGTTACAGCAACTTGCCTTTCTGGAAAGAGGAAACAGGAGTTGAAACAAGAACTGCAAGGCTGCTGGTAGCCGCAGCCACCACCAGCTGCTGAGCTCATTCCCTTTCTGTGTTACAAAGGAACAGGCAAACCCAGAGTGGCCAAGAAAGCTGTGACCAAGGTCAAATAAGCCTGCAAGCAAGCAAGTTACCAAATCAGCAAGGCCACACTGCAGGAGAGCTGGGGCACCCTGCCCAGGGGCAAGAGCAAGCCAGGTAGGGGAAGGGAGCCCTGAGCTAGGAAGAAGAGAGGTCTAGGATAAGCGGAAGCTTCCTCAGAAACACAGAAGAAAATATTAATGGAAAATAGGCTAGTTAGCAATGCAGCATTTAGCTAAAGAAAAGCACATAAATGGTTGTACCCAAATATCTATAAGCAGCAGGGAATATTGCCATAATTAGTAAGAATTGCAGGTTATACTTGGTAAACACAAAAGGAAGCAGGCACACTCGTACTGAGAATCAGTCAGCCCCTAAGGAAAGCCACTGCCGAGAAAAGCCTGTCCTGTACCTCGCTGCTACCTGTGCATAGTGGGGCCGTTATCCTGGCAGTGTGAAAGTCTGGAGCTCAGCTTCTAAAAGCACAAAAATCTGCATGAAGGGAAGGCACCTTTTAGGAGAAAGGATGCCTTTTTCCTAGGTGTCAGAGGACCTTTACTGTAACAGCTCCATCCTGCTCACCCCAAATTCTCCCTCGGGACAAGCAAGATATCTGAAAGGAATAGAGGTGTCAACCTGCCCATAAAGTGTCACGAGAGTGTGCTTTTGTTGCACTGAACTGACAAAGACAAGGACTTTGACCACCACATTGCATCAGTAAGGAGAGTCTGCCCTCTGCTTGCTTGGAGAAAGAGGGGGTCCCCAGCAGGGATAAGTCACTGCTCCCCACTGATGTTCAAAGCGGTGATGATTTCTGCCAGCTGGCAATAGGGACAGCCACGCCTGGGTCACGTAGGTGCAGAGGTTCCCCTGGCACCACCTTTGCTCAGGAAAAACTTTCTGAAAAAAAGAGTGCTGGTGAGACCCTTGCCCCTGGGGCAGGGGTGAGTTTTACCAGGGCCTGGCGCCAGGTACAGCTGGAATTAAGCCTTGCGAGAGGAATGTTGCCCGTGCAGAGCTCTTCCGTCCTGCCCTGCTCTCGGCCCATGCTGAAATTCAAAGTGGCTGCCAGCACACCTGCAGCCGAAATCACCCCATGATGGGAAAGTCTGAAGGTCACAGATGCAAATAAATATTTGATGAGTCGATACACAACAGCCTTGAACACTGCACCTCCAGCATCGGGGAGGCCTCCCCTCTGCAGTGCCTGTGAGTGAATGCCCTTCAGCATACCACCCACGCTGTGTTTGAGCTGCCCCGCTGTGTGCACACCGCTTGCTTTGTTAATGTTTAGACTTTCCCTGAAAGGTCTGTCTAGGCTCAGTGAGCGGGAATCAGTGACACAAATTAGCTGGAGACAAGAGTGTTTACCTCAAATACTGCCATCATCTCTCTTTTCCGTAGGTGGAGGAGCCACGTTCCTCCCGAGCTTCTCTAGGTGACCTTTGCTCCACAGCACACCTTCTCCTGGGATCGTCTGACCTACATCTCACCCATTCTGAGCATGGCCACCAGAAACCCACCTGGCCACGTTCCTTCCAACCCTCCTTTCAAGCCTGACCAGGCTCAGCCCAGCTCCTTAAAGCATCTGAAGGGCTTTGAGGGGCAAACGCATCTTCTGACTAGTGCTCTCGCAGCACAGCAGGTGAACCAGCTGAGTGAGTGACTCAGGAGCGAGCCTGTGGGTGAAAGCCCTGATCCATATGGCAGCAGAACATGAGGTTGCTCATGGGACCACAGCCTTGCTTTGATGGACCTGCTCTGCTGATGCATGTTTGACTGTGTGACTTTGCCCTCAGGATGCATGAGACTGTGCTCACGGGAGGACAAGGGACCAGAGCAGTCTCAGGGTTGTACTTAAACTGCTGTTGCTGATAAACCATGGGTATTGTCCCTGTGAAATCACGGGAGGTTTCTACAGGATGCCAGGAAACATGATGTTGACAAGCTCGATAGTCTGTTCAATGTCTCAGACAGCCTCTCCTGGTACCCAGCTCTTTGTCTCTCTCCATCTTCTCTTTGCCTCTTCCCTCTCTGTCTCCTTTCAAGTCCTGTGGGATTTCTTCCAGCCCAGCTACAAGGAAAACCAGCAGCCTTGGATCCCAACACAGGAATATCATTGCTTTGGTTGTAGACCTTTTGCTCCATCAGGACTTGTGAAATGGGGAGAATTTTCCTCCCCTCTAAATTTTGTTGTGGGAGGCCTGGCAATTGCATGGCACAGTGCTCTCACCTGAGGGGAATATTGTTCATGACATGAAGAAGAAGAAAGCATTTTACTGAAACCGGAGACTTTGTGGGATGGAGTTTATGTCTTGTCTCCTGACACAGCCAACCTGGGTGGACCACCTGCATATGCCCCAAGTGACTGCTTGCTCTGCTGGGAGTTTTGTGGAAAGCTGGAAGAGAGAAGTTTTAGGGGTTTCCCCCCCCCCCTAAATTTTCATACAGAGAAATAAGCCTGGCCACCCCACAGGCCCTCCAGCCAAATTTACTGCCCTGCAACAGCATGGCAGGAGAGCATGAGACCCACCAGCCCTTCCAGCTGGGTGAGGACCCAGCCTCTCAGCACAGCTCATCCAACTGGTGAGGATTCAGGGCTCTGCTGCAGCTATCCTGATGAAAGTCCGGTTTAAAAGGAATTAAGAGGATATTGCAGCATTTTTACAGGATTAGTTTAACTAAGATCTGTGCCACAGACAGCGATGAGCCCCAACACTGCTCCTTGGAAAGACGAACATATAAGACAGACCTGCTCACAAATCTCTCTCACAGAAGTCAGTTATTTCCCCCAAATAGGTTGGCAAAGGCAAGCCATTTCATGGTCCCAGATTAAAACTCCCCTCCTTTCTCAGGAGCTCAGCTTTCATCACCTAGACTCTGTGTACCACCTAAATCCAGAGCCACAAGATGGTACTTGCCCTGGTGAGCTGTGATCCCTCTTGCTGCAGGAACTGGGCATTTATTCTCACTAAATCCTCCCAAACCCTCCTCAAGACAGAGCTGCAAGAGCAGCAAAATGCCCCATTAACCAATTTTTTTTCCCCGGCCCTGCCTCATCTTCCCAGAAAGGGGTTGCAACAGGTTTTGTTTGAATTCTCCAGCTACGTGGCTTTTTCTTTTTTAATGCCTGGCTGCCCAAGTGTAGCCACAGGGCTTGATGAAGCAGGCTTGACTTTCAGCCTTTGAGGTGGTTTCGGACCTAAAACACCTAAAATCCTGGTGCTAAAAATACACTCTGCCACTTTCAAGAACTAAAAAAGTGGTTAGTAGTTGTGTTAATTCACCTGTCAGCCTGGCTTTAGTATCCACCCCCCACCCCATATGTCTGCTGGTGAGCTATTTCCTGCTATAAAGAGCCATGTTCATGTATCTTTTTTCACTTTAAGTCTTAGCTTATAATCTGCGATGAAGGGGGCATTTAAAAAATAGCATCATGCTCTTCTGCAGCAGCTTCAGGTGCTCTGATTTCTCCCAGCTGTACAGCTGCATGAGTTTCTGGGCAGAGACCCACATATAATAGATATTTCTCTAGAAAGCCTCTCAAAAATGTCAAGGGGTGGCCCAGCACCAGGATTTCCAGGCCTGCATATGGATGTGGTCCCATCCCACCAGCCTCAAGCACTCTGGGTCTGCTGTGCCCCACCTGGGCTTGGGGCAAACATTTTTGGTTACAGACCCTGTCCAGTCCAGAAACATCAGGGCTCATTAACCTGAGACAGAGGGAAGTCCCAGGATTTCCCCTATACGTTATAACCTGTATATACTGGATAGTCCAACCAAAGCTTGACAAGCTTGATGCTCTTGGTGCAGCTCCAGGGAAGGTTACCCAGGTAAGCCTTAAAGAAGGGGAAAGCTTTATACGGTTTTGTTCCTGCATGCCTGAGCACCACTCTGCCCATCCAGGCTTGCTCCTGAAAAGGCTCAGGATGTGTAAATTTGGTAATGTAGCAGCTTGGGAACAGAGTGGGTGCCATGTCCAGCCATGTGACCGCAAGAGCACCTGCACGTCACTTCCTGGATGGGTACCAGCTCCCATGCTGCTGAGAGTCCAGCAGCATGACGAGTTCTGTGCCCACTTCCTCTGGTGCAAGAGCCCGATGTTGTGATTTGGGGCCTGAAAATGCCCCTGAAGCTGTCACTACACATACAGAGCCACCACCGGCGTAATCAAGCTGCTGCGCTGAGAACTGAGCAGCCACCTCTGCCGGCACTGTCTGCCTGTCCTGACCCTCCTCTGCTGCTGGATGCCCCAACCATCCAAATGAATCCACAAATGGCTCTTATCCGGGATGCAATGGCAACTGAAGGACAGGGAGATACGACTGTTCACACAGCAGTTTGTTACCTTCTCCAGGAGTCCTGCATAAGGCTTTCTCTCTTAAGGCATATCAGGATTATCTATTAGTCATACTTCCTCTGAGCAGAATGCTTGGTTCTAAGGAAGGGACTCACCAACTGGGACCTCACCTGCGTGGCTGGGAGCAGGAGGCATACGTGAGCATCCAAGCCAGCCCACGAGTGCAGACATGAGCTCTGATCCAAGTATGCCAGTGAGGTTGGCAGAATGGCTCACAGTTCAAGTTGGGGGTCTGGGATGCCACACAGCCACTGGCTCAGAGCGTTGTTGCAGACCCAGCCCTGGGTCCATGCTACCATCACTGTTGCACCCAGCTGCAGGGCACAGGGAGGACGTAAAACCTGGCTCAAGCTTGGCAGTTATAAGCAGGGGTATTTCATCCTGCAGATCACTGGCGATTCCCACTCCCATCTGGCACGAGCCTGGCACTGGCGGACCTCAGCATAGCTACTATAAGCATTACTGCTATCCCACAGCATCTGGCAGCCCTGTCTTCAGGCTCGGCAACATACCTAGAAGACAAATTACCCAATCTCAGCTGTTTCTACACATGTTTAAGGCCAGGTTCATCTTGCATCATTCCAGGCTTTCTGCCATGCAAACACCCTGCAGTTGCTGGGGTGACACCACAGAAGTGACGGAGCACTAAAACTGGAGTAATGCATCAAGGGGAGCGGGCTGGTTGTAAACAGTGTTTAAAATTTCTTGTATATTTTAGCTCCTTGCCTGGGAGTTGTTGTGGAGCTTAGTAGAATTCAAGCAAAATTAGACAAAAGCTGCAAAAGAGACATTTCCAGCACATATTTCTATCAACAGGTTGGTATCAGCTTGGCATGATACAGTCCAGCCATTGAGGAAGGAGACGAGGTCAGTGGCGGTGTGGAGTAACTGCCTCCTGAAGACCCTTTGGCAATGCATAATACAGGCTGCACGGTGGGTCTCAGCGTTTGCTGCCTCAGTAGCACCACTGCAGCAGTGGGCTTAGGTCTTAGGTGGTCTTGAGAGGCAGCTTAGTTTTAGACACAGTCTCCATGCTTTATCAGCCCGGCATGACACTGTCTGGAAAAACAGCAGCAGATGTCCGCCTGGTGAGGCTGAGGGAGAGATTAACGTGCTCACGGCCAATGGGGGAGGCAGCGAGGGGGACTCTGGCCATTGGGTTTCCCAACAAGGCGCCTTGCATGAACACATTAGCTGTGTCACGCGGGCAGAGGCACTGGGAGGAGAGATGGGAGAACACCTCCCACTGTCATTACCCACAGAAGTAAATGGATGAGAAAAGAGTGAGAAACCATCTCCAGAAAGAGTAATCCAGAAACCTTTTGGTTCAGGCAAACCAAAACCTGATATTTTGGGTTGAAAGCCAAACTGTAAAAACAATTGTTCATACAGTTGTCCCTGCAACTGAGAAAGAAAGCAGGTGCAGAGGGTTTGGGATTTTTTTTTTTTAAATATGAAACCGAGCAGCAGACGTGTGCAAAAAACCTTGCAGAGCCAAGATTTTGCATATTTACATGTAATTAGGAGGCTCTTGGCAAGGTGTGCTTTACTAAATATTCCCCTGTCATTTCTGGGACCTCTGACGCCAGCTCACTAGGGTTGCAGTCTTCGCTACCTAATGATGCGTTCAGTGACTCTGAAGTGCCATTTGGGGACCATCGTCAACTCAGGGCTGAGCCAGACCCTTGGGGTACCCATAGGGCACCTACCTCCCATCAGATGTGATGGGAATTAAGCATCCCAGGGGCTTCGCTTCCCCATCCTGGCTCTCTCCCTCTCTCAGTCTCGGTCCCTTCGAGGGACCCTGCCGGCAGGGCTGCTCCCCACCTCCCGCCTGGCTTTGCCTCCAACCCAGGACCACGTCACCCCCCCACAAAGAGGGGCCTGTGCAGAAGCTGGGGCTCGTGCTGTGCCGAGAGGAGTCATAAAGCTCCTTTTAAGCCAGCCAGCACAAAGCCGAGCCTGTTCGGCTGCAGGTTGGGGGCTGCTGCCTGCCCTCCCTGCCTCTGCCAGGCACTGAGTCATCGCCCCAATGCCGGGTTGCCAGCCCAGCGCCAGCGAGAGGGCCGGGGCCAGCAGCCAAGAGGGAGAAACCTGCCCCACTAGCCACTGCAACAGCCAAAATGCGTGCCTCAAGGTACTGCTTTTTCCCAGAGATGCAAATAGGAAATCTTTTCAAAAAGACCTGGGTCTGCCAGGGCAGCCATATGGAAGGGGTCACATGAAATCTTCCTTGGGTTTATATCTTCCACCACAAACCCCTGTCAAAGCTCTTTTTGACACAGGGGCTTTACTGGTGCCCCCGGGGATCAAGGTGTTGGTTCTCTTCAGCTCCCTGGAGAAGTACAGCCCAGTTCCCTGAGGGTAAATGGAGATGCAAGCCTCCTGCAGTGATTTGATGCATATCATTAGCAGACAGGGAGGAGAGCTAGAGATACATATCATGATTTCAGTCTACCAGCTCTTAAATTATAGCAATATAAAAGTTAAATAAAACGTGGGATAAAGTTGGGAAAAGGGTCCTGCTCATAGACAGGAATATGAGGTACTCCTGCCCATGACCATGACCCAGGTACATGCTCCCTTAAAGACCAGTTAGCACCAGCAGGACAGAGCCACAGCCAACTTAAAATTGAGGGAAATAAGAGACTTGGAGCCAAAAAAATAAAGCCCTGAGCACCTTGCCTGTGCCCAGCTGTGCAAGTTCAACAGCTGGGAGCCCTGGGCACTAACTGTTGTGAAGGCTGAGTCACACTCCTAAATACGTCCCAACTGACTGGTTTCACTTAGTAATTGCCTTTTTAGATTGAAGAAGAAAAAACGGGGGGTGAGGGGGAAGACAAGCCAAACAGCTTAGAAGTCTGCAAGTTGAGAGAAAAATAACTTCAGCACAGGAAAAAAAGACTCAATGCAGGCAGGACATTCATCCTCTCCATTTATTTTTTTGTCTTCCAGACCCTGCCTTCCCTCTCCCTTTCTCTTCCAGGTTATTCAAGGCATACTGACAGCAGAGCTGCAGTCAGTGTCACCCTGATGTCCCTCTGAGAGTCTAAACCCAGGGCAAGCGCCAAGGTCTGATTTGCAAATTGACATCAGCACTGTGCAGGCTGACAAAGGCTTCCCACACCTCCGCCCTGCAGTAAAGCCAAATTCATTCCACTTCTGTCTCCATAGATATTGTGGGCATTCTCTGACAAAGAAATTATTTTTCATCTGACGCACTGGCTAATTGTGCCGTGATCCCACCTGGACTCACCCACAGCTCCTGTTCTTCTTACAAGCATCACAGATTTTAGTATTGACCTCCCTGGTCACAACAGGCAGATCAGTCCCAGCTTTTACATGTGTGCTGAGCGCTCTCCAAGGAAAGCCTGCGGTCTTGACTGGCAAGCAGAAGGCTCTGAAGGGATGAGTGGACTTAATCAGTGCTTGAAATGGCTTTCCACTTGGCCTCTTGTGCAAGGCTATGCCAGCACAGCACAATTCAGCCAAGCCAACCAAAAAGCTCCAAAGCTATAAAGGGAAGGGGTCAGACTCCTAAAAAAAAGAAAAAAGCAAAGCCCTGCAGCTACTGTTGACAAGCAGAGAGAAGAGGCTCCCCTCCTTGCCACGGCTGGCTGGTCTCTTCTGCAAAGGCGGTGGGTACCTTGGGCACATCGGGACATCCCGGAGACGCTCGCTGCTCTGACTCAGCCCCCATCCAGTCTCACATGGAGCGGCACCAGGCACTGCCTCTCCATTGTCTGACCAGCAACCACAGGGCAGCCCTGTGCCTCTGCGCACCTTCAGGTCTGGGGAACCAAGCCTGAACGCACACACACACTTTTTTTTTTTCCTCTTAACTGAATTAGCTGATTTTGCAGGGATGCAGGCTGGAATGGGTCTCACCAACAAAGCTATTTTAAACCAAGCTTCCCTTTGCTTTCCAAGGGCCAGCAATTCCCTCTTCCCAGCAGGATGCTCTGCCCACACAACCCACAATGTACTTGAACACTGAGGCACAACAGGGAGGAAGCACTGCAAAGCCGCTGGGACAGCTGGGACTCCCAGCATGGCTCTTGGCTCAGCCACCCCAGCCCAGCCCCCAGCTCCAGCTTGCTTGAGCCAGCAAGCCTGCTTGAAGCTCCTTTACCCCATCCATCTCAGCCAGCCAGGAACAGTCTCCCCTGAAACACATCTGGCAAATCCAAGCTGAATAGTTTCAGGCAGATCAAACCAGGATTTGCTATTGAATAAGCCCCTCAACAGCACTGCAATGTGTTGTGGGCACTTGAGAGCAGAACAGCCATCTGAATCACCCACTGACATCCTCTGATCAGCCCTGAGCCCTTATTTTTCCCAGGGTCCAAATTAACCTCACTGCAGCCCTTCTGCTTTGCAGCTTCTGGAAGTCACTGTGTCCTGCTCCCCGAGTCCTGGCATCCGTCTCTTCCAGGGCTCCTCTTGAACGGCATTTCCTTGCAAGGAAAAGCCCAGGCAAACTATATCCTTTCCCTCCTTTTAAACGCACTCCTGTTTAACTTCATAACCCCGTCAGGGCTGGCTGTGCTCCACAGGAAAGCCACACAGGTATTCCCACCTCCAGGCAAGGCTTCACCTAATAGGAATGATCTATGAGATTTTGTAGGGTGGTCTATGCTACTTAGAGCCAGGCACTTGCTAGGGGAAAGGGAGAGGGTGGTTTCTCAGTTGGTGTAAGCTTGCTCCAGGTGACCACTTGGTAATCAAGTTTACATTAAAAAATACTTGATTTGGTGGCAATTCTTTCCTTTCCCCAGTAATAAAAAGTCAAGCCAACTCCTGCTGCACAGGGCAGTAACTTTCAACACCTCTCCTTAGAAACAGGCTGTATATATATTAAATTCCAGGTGCACAATAAACACAGAAGTCAGATGGAAAATTGCTCAGGGAACCACCAGGCACTGATGCCCTGCAAGTCTTCACCCAGCTGAGCCCCCTGCAAGGACCTGACCTGCAGCCTTCACGCAGCACCGGCATGGAAGTGCTGCCAAGCATCAGTAACTGCTCCTGACAGCCTCACATGAAGTCCTTGTCAAGATGTCAAGACCAATTAGTGACCACGCAGGCACCAGGGCAGAGAGCACGCCCCATGTTGGGGGATGCAGTCTGCTTCCAGGGCATCTGCAATCCATACACAAAGTGACCGAGGTACTGTGACCCTCGTGAGATGCCCCAGTAGGGCCCCTCAGCAAGGAGACCGTGCCCCATCACACACCCCTAAAAGCTATACCTTGCCAGCAGGTAGTGAGGAAGGACCTCCAGCTCAGCAGCCCCAGGTTTGGCTTCCTGCACAAGCGACCAAGTTTTGCAGGGTAAAAGCCACCAACAGACATAGGCTTGATGCTGAGAAACTGCAATATTTCTGTCCAGGCACTGCAAGGGAGAATGAGCTGCCCAGGCTTGGCATCTGCAGAAGCTACCACGGTGAAGAGCTTAATCCTTACCCTAGAAAGGAGATTATCAGCCAAGGAGGGAGACACTGCCCCTGACCCCTGCCTCTGCTCTGGCCCATCTCTTTTCAGGATACCCAGCTGGGACCTCTCTCCCAGATATAAACATCCAAGCAAAGTCAGCCCTGGCCTCAGGGATGAACAAATCTGGTCTACCTGCATCCCACTCACCCAGAAAGTCATTCTGCCCAAAGGGAATAAGAAACTCCCATCCAAAGTGATCAAACATTCTTCATGCGCCAGAGGACCCCCTCCTACCCCCATATTGTGTGTTTTCCTTCTTCCTCCACTTTCTCCCCTAATCTTTACTTTTCACAAACAGTCTTGACCATGCTCACTATGGATGCTCTGGTAACCAAGACCTCTATGGTAGCTCAGGCACTCTCATGGGAGTGGGAAACTCCACCTCAAGCAGAACTGGGATCTGAAAAGAAGCCATCGTCCCCACTGCAGGGGTGCTGAGTCTGCTGGGACAGGTGTCCAACAGCTGTCTGGCAGCAAAGCTTGATGTGTGATAGACCTCACCCTACTCTTTTGCAGAGCAGCCTGACTGAGTTCCTTGGCCTACAGTGATCTTCCTGCTCATCCCCTAGGATGAGGGTGGCCCTGTTCATAGCCCAGCCTCCTTGAAAACCTGCTTTTGGGCAATAAGTAGAGTGGGGTGGACCTCTCTCCAGCTCTGGTCCAAACGGGATGGGGAGGAAGCAACTTACCTGCCATGAGGATGTGCCCCATGCTGTTCTCTTCTTTGTCTGGCTGGAGCAGTGAAGGAAGGACCACAATACAGTGCCTGCCAGCCAGAGATCCTTCCCTTCCACGTCACATTGACATTGGCAATCATCCTTGGCCTCCCTTCCTCCTTCTTCCTTAATTTTTCTTTCTCTTTTAAAACTTCATCTTTTAAAACTGCGCCCTCATCATTCAGGCCTCAGGTCACCTCTGTGACTCCTTGATGGGTGGTAGAGGGGCCTTGGGGGAGGTTTGAAGGTGATGGGGCAGAGGTGGCTTTTCTCTACAAGGAGGTGTTTTTGCAAACCAGCCCTCACATGTGTTTCACAACAGGCAGACTGCCACCAGCAAATGGTGTACTAAGTGCCTGCAATCCTTGCCCAGAGAAGACAACGCAGTCTGGCTGCAGAAGGATTACAGGATATATTAAAAGAGCTTATTAAACTCACTTTGGTCATGCTCCAAAGCGCACTGAAGGTTGGGGGAGAGTCCCCCATTGACATGAATGGGTTTTGGACCAGGGTCAATACCATTAACCTGTGTGCTCAGGAGCTGCTGCAAACCCAGCCGAGCCCTGCGGTTATTACTGTGCATGTAAGCCGTCCCTAATAAAATAAAGAAGACAAACTGGCCTCCTGTGTTTAATAATCTGTGATGACTAATGGATCGTCTGTGTTTGTTAATATCCATCTCCTACACAGCCCCGTCTTTCTCTAGCTAGCACCCAGCTCGTCCTTCGTTACCAAAACCACAGCCAGCTTTCCTGCAGAAGGTGAAGCCCTTTCAGTTGCATTTAATTTGCTGCAAGCTACCCCTTTAAATCCGGGCTTTTACATCCAGTTACTCCAGAGAATATGAGGAATGCCTCCGCTGGTTTTTCACTGAGCCCATTTAGCCTTTTTTGGACAGAGGGAAGCATCTGAGAGGGAGGGCACATTTTTCCCTCTTTGAATCACAGAAGGAACACCACAGCTCATTCCTCATGTCCAGGCTGCTTAACCCTTCCCATATCCAAGTGGCCCTCAGACCCTCCTCCAGTGGCACTGGAGCCTCTAGCTATCACATTGCCTACTGGCCTGAAAGCCCAAGACATGTATTAGATACCATGGGAAACAAAGACGTGGGTTTTTCCATCCTTTCAGGGCTATAGCCAGGACAGTCACTCCCACCTTGATCCTGTGATACGAACCACAGCCTGACAGGCAGGCCCACAGCTCCTCACACGGTAGGGCCCTATGCAGAAACTCAGATTCTTCTCTCTCCAAAACAATGAAAGAGTGTTTTTTTGCTTCTCACTCATTTATCTGCTGCCACAACAGCTGGTCTCCATGGGCTTACTGCACAGCCCTCCGGCTTAGCTCGGTTTTCAAGTGCACTAAATTTGCATCCACGCCACATGACCTAGGCATTAAGCCTGCCCACACGGCCGGCAAAGAGTTTGCTGGTATAAGTCCTGCTGCAGGGACTGACTTTCTGATGATCATAACATTGCTAAGAGATTCCCCTGCCTTCTCCTCCTCCTCCCGTTCCCATGGGATGATGTGGCATGCCAGATCACTGAGCTGGAGAGCACAGGAAAGGTCAGAGCACAAGCTGTGGGACTCGAGTTTTATATACACACAGAAGGTATCCAAAATAATTTTTTTCTAGTGTTTGAAAGCAGGTTAAGTTATCCATGTAGGCAGAGCCAAGGACAAAAGCAAAGCAATCACAGCTTCTCTCTGCCCAGAGAGTGATGAAAGCCGATTGCATTTTTACAATCATAGATGCTGGGCTTTTTATATGCCATCTGTATGTAAAACATTCCCCAAGATGACTTCAAGTAAGGTGACCTTTGGACGTACTTTTTTTTAACCAAGATGATGATTGAGATGCTTGTTTGGTAAAAGCCCTGCTCTTAATAAAAAGAAAATTCCCACATAACAAAGCAGCAAAAACATCAAAACCTGACAGATGTGCCTGTTTGGAAGGCTGCAAAGTGAAATTACGTAGCAGCAATTTTACAGTGAAAGAAACAATTGATTTCAGATGCTACAAACTGTGGGGACTTAGGGAATTATCACATCTCAGCTGAGCCATGTCACCATCTGCACCTGCACTCCCAGTAGTGGAGAAGCCCCAGTGATGGAGCAGCAATGCCTACCCTGAGACAGGATTAGACCTGGTTTCCCATCCCAGCAGGCTGTGCTGAGACATGGGGAGAGCATCTGGGTGCTCAGGCTACACGTCCACCATCAGTAATGCAGCATCTGTGCACCAGACCACTCAATAGCATACATTTCATCTCAGTTTTGCATGAGCAGAACATCTAATTTCTGCCCAATTAGCCACGGTGATGGAGTTTATGCTGTCTTTGTGCAGGGAAAACAGGCAGTATGCGGTCCAACATGCAGTTAGTGGGACACGGAGACAGGCAGCTCCTGATGTGGCACAAGACTCTCCAGTCAGCCTGCCAAAAATATTTAACAAATCTGAACCAGAAAAGTGAGTTTGCATCGGTCATTAGGGCCTTGCGTCACGGGTCTGGGATATTTTTTGATGTGGTTACCAGGAGCCCTGAAACCACAGCCTCTGGTTCAGGGCATGAACATCACAAAGGACAGGAGGCGGCACCAGATTTGCCATGTGATGAGCAGCACCGTTACCCTCGCTTCATTCTGGAGAGCAGAGCCTTGAAATCTGGTTATGTGAGTACCATGCAGACGAATAGACAAACCTCAGCTCTTCCAGCATGCTTCCAGAAAAGTGGAAGAACCTAAGAAACTTAAAATATGACAGTAAAGACAAAACAGCATGGAAAAAGACCTACATGGTTTAACAGTACCCAAGATGCAAAGACAGCAGCTGTGCAAGGGGACAGCAAAACATTTCTAAACGACCAGATGTACTTCTGCAGTTGTGATGGTTTCTGCACGTGGTTGAAAGGACAAGAATATTCTGTTTCCCTTGACAGCTTCATCAGCCAATGAGTGTGCCAAGACTCGCAGCCACTTCACCAGAAGTTTAATGTTCTCCTTGTCATGGTGCCCAAAGCTGGGACCCCTTTCTGCAGCACTGTTCAAGCACGCACAGCAAAGACAGCCCCTGTCACAAGCAGCTTACAGGCTAAGAACAGATGGATCACGTTGTAAGGAATTAATTGGTAGCCTTCAGAGGAGACCAGAGCGCAGCAGCTGTTGACGCAAGGTTTCTTAGCCCAGCACTGAAATAATTCTGCCTCCGGGGAGAAGTGTGGCAACTGCTTCTGCATGGACCTTGGGCACAGCCACGGCTGGAGCAGGTGGTGGCAGCTCGTCGCAAGATGCCACAACATCCCAAGAAACCAAGGGCATCTCAGCCTAGGCACCAGCCATGTTTTGCATTTGCCAAGAAGTGCACATTCACCAAATATCTACTAGGACAGAAAATATACGGCAATTTACTCCTTACCTGTAACTGAGGCAGGGAACATGTTTCTAGCACGTCCCTGGCCATGTGCAAAGACCACAGAGAGCTCAGATGTGAGTTTCAACCAATGCTACAGGCCTGGTTTTCCAACTGTGCCATGGACCAAACGGATGAGCTACTGAAACAGGCCAAAAGGAGGCAGGTGCTATGTCCCTGTTGGTGAGGCTCAGGCACCTAACTCCCCTCTGGTCCTCAGGAAATCCCAACTCTTTCCTCTGAAGATATGCACAGACACTAAGGTGTGATGCGCCGTAGGAAAGGGCTTTCCCAGCACTTTCCCTTTCAGGAGTAAAACAAGGACTTTGATGAACATTGAAGCATTGACCAGAGATGCAACTAGCCAAGAGATTCGCACCTCCCCAGTCCCCACCCCTTTTCGAGGGCAACCCTTTTCAAGAGCAACCAAGCTGAGAAAGAAACAAGGAAAATAAAAGCAATGAACAGGCACAGCCCTTTCCCACATCAAACTGCAACATCCCTTGGTGGGTCTGGCTGGTCTGGAAACAGAGGTGGCCATGCTGGATGGTAGATATGCATGACCTATGGAGGGGCAATGGATTAACTCAGCTCAGTTATGCTAAAGGATGCTGCCCAGCATGGGTGGAAACTATCATGTTTTCCTACTGGAGAATAACAGGAGGAAAGGTGACCATCTCAGGCATACTCTGGGATCTCCTCTGGAAGAGCAGAACCTGCTAGAGAATGGCAATAGCACTTCCAGCTCTTCCTAGGGGTTTTCATGCTTCCTTTGATTCTAAATAAAGTGAGGCTGGGGACCAGCCTCTGGTCAAGGCAGAGATGTAGCTTAGCTGCACCATGCTACAGCAGGCAGGACTCCCTCTGAGCCCCACACAGTGCTGTTCTGGCCCTAATTACCCTTTCCTTAAATCATACAACCCTTCTTGCAAGCAGGTTTTATTGCCCTGGTACAGGGGTAGTCAATGGAGCCAAACCTGGGGCAGCCACATGTGTACCACCCCCCTGAGCAGCCTGCTGCATGCTACCATGTCCAGCCATGCCCTGGCTGCTTCACTGGGCTACAAGCCAAGCCACATGTGCCACCACACTGGAGACAAACTGGCCTTGTTTCATTTAGCAGGACACGCAGACTGGACCTTTTGCACACAAGCCAGTCTGTTCTTTCCCACATTTGTCAAGGGAGAAAAGCCAGTTCTCCACCTAGGTCCCCCCCACGTTGAACCCACACAGAAGGTGATAAATGGGGAGAATAAAGAAAAATCTTCCTTCCAGTGCCCTGAGACAGGCAGGAGATGCGTGGGCAGAGTGTGGCCACACGAGGTGAGGCCAGACTTACGAGGGCAGAGCTGTCAGCTGTCCTGTACTGAGCCAGAAGAGTGACAGCCCATTTTTGAAGGACCAGTGCTCATCCTTTCAACCCAGCAAGGCCATTAATAAAACTGCTATTACAGTCAAGAGGCGAGCACTTCCTGAGGAAGTGTGAACACACAGCATGAAAACACGTGAGTGGAGGAGGCAGGGACTTACCAGTAAGAACACCAGCTGCCTTCTGCCTCTTTGGGGCTAACATTGGCTAATGCTCTTCTGCTGCTCCCTTCCCTTTCAATAGGTCAAAATAAAGAGTTTCTGACTCCACGCCAGTGTTACTTCCCTCTAACAAGGGCAAACATCTCCCCAACAAGTCAATTAGAAAATGGAATGACATCAGATGCGGGCTGGTGCAGCTTTCACTCTCATTTTGGCCATTTCTGGGTGTGACTGATGGCTTGGGGCTTTCTCACACTGAAATATGCTATTGTTACCTTCAAGAGCTGTCATGCCAGCAGAAGCAGCAAAATCTGCCAAAACCCTTCTCTGATACCAGCCTTGTAGCTTTTCAGACAAAAAATACCAGTACCCGATAACCTAGAGCAGTTCTTGGAAAGTCCACCTAACTCTCTGACCACAGCCACGGTTTCACAAGCAGTGTCAGCAGCAACACCTAAGCCATCAGTTTTGCCAGGTTATTTTTAGCCTAGGTCAGTTCCCTGCTCCATTTTACTCCTGGCCCCACAAACTGGTGTTGTGGATAAACAGGGAGGCAGGAACAAGGAGCGTTGCTTAAGCCTGTATTGCGGCAAAGAGAAATATTTGGCACATGTTTCCCAAAAAGTGTCTTTTATTTGAGCAGGGAGATGGCAAGTATTCCTAAACAGCATCAGGAAAAGGGGTGTGAATGAAAGCTTGTCAGTCAGACCCTGGCAGAAGTCAGAGGTACATTAACATCCAGGGACATAAGCAGGGATGCTTCTCTTTGCTTGGAGGGATGCAGTAACAGAATCACAGAATGGTAGGGGTTGGAAGGGACCTCTGGAGACCATCTTGTCCAACCCCCCTGCTTGAGCAGGCACACCTACACCAGGGGGCACAGGAACACGTCCAGGCAAGTTTTTAATGTCTCCAGGGAAGGAGACTCCACAACCTCCCTGGGCAGCCTGTTCCACTGCGCTCTCACCCTCACAGGAAAGAAGTTTTTCTCATGTTTAGGTGGAACTTCCTGTGCTTCAACTCATGCCCATTGCCCCTTGTCCTGTCATTGGGCACTAATGAAAAGGGTTTGGTCCCATCCTCTTGACACCCGCCCTTCAGATATTTATAGGTATTTATGAAATCCCCCCTCAGTCTTCTCTTGTCCAGGCTAAAAAGACCCAAGTCTCCCAGCCTTTCCTCATAAATGGGATGCTCCAGTCCCCTGATCATCTTCATAGCTCTCCACTGGACTTGCTCAAGGAGTTCCACATCCTTCTTGAACTAGGGGGCCCAAAACTGGACACAGTACTCCAAACGTGGTCTCACTAGGGCAGAGTAGAGGGGGAGGATAACCTCTCTTGACCTGTTGGCCACACTTGTTTTAATGCAGCCCAGGATACCATTGGCCTTCTTGGCCACAAGGGCATGGTGCTGGCTCATGGCCGACTTGCTGTCCACCAGCACTCCCAGGTCCTTCTCAGCAGAGCCGCTTTGCAGCAGGTCCACCCCCAACTTCTACTGGTGCATGGGGTTGTTCCTCCCCATAGTGCTCCCTGCACCATCAGCACCGGCACAGCCATCCCACTCAGCAGTAAGCTCTGTGGCTGATAGTGTGCTCCAGGCTGCTGCAAGGGTCATAGTAGCAGTCCACGCACCACTCTGTTTCAAACCAGCTTTGTCCAAAGACTGCAATGTAGACGTGCCCTTAAAGTGCAAGTTACAACTTCTACAGTGATTGCAGCATTTTAGAGATGAAGAAATTAACCTAATTACTTTCTCTGTACCTGGCTCATCTCTCCATCTTTTTCCCTTTTAAAACCTCTGACAGAGGGATCAGGAGACCACAGTTTGAAAGCCATGAGATGTTTTTTGGTATGGTGGAGCAAGGCTTGTCTGGGGTTTTCTTGAGAGGTGGTAGAGGATGCATGAGGAGGGAAGAGGGCCTTAAGCCAGAGCAGATCCCTGGTCCAGTCCACTGCACAGCCCCTGAAATCATGCAGGTGGCATTCCTCATACTATGGAACCAAATCAGTGTTGATGAATTCACACACATGATGGAAGGGAGGGTAGTATTCAGGCAAGGACTGCTGAGTGATGTCCCCAAGGTGTTTAAGGTTGCTGAGACCCCAGAGGGAACCTCAAATCAGAGCACCACCGCCTCCCTTTCCTCCACATGGCAGCAGAAACCCACCCATTGCACTGGGAGTAGAAGGGAAAGCAGCACATTTCAGATCCCAGAGGGACTGTGACTCTGCAGGAGTGCCGATGAGGGATGCCTGCCCACCTATCCTGCCCCTGAGCAGTCAGGCCAATGCAGACCCATGGCGAGTCTTAGAAAAAAGAAACAGTAAATCTGTAACTACTGGAACTGCTTGACTCAGGAAAGGATTAAAAGATGAGAGATCAGACACATCATTAGTTTACCAAGAGCCCAGTTCTTCATAGCAGACTACAAACACCAGTGCTTCAAGCCAAAAGCATCTCTTGTTTTGCAGGCAGTTGCTAGATAACCTCAGTGCCCCATAAATCCCCAGATGAACATTGCTGAGGCCATGCCCCTTGGCAGCATTACACAGCAGAAGGAAACACCACTGCTTCCTCTGCTTTGCTACGCTGCAGCCCCACCAAGAAGCCTTCCTACACAGCTCCCGTGAATGGGCTGCACAGAAAATTAATTCTTCAAACATCTGTTACCTTCTCCCTGCACAAATAACAGGCTGCTGATGGACGAGGGAAGGATACAAATATTTACAGATCAGGTGAAGGTGGGAGCTCTGCCAGACGTTGTGCTTGTGGGTGCTGCTGAGCAGCAAACAGAGCTACCAGGGTGCCTGTGGCACGTGCCTGCTGCAGACAGACCCACCAAATACTGGATTCAGCAGCAAATATTTTTCTCAGAATGAGTTAAAGGCATTTGGGTTAAAGCTGCGATGCTGAGGTTGAGGGTGAGGGAAGCAGTGCCACTAACCTGCTAAGGATTCACAGGCCCTGGTTAGATATACAAGGTTCTCCAGCACACCAGCCTCACTACAGGCCAGCCAGCTCACCACAACACCCCGCACCAGGCATCAGTGTAGGAAAGGCTAGCACTGCTGCAGGAGAGATGAGCAGCAACAGGAACCCCCTACCACCTCCTCCCAGACAACACCAAATGCCCAAAACACCCTCCTTTAGATATCTTCAATCTCTTCCTTGTCCAGAAAGTCCTGGAGCTGGAACATCCCTCTGCCCTCACGTGGACCAGTGAGGATAAACCGACCTCCCACTGAATCAAAGGAAGTGCAAACAGTTTCTATATCCTAGGAACAATATCTTTAAACATACCAGTGAACACTGCTGGGAAGTGGGACCATGACTGTTAGGATGGTCCTTGGTGTGGTTTCAGCCCATGCCAAGTATTTTCACTCTGCAGATACCCCAGATTAGGGAGATGGAGTGGGCCAGACAGCATTTCCAGCAGGCAGCATGGATGTGGCTACCCTGCTCTGGAGATAATTTAATAACATATGGACTTGGCCAAACCCAGCCACAAAGCACTCCTGCATACCTTTAACTTCCTTGTGACAATGTAGCCCCCTGCATGCTCATTTCTCCATTTGCAGGCCTAGGACAAGCACCCTGGGTCAGGTGGACTCTCTTTCACTCTAGTTTTTGCAGGCGTATTCATTAATTCCTCTTTGATCTGACATTTCCAGCCATCCAAAGCCTCAAGCCAGTTTCCTGGGGTTTCTCCTTTTTCCAAGGCTAGAAAGTAAGTTGCGGTGACAAAGGGAACAGTGGCCAGGAAAGCAGAGCCTACCTTTGATGCTTACGGGGGAGAATTTCACCCAGCCTTGCCTCAGCAAAGGAGCATATTTCTCTCAAATTTACAGCAGGGCACTGTAGTATGAAAACACACATTAGAAAAAAAACCTGTCCTACCTGTTGCAATGTCCTTGTCACAACTGATCACCCTCCACTTTCTGCTTTTCATTCCCCAGCCTAATGCTATGCTACAAGCACCACCTCACTGAAACATGCCAAGTTATTTTTCCAGTTCCTGTCCTTACCAGCCCCAGGAAATCAGCCATGATATTGCTTTCACATATCAGATTTCTGGCTTCGCTCATTCATGGCAACAAAAAACATATGTCGAGAACACATCCTGCGTAGCCCAATGAGGAGGCACAGGAGGCCTAACCCAGCAGCCAGGCAGTGATGGATACAGCCACAAAGGAGCCCATGGGGAGTTTCAGGGCAGAGCAAAGGTTTTCTTTATTGTCTCCTCCCACCAAACAACGCAAGCTCATGCTGCATATCGGCAAACATGAAGGTCACTGATATGGAGACATCCACCTCCATGTGCTTTGATGGGAGAGCTTAAGACACATTATTCCTGCAGCCAGGGGATCCTCAATTTATTCCAATATTATGGGCAGCACTAGCTGTCCCTCTCCCCCACCATTTTCCCCCCTCTTCAATCTGTCCTCATTCACTGTAGCACTGCAACTCTTCTCCTTTAAGCATCCCTGCAATTCCAGGCCAAGGGGATAAACCTGTTTTATCTGGCCCAGCTCTGCAGAATTCTCTCCCGTAACTAGCATAGAGACTGTCGGCAGGCAGCTCGAACCCTGGCAAAGCCTCCTCCTTTCTCTACCACTCAGCACATATCTGGCTGCAGAGTAAAGAGCCCCAGAGGTTCACAGGACTTGAAAAGCACCCACTCCCAGGGCAATTGCTTAGCGCTGGGATCAGGACTCCTCCACACAAGGTGTTACACAAACACTAGTAAAGGCATTGCCTATCTTCAGAAGCTTGCAGTGGAGATTGCCAAGGGAGAGAGCGCTTTTTATACAGCCAGTGTAGTCATGATGTATCTGCGCTACTCAGTACATCCAGGCTGAGGTTATCGGGACAGAAAATGCCTCTTCCATAGAGCTCATCAGGTTTCAACCTACTCATAAACCCACTGGTCTGCCCAGGGCATTGACTTGCTGGCTGATTTCTCGCTGCATGTCCTGGGCAAAGTAGCTCAGACAACCTTTGCCTGCACATTGGTGTGTCCATTCATCACAGCACATTCCTTGTCTCCTTGAGAACGCAAGGGAAGCCATCTCTCAGCACTGAAAAGACGCATTACTGGGGGAGTGCTGAAACTGGGGGTATACTGCCACACCACTGGCCAAATGTTTGAGGAACCAGCACCCCAATATCACACACTAGCATGCTGGCGCACCCCCCCACACACACCCATCCATGGACAGACACCTGCCCACCTCTGCTCTGCCCGCTTCATTACACCTCTGCAGAGCTGCATGATGGCCTCTTAAACAAGGATTGTGTAACTTCAGCACAGAGCTCAGAGTCACTCACTCAGCAAACACGTCTCCTTGCAGGACTGCCTTATCTTGCAGCTTTGATAGGCACAGGGTAAGCACACACTGGCATATTGGGACAGACAGAGGGCAGGGGCTGCCCTCAAGGCTCCTGTTTCCTCCTCTGTTGTGCTTTTGAAAGAATTGATCCCTTTTCATACCTCCTGCAGTGTCCCCAGCAGTGCTCTACCTGTCCAGCCCGTGGGGAAGCTGCCAGAGGACCCCAGACCCATTGCTCCACCTTGCCTCTTACAGAGCACAAGGATAGATGGGCTATCTGCCTTGCCTGCTCCCCAGGCCCACGCTGCAGGCCCCTTCTTATCTGCACAACCCACCTTACAGCAGGTTACTGAACACCAAGCAGGAATATTCAATAGCACAATGCTAATGTCTGATAACATGATTCCTACATCCTTCCTGCCATGGTTGAAGCCAGCAGAGGAAAGCGGGGAGGAAGCTGTCACCACCTCCGTCTTTCACCAAAGCAATCCATCTCCTACCAGCTATCAGTCTGGGTGCCTGTCCTCCCAGTGTCCTTGCTCCTTTTTTAGCTCCTCTGTAACCAGACAGAGTGAGGTGGTTTATTTACACAGATTTCTCCACTAAGACATAGGGATGTTTGTCTCCCACAGAGGACTCCCTGTTTGCCTTGTACCTCCCTCTGGCTGTTGTGTGCACTGAGGAAGCTTTGGAGGTTGAAGGCTCATGTACTCAGGCATCACACAGCTTCTATGATTAACCAGTTTCTGTAGACTAAATTACCCTGCCCGAGGAAAGTTTTTCAGCCAAGCATCATCTTTCTTTCTTCAGCACACATCCTCCAGCTTGCAGTTTCACTCAAGCAGGCAAACATTACACACAGTTCCAAGGACAGCAAATAAATATTGCATTTTCCCTCTTTCCCTCTACCCAGGGCTGAGCCACACACAGCACCGAGGTGCCATGTTACATTTTGCACTTGGTGTAATGCAGGCCAAAGGATTTTCTAAGCAACCCTCTCCAGAGCCCCTTGAAGGATCTGATAAAGGAAGGCTCATAGGTGTGTGCATCCATAATGTAAAAGATGGGCAGACACACACTTATCAGTCCTTTTTTTTTTTGAGCAGTGGCTCCGTTGGCATTGCCTCCCTCCTTCCTCCTGCAGAAGGCCAAACTCTGACCGCCCTTTTTTGCCAATCCCTGCCACAGAGGAAGAAGACTAATGTGAGACAATTCATTCACTCTCACCGAGCCATGTCCCTGAGCTGCTGCTTTTAACAGAAGGATGGCCTGGTCCCTCTGGAAAATAAAAGACAGGCTCCATGCAGCACACAGTTGCCAGAACGGTTGTTACTGACAACCAAATTGAAGATCAGCGAAACCATACCTGTTTTCATTTATTCCCTTTTTTTCTCCCTTTGTACACACAGAAGGGACAGGCAGGGCTTTTCTTTTTCACGTTGTCTTGCTGACATCAGTGACTCATTTCTGTGTCACCTTGCATGTTTTACAGGCCATAGGACTAGAAATGCCTTGAAGACCAGGCAGCCTTAAAGAAACCGAGCCAGGGTGACCAACGGGCCAAATGGTGCCAGTCCAGCCAGAGAATGCCAGCCCCAGGGCTGAAGCAGGCTTTCTGTAATAGATGGCTGCAAAGCCTAAAAAGCATAGTCTCACATCAGGGTAGAGGAACCATGTCATTTCAAGGTGAATACATCTAAAACACACACTGTCAGCTATCAATGGGAAAATAAAGCAGCACAGAGGGTGGGACTTGACTTGTGCAAATATACCTAGGGAGGGCTGGTATAGAAAGAAGGAGGTGGCACTCTGTGGTCAGCCATAAAAAGATGTGAATCAGGTCGCTGCATGTTGACTCCAGACAGACGTCACAACCTGCTGTACTCAGGGCTAGGCAAACACAGCCAGAGAGCCCTATTGGTGTAAATCAGCCTTGCCTTCATGCAAGCCAACACAACGATGCCAGGTTACATCAGAAGACAGTCTCCCAACATGAGAAGAAACAGTGCAAGAGCGTTGTTTGAACTAGGATTGCATCATTCTGCACTGCATAAAAGCTGGGCTGTGGCAAGTCCGGAACAGCTGCCAGGGAAATCCTGGAGTAGCTTCAGGGAAGATCCAGGAGTTTAACCCCCACAACGAGAGCCCTGGGATTTTGATGCTGTTCCCATCACACTGGGTGCCAAAGGTGCCTCAAATCCACCCACACCATCCCTATGAGCAATTCTAAAGAGGTATCCACAGAGGCCTTGCTGCTGATTTAACAGCACACAGCATTAGGAACAACTCAGCTCGTTTAAACATAAAGGAAGTACCACGGCCATGTTAAAAGCAGCAATGACTGGTGTACAATGAGAAGTTAAAGAGCACAGCTCCCTTTCCTTTCCAGCCAGGACACCTCCCATAACACCATGGTCTACATGCAGGAGTATCCTCTGGAGCTTTGAAACAGCAAGTTCAGCTTCATGAGTGTCAGCACAAAAACTTGGCCCAGAAAGTATTGCCACACAGAGGTTAAAGCTCACCAAGTTGCACATGGCTTTCTCTGTTTCGATTCAGCACTTAACACAACTCAGGACTGCAACAGCACAGACAGACAGGACGGCAATGGGACAGAACCAGACCTGAAGCAGATGACTGACAAACCTGTCTCTGGAGGAAGGGATCAAAGTCCTGATCCAGTGGTCCACCTACAGGTGATCAATAATCATCCATGCGCATCAGCCATAATCTGCTCATCTGGCCTCTGAAGCAGACCATAGGGAAGAACAAGTTCTGGTGATGGGTTAGGTATTCATGCCTACCTGCAACCAAGCAGCTCAGCCTCTGTACAACTTGATGATGTTAACAGTGATGGTTTGACAAAGCTCATTAACCCACCACAGGTGTGCCTGGTCTCGACTCCTGAGGGAACCAGGCCTGCCTGCAGAAGAAAGATGGCACCAACATGTCCTAAAACATCTTCCCCATCTTGTAAGTTCTAAGTGCTGAGGGAGCTGGCAGATGTTCTTGCTGAGCCACTCCCCATCATCTTTGAAAGGTCACAGAGGACAGGAGAGGTGCCCGAGGATTGGAGGACATCAAATGTTACTCCAATCTTCAAAAAGGGCAAGAAGGAGGACCTGGGAAACTATAGGCCAGTCAGCCTCACCTCCATCCCTGGAAAGGTGATGGAGCAGTTCATCCTGGAGGTCATTTCCAGGCACACAGAAGACAAGAAGGTTATCAGAAGTAGTCAACATGGATTCACCAAGGGGAGATCATGCTTGACCAACCTGATAGCCTTCTACAATGGCGTGACTGGCTGGGGCGACGAAGGGAGAGCAGTGCATGTTGTCTATCTCAACCTCAATAAGGCATTCGACACTGTCTCCCATAGCATCCTCACAGGCAAGCTAAGGAAGTGTGGGTTGGATGAGTGGACAGTGAGGTGGACAGAGAACTGGCTCAACAACAGAACTCAGAGGGTCGTGATCAATGGGGCAGAGTCTGGATGAAGGCCTGTCACTAGTGGTGTTCCCCAGGGGTCAGAGCTGGGACCAGTCCTGTTTAATATATTCATCAATGATCTGGACGAAGGGACAGAGCGTACCCTCAGCAAGTTTGCTGATAATACCAAGCTGGGAGGAGTGGCTGACACACCAGAAGGCTGTGCTGCCATCCGACGAGACCTGGCCAGGCTGGAGAGCTGGGCCAAGGGGAACCTCATGAAATTCAACAAGAGAAAGTGCAAGGTCCTGCACCTGGGGAGGAACAACCCCATGCACCAGTAGAAGTTGGGGGTGGACCTGCTGCAAAGCGGCTCTGCTGAGAAGGACCTGGGAGTGCTGGTGGACAGCAAGTCGGCCATGAGCCAGCACCATGCCCTTGTGGCCAAGAAGGCCAATGGTATCCTGGGCTGCATTAAAACAAGTGTGGCCAACAGGTCAAGAGAGGTTATCCTCCCCCTCTACTCTGCCCTAGTGAGACCACGTTTGGAGTACTGTGTCCAGTTTTGGGCCCCCTAGTTCAAGAAGGATGTGGAACTCCTTGAGCAAGTCCAGTGGAGAGCTATGAAGATGATCAGGGGACTGGAGCATCCCACTTATGAGGAAAGGCTGGGAGACTTGGGTCTTTTTAGCCTGGACAAGAGAAGACTGAGGGGGGATTTCATAAATACCTATAAATATCTGAAGGGCGGGTGTCAAGAGGATGGGACCAAACCCTTTTCATTAGTGCCCAATGACAGGACAAGGGGCAATGGGCATGAGTTGGAACACAGGAAGTTCCACCTAAACATGAGAAAAAACTTCTTTCCTGTGAGGGTGAGAGCGCAGTGGAACAGGCTGCCCAGGGAGGTTGTGGAGTCTCCTTCCCTGGAGACATTAAAAACTTGCCTGGACGTGTTCCTGTGCCCCCTGGTGTAGGTGTGCCTGCTCAAGCAGGGGGGTTGGACAAGATGGTCTCCAGAGGTCCCTTCCAACCCCTACCATTCTGTGATTCTGTGATAAGGATAGGCCAGCTCTAAGCATCTAGGTATTTGCAGGAACGGATGACCAGCTGCTAGAGCTGCACAAACAGCCCAAGCTGCTGTTCCTACCTCCCACAATAGCAGCCAGGATACATCTCAGATTGCCAGGTGGAGAACACAGACCAACCGCAGCAGAGATCCCTCCTGCTTTAAGAGGTCCAAAGGAAGAAAAGGCAGAGACCTTCCTCCACAAACAGCAGAGGGAAACAGGAATAAGAGGAGCTGCACAGTTAAAAGGAGAAGCAGGTACCGTAAATTTGCTAAGTATCTTACTCCCAAGTAAAAATCCCTCCTGCTTCTCACATTAATCAGGGCACTTAAAACTAGTCCTAACCAGCTGCTCCCACTTCCTTTGTCCAGCTCTTCTTCGAACGCACATGCAGTCTGCTAAGAAACAGAGCAAAAATGTGCAAAACCTTGCAGACAAAAAATGAGACCTTTGGAAAAACCCCATAGAAGCAAGCACCCCTCTCCCAGCACAGAGGCAGCTGCGCTTTACAGTAGGACAGTTTCCAATGTTTTCCTTCTCTGTGCAGACGAGGGATTTCCTGTCCTCCATGGCAACAACCTTGCATTTACTGAAGGAGGCTGTGCCAATAATCTCCACAGCAGAATGAAAAATTTTAAAGTGGCACTGCCTTTTAGCTCAGGGATTCAACTTGCTTATGTTTTCCACAACCACGGTCCAAAACCACTCCGCTCCTCTCCTTAAAAGGTTTGTGAGTGGGGGTAAATTTCCAGTGCTGCACCGCCCACACAAGGGGAGTTATTAGTTTCTCAAGCACTAATGACGGAAATCTTTCTGAAGAAGTCACCAACCACCACCACCTCCCAGCAAGAGCTGTCTATGCACCTTCCAAAGGACAGGTTTTTCTAACAAGTAATGGTTCCCAGTTCAAAAGTGGTCCCCATCACGCAGACAGCCCTGGACCTAGATGGCCCAGGCCACCTAAACCTGCTGTGGGTTTAGAAGAAAACTGCCACTCTCTCCTGAAAGGGAAGCACTTCAGTGCTGGTCTAACAGTTTCAAAACACAGCTGAGCTAAGCTAAGCCTCCCCAGCAAGGTCTCCCCTCTGTGTCGCCCTTGCACAGGCCTGCGTGCTTTTGTGCTCCAGGAACACAGATTCATTGCACTAACTTGGCAAAAAGCCTGTCTTCATTTTGGCCCATCTCCATTTTGGCCCATCTCATGCCATTTTAGTGAGTTACATCAGCTTGGCGCGAGGCCACGCAAACATCAGGACCAGCCCAAGGGATGCAACAGGAACAAAACAGGAGGGGAAGTGAGGCCATCCCCTTTCAGTGGCAGCAAGCTCATGACGAAACTATATCCGTTGCTGTCTCAAATTTAACTAGAGAAGTTAACTTTACTAGAACATCTCTGCTAAACTGCTTTTTAAACCTCTTATGGCTAAAGAGGTTTCGTTTAGCAAAGCCTTCAAGCAGGAGCAGTTCAAGAAAGAGCTGGAAGCCCCCAACTAAAGTATACCAAACCTGAGGTATATTTTTGGGCTGAGCCACAGGTGCAGTCTAAACCTGTACTGTTTTACAGAGCCAGGCTTTCTTTTTTTCTTTTAAACTCCCCCAGAGAGGGAACAGAACAAACTTAATCCAAACTAAAACAGAAACAATAAAGCTGTATGTTGTTTTCAAAGCAGGTAGTAGGCTAGCATTAAACAGGAGCCTTAAACTTCTTTTTACCCTTGTTTTATACCACTTAATCAGACTCTCAGGGGGATTTTCTCCACACAGAACAGGCTTAGGAAAGTTTTTAAGTAACAGCAAAGCAACATCAAACACCAGAAACAGATAGGGAATGAGAATCCGTTAACTGATGGGGAAGACTTCTACAGCCTTACCTAAAAGAAGTTCAGGTGCTGCAAGCAGTTAAGTGCACACAACCTGGCCACTGCACTCTACCTTTGAGTGCCTGACAAGAAGCTAGAGCATCAGCAGAGAAGCACTCACAATGCGTTTCCACCTGCCTAGGACTCCACCACCCTCTCTTGCAGAACGTGACCTTGCAATTCCACTGCCAAGTAAAACAGTCCCACAGAAAAGAACACTAAAAGTCATTTAAATCGACACGTTTCACTGCATTGGAGTGGAGGCAGAACAGTCACACTAGCAGTTACCACGTCTCCACAGAAGAACAGTAAACCGCAGCCAAGGGACAGCCAAACTAAAAAACACAAGCACTCATTTGACTGCTTCCAACAGCGGCGGATCGAGACAGCAGGAGCCCTGGAGTGGAATTTCAGATCCAAGTTCAATTTCTGGCTCTGACAAAAAATTCCCTCTGGAACAACAGGCAAGTCACCTTTTCCACACTCTACCTGAATCCCCTCCCCTGTAAAATAGGCACCATTCTTGCTTGTCTGTTCAAGTTACAAAGCAGTCGCAGCAGGGATTATTTTTAGCACGCAAGCACAAAAGCCCAGCTGAGCTGGACTCTGATCTCAGCTGGGCCTTCTCATTGGCTTTGTAACATACAAAGCAAACAAAGAGCAAGGCTGAGCCCACACCAGAGCTCGGCCACTGGACAGCATTTGGATAGCAGAGGAACCACAATTTTCAGAAAACAGTGAGCTGCGGGTCAAAAGCTGGAGCTATCCGAGGGATTAAATGGATCACTAGTGCCTGTATTCATTCACTGGTGACCAGTGAGCTGCAGGCAGATTTCGAATCCATTTCCAATATTCCACCGTCACCAAGCGACGATGCAGGTGTTTAAGAGCACGAGTGGAAGTAACAAATAACTGTGCTCTCAGACATAGCAGCAAGTTCTGGGGTAGCAGGAAAGTACTGAAAGTTACGTCCAAGAATGGGAACTCTGCAGAGCTCTTTGCTTCACAGCATAAACAAGCAGCTCCTCCCAATCTTTTGAGAGAGACTGCAAGTGCCAGAAACTAGTAATACCTGCTAAGAAAACTTTCCCAGCTCCATGTTTTGAGAAATTCACATTTGCTCCTATCAGAAGTGTACCATAAGGCTACAAAATTGCTAGAGGTCAGGGTCTCAGATCAGAGCTTTCCCACAGAGTGTGCAGTCAAGAAGCAACAGGATGGAATGGAGAGCAGCTGAATAAATTGGGAATGAATAAATTGGGAATGTTAAAGAAATAAACTAGTCATGATGAATCTCTAATTAAACCATCAGTAATCATCCCAAGATAAGTCAGACCACAGCTGTATTTCTGCTCCCAGTCCTGGTGTTAAGCAGTTTCTCAAGCTTGTGAAGTCAGTCATAGTTGCAGAACCACTGTGGGAAGCACAGACCCAGCAACAACTAGCATAAAGGGTCCATGCTCACAGCTCTTCCAGGCTTTCTGTATCCCAAAGGCACAGGAACAGCTCCCTGCTCAGGTTACCAGCCTTAGCATCAGTGATGTGTCTTCCTAGAATCATAAGTACTTGTATAAACTGGGGCAAACCAGCTTTCTTGGAGTACACTCAACCCTTAATCATTCCCTTTCTATGGCTACAAAACCTTGTTTTATTGCACCACCTGGAATCACAATCTTGTGCAACAGGACATGTTCATGAGCCTCTCTTATGCAACCAGGTTGGTTCCCATCTGCAGTTTTCCAATATCCAGATACTACCAACTCCCTAAGTACAATCGCCACCTGTTTCACCCACCCCAAACACGCTCTACATTTTAGTATGACTTACCAGCTGCAAACACCATACCCAGACTGCAGCCTTCTGCATCAAGCCATCCTGCTGCTAGCCTCTCCTGGGTTTGCACTGTGATCTGGATCCACTGCTCTGTGCCCATCTTAACTGTTAGCTCTGCTCCACTGGAAACAGCCAGCCAGATACCTGCAGCACCCAAGGACTAGGTTCTAGCCCACCTTGCCTACACTATCCCAGTCATCGTCACTTCTCTGTAAGCAGACATGTGCTACTGCTGTTCAAGGACACGGATCACCTCATCACTCTCTAATACTGAGCACAGCTGGATTCCTCAGGGTCCATGCTTCTGTTGGGAGGATGAAAAACATCTGCTCCTCCCCAAGATGGAAGAGAAAAAGCTACACTCCAAACTTACCATGTGGAGAAGGGAGCACTGTATCCTGTAACACCCTATGCAGCCCAGTGGCTGTATGCCAGTAGGAACACTCTCCCTGAGAGGGCAGTTTCTCTATGCTATCTCCTGTAACACAGGCCACAAGCACAGCACCAAACTACAAGGGAAACACAGCTGATAGCAGAGGTGCATAAGAGAATAGGTCCTTGACTCCAGGCTGGAGATTTGTACCTGCTGAGCTGCTCCTGGGAGAACCCCTAGCCCATTTCAAGCACAGCAAGCTGGGTTAGCAGAGACCTGCTATTTAAACTCTCAGAGGCAATGTGGCTGGAAAGGATTGCATAGAACTAATTTAGGCACTTGTGCTGCAGGCCAGTGGCATGCTTACCTCCAGGTAGTAACAGTACCAGCCTTCATCAACAACACTAGAGCTGGATGTCTAACACACCTTAGTAAACTTCAAACATTAGTTTTCCCTCTGACCTCATTCAAATGAACAGAGAATTGACATCTGATGTGAAAACCCACATACCGCAGTTACCATCACAGTGATGAGGCTTGTGCCTGTTCTCCAAAGCCATTTTGCAATCCATAAACCAGAACAACAAGCTTATAAAAGGTAAACTGCTTTACAGATGTGCTCATGCTGTGTACACTAGAGTCAGTCCTTCTTTGGGACATCTATGTAACTCTGTTCTCATTCCCCCCCAACCAGCCTTTTAAATTAAGTCTCAGCAATATTTCCAAAAAGCCTATTTTCATATTGCTGATAACCTGCCTTATCACACTGATTTGTCTGTACTGATCTTTGTTCTGCTAAAGCTTTATTCAAGGCCCTGCTACAAAGAAAGTCAGGTCCAGCCATATTACATTAGTTAAAGAAATATTTCTGATCTTCCTTATGAGCTAAGAAACTGGGGTATGCAGCAGCCTTTCCAGTACTTCATTACAACTTAGTCTGAAAGCAGATGTCATACAATTAGTTATCAGCAGCTGTCCCAGCCTGCCACCCACTGGCCTCTGGGAATGTGATCTGTGCTGTGACTAGTATTTTCCAAGTCAACATGTTTCAGACATTGAAGCTGACTGCAATGCACTCTACCGGCATAGCTGACACAGAACAGCTTCCTTCAGAGCAACAGTGTTATTGGCAGATTGCTTTATAGCTACCATTTCTTGCAGTTACTGTAAATTAATAACTACAATATCAGTATAAAGCCATAATTGCATTCAAAGCCTTTTGCATACTTTTAATGTGATCAGATTAATACTTTAATCTGAGTCAAGCTGTGTCAAAAATTTAGACCACAAACATCTCATTGAAAAGCTCTATAAGATTATTTTTTAAAGTGTGTTTCACGTAAAGCTTCAAACACACTGTTACCGGCAGTGCGCGAAGCCCACAATAGTCTAGACTACTTATGGAGTAGGGACATAAAGTTTTGTCACATCAATACTAGCAGCAGCCTTCCTCTGGGGAAAATAAGAAAGGCCTTTGAAGAGAGTTGAGGTAGTTTAGGATAAACACAGCTCAACTTCTTCAGATTGAGCCCAAAGGCAGTTTGGTATAGGCTGCAAGTTCTGGCTACTGACTTTGATTCACAAAGACCACCCAGCTACTGGAGCTAGGTTCAGAAAGACCCAGCATATAACAGTATTTTACAGTAAAGCAGCATAAGCAAGATGCTACTTCTCCCGTGCCCTAGGCAATAGGTGCAAAAGGCCACAAAGCAACCATGGCTTCTGAGAGCTACAGCACACTGGGAGCAGCTCATCCTGGCACAGCTGGCACACCAGCAGAGCCTAGGATGAAGCAGTCAAAAATGAGGGCAAGAGGCACAGAACGCATGTTTAGGAAAAGCCAAAGCTTTGCCAGCATGAATTGTCCAGCTAGGGGGCCACTAGTTGCCCCAGGACAAGTGGATAGGAGTTTGACATCTGCTGTAGGTGAGTGATGCTGCCTATCAACTCTCTTCTATA